>NC_053022.1:107917891-108266105 GCF_003073215.2 Triticum urartu
CAGTGTGAACAGTTACTTTAGAATCAACAATATAAGGTCTGAACTTATCACAAGCAAATACAACTACCAAAAATTATTTTTCAGTAGTAGCATAATTTCTCTGGGCACTGTCTAGAGTTTTGCTAGCATATTGGATAACATTTAATTTCTTATCAACTCTTTATCCTAGAACAGCACCTACAGCATAATCACTAGCATCACACATAATTTCAAAGGGTAAATTCCAATTAGGTGGATGAATAATAGGTGCAGAAATCAAGGCTTTCTTAAGTATTTCAAATGCTTCTACACAATCATCAACGAAAACAAAAGGAACATATTTTTGTAAGAGATTAGTCAGAGGCCTAGAAATTTTTGAGAAGTCTTTAATGAACCTCCTATAAAAACTGGCATGACCAAGGAAACTTCTTATACCTTTAATGTCCTTAGGACATGGCATCTTGTCAATAGCATCAACTTTAGATTTATCAACTTCAATACCTCTTTCAGAAACTTTATGCCCCAAGACAATACCTTCATTAACCATAAAGTGGCACTTCTCCCAATTCAAGACAAGATTAGTTTCTTCACATCTCTGCAAAACTCGATCATGGTTGCTTAACCAATCATCAAAAGAAGTTCCATACACGGAGAAATCATCCATGAAAACCTCAACAATCTTTCCACATAAGTCAGAGAATATAGCAGGCATACATCTTTGAAAGGTAGCAGGTGCATTACATAAACCAAAAGGCATACGTCTATAAGCAAGGGCAAGTAAAAGTGGTCTTTTCCTGATCCTCTTTCGACACAGGTATTTGAGAGAAACCAGAATAACCATCTAGAAAGCAAAAATGTCTATGTTTGGATAATCTTTCTAGCATTTGATCAATAAAAGGTAAAGAGTAATGATCCTTTCTAGTAGCTTTATTTAATTTGCGGAAATCAATTACCATTCGATAACCTGTAACAATTCTTTGTGGGATCAATTCATCTTTATCATTAGGAACAATAGTAATGCCTCCCTTCTTAGGGACACAATGGACAAGACTTACCCACTGACTATCAGCAACAGGATAAATTATACCTGTCTCTAGAAGCTTTAGTATTTCATTCCTTACCACTTCTTTCATCTTGATATTTAACCGTCGTTGGTGATCAACAACCGGTTTAGCGTCTTTCTCCAATTTTATTTTGTGCTAGCATAGAGTGGGACTAATGCCCTTAAGATCATCAAGAGTATATCCAATAGCAGCACGGTGTTTCTTCAGAGTTTTCAATAATCTCTCTTCTTCCTGGTCTGAAAGGTTAGCACTAATAATAACAGGATATATCTTATTTTCATCAAGATAAGCATATTTAAGAGTATCAGGTAATGGTTTAAGCTCAAATACGGGATCACCCTTGGGTGGAGGAGGATCCCCTAGAATTTCAATAGGCAAGTTGTGTTTCAAAATAGGTCCCTATTTAAATAATAGTTCATCTATTTCCCTTCTTTCATTCATAAACATATCATTTTCATGGTCTAGCAAATATTGTTCTAAAGGATCATTAGGAGGCACGACAATAGAAGCAAGACCAATCTTTACTAGGCAATTCTTTATCATGGGGTTGTCTATGAAATTGAGCAAAATTAAAATCATGAGACATATCCCCTAAACCAACAGAAACAATATCCTTTTTGCAGTCTATCTTAGCATTAACAGTATTCAAGAAGGGTCTACCAAATATAATGGGACAAAAGTCATCTTGTGGGGAACCAAGAACAAGAAAATCAGTAGGATATTTAACTTTCCCACACAAGACTTCAACATCTCTAACAATCCCAACTGGTGAAATAGTATCTCTATTGGCAAGCTTAATTGTAACATCAATACCTTCTATCTCAGCAGGTGCAATATCATGCATAATTTCTTCGTATAAAGAATGAGGTATTGCACCCATGTCACATAATCCATGATAGCAATGATCTCCTATTTTAACAAAAACAACAGGCATGCCTACAATAGGCCTATGTTTATCTTTAGTATTGGGTCTAGCAATTCCAGCAGCTTCATCACAGAAGTAAATAACATGCCCATCAATATTATCGACCAAGAGATCTTTAACCATAGCAACACTAGGTTCAACTCTAATTTGCTCAGGGGGTGTAGGTGTTCTAGCATTACTCTTACAAACCACGGTTGAAGCTTTAGCATGATCATTTATTCTAACAGGGAAAGGTGGTTTCTCAATATAAGCAGTAGGAACAATAGGATCAACATTATAAGTGATGGTCTTTTCTTCAACTTTAATAGGTTCAACTACTTTTACTTCAATGGGAGGATGATATTTAAACCACTTCTCTTTAGGGAGATCAACATGAGTAGCAAATGATTCATAGAAAGAAGCTACTATCTCAGAATCAAGTCCATATTTAGTGCTAAATTCATGAAAAGCACTGGTATCCATAAATGATTTAACACGATCAAACTCAGGTGTTATACTTGAATCTTTACCTTCGTCAAGTTCCCAATCTTCAGAGTTGCGTTTAATTTTTTCCAATAAATCCCATTTGAATTCAATAGTCTTCATCATAAAAGAACCAGTACAAGAAGTATCGAGCATGGAGCGATTATTGAGAGAAAGCCGAGCATAATTTTTTTGAATAATAATTTCTCTTGAGAGCTCATGATTGTGGCATGAATATTGACTTAAGCCTCCCCCAATCTTGAGTGATGCTTTCTCCTTTGCGAGTCCAAAAATATTATATAATTACGATCACGATGACCCAGATGCATAGGATAAAACTTTTGATGAAATTCCAATTTCAGTCGGTTGTAGTTCCATGATCCAATATCATCAAATAGCCTAAACCATGTTAATGAATTTCCCTTCAAAGATAAATGGAATACCTTCTTCTTGATAACATCCTCGGGCATACCTGCAAGCTTAAATAATCCAAAAACTTCATCCACATAGATTAAGTGCATATCAGGATGTAATGTTCCATCTCCTGTAAAAGGATTAGCTAGCAGTTTCTCTATCATACCCGAAGGAATTTCAAAGTAAAAAATTTCAGTAGGTTCAGTAGGTTGAGGAGCAACTATTTTCTCTACTGGTCGGGGTGAAGATACCCCGAACAAGCCCCTCAAAGGATTGTTTTCCATAGTAACAAGTGACAGTAAATTTCAGCACACTATATAAATTGTTCCTTACCAAATTCCTTCACTCTCCGGCAACAGCTCCAGAAAAGAGTCTTGATGACCCACAAGTATAGGGGATCTATCGTAGTCCTTTCGATAAGTAAGAGTGTCGAACCCAATGAGGAGCAGGTGGAAATGACAAGCGGTTTTCAGTAAGATATTCTCTGCAAGCACTGAAATTATCTGTAACATATAGTTTTGTGATAAGGTAATTCGTAACGGGTAACAAGTAACAAAAGTAAACAAGGTGCAACAAGGTGGCCCAATCCTTTTTGTAGCAAAGGACAAGCCTGGACAAACTCTTATATAAAGGAAAGCACTCCCGAGGACACATGGGAATTATCGTCAAGCTAGTTTTCATCATGCTCATATGATTCGCGTTCGTTACTTTGATAATTTGATATGTGGGTGGACCGGTGCTTGGGTACTGCCCTTCCTTGGACAAGCATCCCACTTATGATTAACCACCTTCACAAGCATCCGCAACTGCGAATGAACAATTAAGGTAAACCTAACCATAGCATGAAACATACGGGTCCAAATCAGCCCCTTACGAAGCAACGCATAAACTAGGGTTCAAGCTTCTGTCATGCTAGAAACCATCATCTACTTATTACTTGCCAATGCCTTCCCCTAGGCCCAAACAATGGTGAAGTGTCATGTAGTCGACGTTCACATAACACCACTAGAGGAAAGACAACATACATCTCATCAAAATATCGAACGAATACCAAATTCACATGACTACTTATAGCAAGACTTCTCCCATATCCTCGGGAACTAAGGTAACTACTCACAAATCATATTCATTTTCATAATCAGAGGGGTATTAATATGCATAAAGGATCTGAACATATAATCTTCCACCAAATAAACCAACTAGCATCCACTACAAGGAGTAATCAACACTACTAGCAACCCACATGTACCAATCTGAGGTTTTGAGACAAAGATCGGATACAAGAGATGAACTAGGGTTTGAGAGGAGATATTGTTGGTGAAGATGTTGATGGAGATTGACCCCCTCCGATGAGAGGATTGATGGTGATGACGATGGTGACGATTTCCCCCTCACGGAGGGATGTTTCCCTGGCAGAAACAGCTCCGCCGGAGCCCTAGATTGGTTCCACCAAGGTTCTTCTTCAAGACGATGGCGCTTCGTCCCGAAAGATTCCTCCTTATTTTTTTGAGGGCAAAAGACATCTTATACTAGAATATGGGCATCGGGGGCCTGCCAGGTGGCCCACGAGGCAGGGGGTGCGCCCAGGGGGTAGGGCGTGCCCCCCCACCCTCGTGGACGGTGGCTGGCTCCCCTCTGGTGCTTTCTTCGCCCAATATTTTTAATATATTCCAAAACTGACTTTTGTGGAGTTTCAAGACTTTTTGCGTTGTGCAGAATAGGTCTCTAATATTTGCTCCTTTTCCAGCCCAGAATTCCAGCTGCCGGCATTCTCCCTCTTCACGTAAACCTTATAAAATAAGAGAGAAAAGTCATAAGTATTGTGACATAATGTGTAATAACAACCCATAATGCAATAAATATCGATATAAAAGCATGATGCAAAATGGCCATATTAGTGCGGCCCATCTTCAGCATCGGCAAGACACCCTTGCAAGGAGCCAAGCCTCGCGAGGCGGACGACACCAAGACCTTCGGAGGGAGCGGCCTCCCTAGGCTGGCTCCTGAGGAGCGGATATTCCTATGCAAGTGCCCATCTCATGAGGTTTGGGTGATGCAAGCCATGACGACCAAGGCCAGGCGGGCGCCAGTGGGTGCAGAGCAGCAGGTTTCCTCTTTGGTTCTAAGGAGGCAAGCACAGGCGCGGGGTCCCGAGGAATCAACTAAAGGTTTCCAGTCACGTGCAACAAGACCAAGACCGCTAGGGCGGCAGGACGGATGTCATCATTGAGCCCACCACGGCGTCACGAACAGAAGCTTTGCAGGCGAAGACTACCTTTTGTCAGGATAAGATGTACTACTTGACTCCTTCAAAATTGGCCACTGCGGGATCCCTTCCCGCCTTCGTTCGGAGGAAGAGGACCAAGGCCACTATAAATGTAGCTTAGCCACCACCATAGAAGGGGGGTCCGAGATCCGAAATCCGAACCCTCACTAGCTCACACCCACACAAGAACAGGCCTCCTGAGGTTGTTCTTCCTCTCTACCAGTTCATCATCAGCTCCTCGAGAGGCTAATCTACCCCAAAGCAGGTGTATGGTCTTACGCCGCAAGGTGGCCCAAACCTGGGTAAACTGTTGTGTCCCTTTTCTTTCCTGTTCATCGAGCTAGGCCGTGAGAACGACGAATTGGTTGGATGGAGAGGTTGAGTTCTTCGCACATGTGCTAGAGTTTGAACCTTTCTTGGGTCTATGGAGCCCTGAATCTGACAAATGGATAGTGGAAGTGTAGGCACATTCTGATGGCTCTCTCTCAAATGGAGAAGGGGGTGGGGGTATATATAGCCTCCACACAAAATCCAACCGTTACACACATTTGACCCAACTCAGTCAGACCGACTAGAAGAACTCAATGAGAACGATTTAGTTCAAAGTGTGAACATTAGGAATCTCGGTGGGACCGATGTGCTAGGGCTAGGGCAAAACCTCATTGTCGGTGTCAAAACCGGTGGATCTCGGGTAGGGGGTCCCGAACTGTGCATCTAAGGTCGATGGTAACAGGAGACGGGGGACACAATGTTTATCTAGGTTCGGGCCCTCTCTATGGAGGTAATACCCTACTTCCTGCTTGATTGATCTTGATGAATATGAGTATTACAAGAGTTGATCTACCATGAGATCATAATGGCTAAACCCTAAAAGTCTAGCCTGTCTGATTATGATTATTAGGATGTGTCTACGGACCTATCCCCCCAGTTTATGTAGACACCGGAGGGATCTAGGGTTACATAAGGTCGGTTGCAGAGAAAGGAATCTTCGCATTTGGTCGCCAAGCTTGCCTTCCATGCCAAGGAGAGTCCCATCCGGACACAGGTAGAGTCTTCAGCCTTTGTATCTTCATGGCCCATCAGCCCGGCCCATATCCAATAGGTCGGATGACCGATGACCCCTTAGTCCAGGACTCCCTCAGTAGCCCCTGAACCAGACTTCAATGACGAGGTGTCCGACGCGCAGATTGTTTTCGATCGTAATGAACTTGTCCGAATCTAAAACACAAGTACCACACACAACCGCAAAGAATATAATATTTGCACGGGTCCTTTTATAATGTGTGCTACCTCTTGAGCACTGCGTTGGTTTTCCCTTGAAGAGGAAAGGGTGATGCAGCAAAGTAGCGTAAGTATTTCCCTCAGTTTTTGAGAACCAAGGTATCAATCCAGTAGGAGATCACGCTCAAGTCCTACGCACCTACACAAACAAATAAGAACCTCGCAACCAACGCGATAAAGGGGTTGTCAATCCCTTCACGGTCACTTACGAGAGTGAGATCTAATAGATATGATAAGATAATATTTTTGGTATTTTTATGATAGAGACGCAAAGTAAAACAAATGGCAAAGGAAATAACTAAGTATTGGAAGATTAATATGATGGAAGATAGACCCGGGGGCATAGGTTTCACTAGTGGCTTCTCTCAAGAGCATAAGTATTACGGTGGGCAAACGAATTACTGTCGAGCAATTGATAGAATGGAGCATAGTTATGAGAATATCTAGGTATGATCATGTATATAGGCATCACGTCCGAGACAAGTAGACCGACTCCTGCCTGCATCTACTACTATTACTCCACACATCGACCGCTATCCAACATGCATCTAGAGTATTAAGTTCATAAGAACAGAGTAATGCTTTAAGGAAGATGGCATGATGTAGAGGGATAAACTCATGCAATATGATATAAACCCCATCTTTTTATCCTTGATGGCAACAATACAATACGTGTCGGTTCCCTTTCTGTCACTGGGATCGAGCATCGCAAGATTGAACCCAAAGCTAAGCACTTCTCCCATTGCAAGAAAGATCCCCGGGTACCGAGCTCGAATTCGCCCTATAGTGAGTCGTATTACAATTCACTGGCCGTCGTTTTACAACGTCGTGACTGGGAAAACCCTGGCGTTACCCAACTTAATCGCCTTCATAGATAATCTGGATCATAAAATCACAATTCATCGGACCTCGACAAACACACCGCAAAAGAAGATTACATCGAATAGATCTCCAAGAAGATCGAGGGGAACTTTGTATTGAGATCCAAAGAGAGAGAAGAAGCCATCTAGCTACTAGCTATGGACCCGTAGGTCTGAAGTAAACTACTCACACATCACTGGAGAGGCCATGGAGTTGATGTAGAGGCCCTCCGTGATCAATGCCCCCTCCAGCGGAGCTTCGGAAGAGGCCCCAAGATGGGATCTCTCGGGTACAGAAGGTTGCGGTGGTGGAATTAGATTTTCATGGTGCTCCTGGATGTTTGGGGGTATGTGGACATATATAGGAGGAAGAAGTACGTCGGTGGAGCAACGGAGGGCCCATGAGGGTGGAGGGCGCGCCCCCCTCCCTCGTGCCTTCCTCCCTTGTTTCTTGACGGCCACTCCAAGTCTCTTGGATCATGTTTGTTGAGAAAATCACGTTCCCGAAGGTTTCATTCCGTTTGGAATCCGTTTGATATTCCTTTTCTTCGAAACCCTAAAATAGGCAAAAAAACAGCAATTTGGGTTGGGCCTCCGATTAGTAGGTTAGTCCCAAAAATGATATAAAAGTGTAAAATAATGCCCATTAACATCCAAAATAGATAATAATAGCATGGAGCAATCAAAAATTATAGATACGTTGGAGACGTATCAAGCATCCCCAAGCTTAATTCCTGCTCCTCCTTGAGTAGGTAAAGGATAAAAGAAGAATTTTTTATGTGGAATGCTTTCTAACATATTTCTCAATGTAATTTTTCTTTATTGTGGCATGAATGTTCAAATCTGAAAGATTCAAGATAAAAGTTTAATATTGACATAAAAATAATAATACTTCAAGCATACTAACTAAGCAATTATGTCTTCTCAAAATAACATGGCCAAAGAAAGTTATCCCTACAAAATCATATAGTCTGGCTATGCTCTATCTTCACCACACAAAATATTTAAATCATGCACAACCCCGATGACAAGCCAAGCAATTGTTTCATACTTTTGATGTTCTCAAACTTTTTCAATCTTCACGCAATATATGAGCATGAGCCATGGATATAGCACTATGGTGGAATAGAATGGTGGTTGTGGAGAAGACAAAAAGGAGAAGATAGTCTCACATCAACTAGGCGTATCAACGGGCTATGGAGATGCGCATTAATAGATATCAATGTGAGTGAGTAGGGATTGCCATGCAACGGATGCACTAGAGCTATAAGTATATGAAAGCTCAACAAAAGAAACTAAGTGGGTGTGCATCCAACCTGCTTGCTCACGAAGTCCTAGGGCCTTTTGAGGAAGACCATCATTGGAATATACAAGCCAAGTTATATAATGAAAAATTCCCACTAGTATATGAAAGTAATATCATAGGAGACTCTCTATATGAAGAACATGATGCTACTTTGAAGCACAAGTGTGGGAAAAGGATAGTAGCATTGTCCCTTCTCTCTTTTTCTCTCATTTTTTATTTGGGTCTTCTTTCTTTTTTCTTTTCTTTTCTTTTTGGCCTCTTTTCTCTTTTTTTCGTTCAGATTCTCATCCTGACTTGTGGGGGAATCATAGCCTCCATCATCCTTTCCTCACTTGGGACAATGCTCTAATATAAGTGAAGCACATAGAGTATTCTAATAAATTTCAAATCATGTGAGTCTCTCTCAAAAGGTGTGTACAGCAAGGATGATTGTGGTAAACTAAAAAGCGAAGACTCAAATCATACAAGACGCTCCAAGCAAAACACATATCATGTGGTTAATAAAAATATAGCTCCAAGTAAAGTTACCGATAGACGAAGACGAAAGAGGGGATGCCTTCCGGGGCATCCCCAAGCTTAGGATTTTTGGTGTCCTTGAATTTTACCTTGGGGTGCCATGGGAATCCCCAAGCTTAGGCTCTTTCCACTCCTTGTTCCATAATTCATCAAATCTTTACCCAAAACTTGAAAACTTCACAACACAAAACTCAAAATAGAAAATCTCGTGAGCTCCGTTAGCGAAAGAAAACAAAACACCACTTCAAGGTACTGTCATGAACTCATTATTTATTTATATTGGTGGTAACCCTACTGTATTCCAACTTCTCTATAGTTTATAAACTCTTTCACTAGCCATAGATTCATCAAAATAAGCAAACAACACAAGAAAAACAGAATCTGTCAAAAACAGAACAGTCTGTAGTAATCTGTAGCTAAAGCAAGTTCTGGAACTCCAAAAATTCTAAAATAAATTGCTGGACGTGAGGAATTTATATATTAATCATCTTCAAAAATAATTAACTAAATATCACCTTCCAAATAAAAATGGCAGCGATTCTCGTGAGCGCTAAAGTTTCTGTTTTCTACAGCAAGATCAAAAAGACTTTCCCCAAGTCTTCCCAACGGTTCTACTTGGCACAAACACTAATTAAACACAAAAAACATAACCAAAACAGAGCCTAGATAAATTATTTATTACTAAACAGGATCAAAAATCAAGGAATAAAAATAAAATTGGGTTGCCTCCCAACAAGCGCTATTGTTTAACGCCCCTAGCTAGGCATAAAAGCGAAGATAGATCTAGGTATTGCCGTCTTTGGTTTTAGAGAAGAAAAGAGCAAACTTATTATCTATGGAATTAATCTTTATATTATGATAAAGCACATGGTTGTTAATGGTAGAAGAAAGATTAAGCATTTTACGGAAATTTGCATCTAAGCTAGCTTTCATCTCTTTGATAGATTCGTTTTGGTAGGAGAGCAAAAGGATGTGGATTCAACCTTCTCATTCATGGGGTGCCCAAATATGGTTTTCATCTTTTCATAAGTATCTACAGCATCCCCTTCAAGAAAACCTTCTTCAAAAATAGAATCTAGGACATGCTTAAACAAACAAGGCAGGGCAACATAAAAGCTCTTTAAGTAAATTTCAATTTGGTATTGGGGCACATAGCTGGCCCGGATCCTTAATAGTCTATCCCAAGCATCTTTCAAAGATTCATCGAGTAAATAACGAAAAAATCCGGAATCATCTTCGTCAAAATTATTAAGATTCTCATTGATAACTTCGGTAGGTCTTTCTATAGCATCATTTTTATGAGTTTAGAGAGAATAGAAGGATTGTCAAGAGTACTAAAACTCGGGAGAGAATCCCCAACCCTTTTTTATCGACATGGTGAAAGAAAGGTAAGCGGAAAAGAGATGGCAAATAAAACGGCAAGGGTCAAGTGGGGGAGAGGAAAATGAGAGGCAAATGGCAAATAATGTAATGCGAGGGATAAGAGTTTCTGATGGGTACTTGGTAATGGCGCCAGAAATGACTCGTTCTTGGAGTCGAATCATGACTTGACTTGGCGCAAATCTCCTCGGCAACGGCGCCAGAAATCCTTCTTGCTACCTCTTGAGCATTGTGTTGGTTTTCCCTTGAAGAGGAAAGGGTGATGCAGCAAAGTAGCGTAAGTATTTCCCTCAATTTTTTAGAACCAAGGTATCAATCCAGTAGGAGATCACGCTCAAGTCCCACGCACATACACAAACAAATAAGAACCTTGCAACCAACGCGATAAAGGGGTTGTCAAGCCCTCCATGGTCACTTACGAGAGTGAGATATGATAGATATGATAAGATAATATTTTTGGTATTTTTATGATATAGATGCAAAGTAAAACAAATGGCAAAGGAAATAACTAAGTATTGGAAGATTAATATGATGGAAGATAGACCCGGGGGCCATAGGTTTCACTAGTGGCTTCTCCCAAGAGCATAAGTATTACGATGGGTAAACGAATTACTGTCCAGCAATTGATAGAATGGAGCATAGTTATGAGAATATCTAGGTATGATCATGTATATAGGCATCACGTCCGAGACAAGTAGACCGACTCATGCCTGCATCTACTACTATTAGTCCACACATCGACCGATATCTAGCATGCATTTAGAGTATTAAGTTCATAAGAACAAAGTAATGCTTTAAGGAAGATGACATGATGTAGAGGGATAAACTCATGCAATATGATATAAACCCCATCTTTTTATCCTCGATGGCAACAATACAATACGTGTCGGTTCCCTTTCTGTCACTGGGATCGAGCACCTCAAGATTGAACCCAAAGCTAAGCACTTCTCCCATTGCAAGAAAGATCAATCTAGTAGGCCAAACCAAACTGATAATTCGAAGAGACTTGCAAAGATAAACCAATCATACATAAAAGAATTCAGAGGAGAATCAAATATTGTTCATAGATAATCTGGATCATAAACCCACAATTCATCGGATCTCGACAAACACACCGCAAAAGAAGATTACATCGAATAGATCTCCAAGAAGATCGAGGAGAACTTTGTATTGAGATCCAAAGAGAGAGAAGAAGCCATCTAGCTACTAGCTATGGACCCGTAGGTCTGAAGTAAACTACTCACACATCACTGGAGAGGCCATGGAGTTGATGTAGAGGCCCTCCGTGATCAATGCCCCCTCCGGCGGAGCTCCAGAAAAGGCCCAAGATGGGATCTCTCGGGTACAGAAGGTTGCGGCGGTGGAATTAGGTTTTCATGGTGCTCCTGGATGTTTGGGGGGTACGTGGACTTATATAGGAGGAAGAAGTACGTCGGTGGAGCAACTGAGGGCCCACGAGGGTGGAGGGCGCGCCTAGGGGGTAGGCGCGCCCCCTGCCTCGTGCCTTCCTCCCTTGTTTCTTGACGGCCACTCGAAGTCTCCTGGATCACGTTTGTTGAGAAAATCACGTTCCCGAAGGTTTCATTCCATTTGGACTCCGTTTGATATTCCTTTTCTTCGAAACCCTAAAATAGGCAAAAAAATAGCAATTTTGGTTGGGCCTCTGATTAGTAGGTTAGTCCCAAAAATGATAAAAAAAAGTGTAAAATAAAGCCCATTAACATCCAAAATAGATAATATAATAGCATTGAGCAATCAAAAATTATAGATACGTTGGAGACGTATCAGTGTGACATCATGTCTACTTTGTCATCATTTCGAACCGTTTTCCGTCTGCCTTTCCATGTTTTGAGACGCGGTTTTAATAGGCATGTCTTGTCGAAGCATAGATCATGTCCCCTTATTGCGGGATTCTCATCAATACGAGCGTGCGTAATATAACCGTGTCGTTTACACAGCCCTTGGGAACATGCGAGTTTTAAGGCTAGTGGGGAGGCGCTTAATATTCACTGCTTTTATAAGGAGTTAAGGAGTCCCTTTATTCACCCACGCCGTCTCTCTCTCTGCCCTTCCATTCTCGAGCTCCAGCACCCAAGTTCTCATCTTTTCTGCCTCAAGAAAGCCCTCAGCCATGTCCGGATCTGGAGGGCAAGGCAAGTGGATGGCCTCCTCCGTTAGGGAGAAGGACATCACCAAGCTTCGGGAGGCCGGGTATCTGGCGAAATAAATCGCCCATTGGCTTCCAGCTAAGGGGAAAATCATCCCCACCCCGAAGCCCAACGAAAGGGAGGTGTTCATCCCTCATTTCATCTGCGGGTTAGGGTTTCCTCTCCACCCTTTTGTCCGCAGGCTTATGTTCTATTACGGGCTAGATTTCCATGATCTAGCCCCAAACTCCTTCCTCAACATCTCGGCATTCATTGTCATGTGTGAGGCCTTCCTCCGCATCCAACCCCACTTCGGACTGTGGCTCAAGATCTTCAACGTGAAGCCTAAGGTGCTGGACGGTCAGCACGCGGAGTGCGGAGGTGCCATGGTGAGCAAGATGCCCAATGTCACGTGGCCCCAGGGTACATTTGTGGAGACCGTCAAGGAGTGGCAAAAACTGTGGTTCTACATCACAGAGCCCCGAGGCACCACCTGGGTCGCGGCATCCGAATTCAAGTCCGGAGCCCCAATGCGGCTCACCTCCTGGATAGAGAAGGGCCCGAATTGGTCCTCATATGACGAGTTGATAGTGCTGCAAACGTGCATTCAAAGCATGGTGGATAAAAACATCAGGATCGTCGATGTAATCCAGGTGATGCTGGTTCGCCGGATCCTCCCATGCCAGAGCCGAAGCTGCCCCTTATGGGAATTCAACCCAAAGAAGCATAGAACTTTGGAAAGGCTCTTCGGAACCACTCACGAAGATGCCTGGAAGTTGCTCTTGAAGGGCAACGAGACACCGCCTGCCATAGACTCAGACCGCGGGCACAATATTACCCATTCTGCCAATGCGGTAAGCCTTTCACGTCTCCAGACGCATCCTCTACTTACTTGTTTCAAGGAGGATATCTAAACCTTATCACTATTGTTTTTTCAGGTATGGACGGAGAGGGCGGAGCGGATTCACTGTTCGGCTCCGCTGCCTGAGAAGCCAGTCATCCCACTTCTGGCAAAGATGCTGGTGCCAGTGCCCTATAAGGCGCCAGAGAAGAAAGCCAAGAAGAAGGCCAAGGGGGTCCGGAGTGGCCCCCGCCGCAAGGGAGCTTCGGACATGTCTCCGAAGACAAGACTCGCTCCTCCGCAGCCGAAGACGATGACGAGGAGGAGGAAGAAAGCACTTCTCCCCCTGACGGGGGGAGGAAGAAGAGGGCGGCCTCCACAAATT
Organism: Triticum urartu; assembly: GCF_003073215.2. Lineage (NCBI taxonomy): Eukaryota > Viridiplantae > Streptophyta > Magnoliopsida > Poales > Poaceae > Triticum > Triticum urartu. The sequence continues at coordinate 107,931,718 of NC_053022.1, forward strand.
TGGAGGCAGAGGCGCCCAAGAGGGGGAAGGGTCCCCTTGCGGATAACTCCGTGTGGGACATTGACAGCAGCCCGAAGCGGAGCCCCCGAAACAAGCCTCCGGCCGCGTCGTAAGTACTAAAACCTGCATATGTCCATGCGTCCGTCCTCTCTTGCTTCATAATATAATATGTTAATTTATGCCATTGCAGTCCGGCCCACGACAGCTCCCAGCGATCCTCATCAAGAGGCTCGCTAGATTCGAAGGCGATGGCCCGCGAGTCACCGCCAGCCGCTCACTCTCCCATGACCAAGGGCGATGACAAGGTGTTGTCCCAAAGGACCTTCCCCGGCCAGGGAGGTGTTCAGGAGGCCGCCAGGGTGGCGCCAGGGGGCAAAGCCTCGGCTTCCGGACACACGGGGGGGAAACCCCCATGGCGGTTGAGGATGGGGGATTTGTTTAGTTCGGCCCCCAGCCGAATACACGTCCGTAGACCTATACGGCTCCGGACTCCGGCAAGCAACCTCCTTCGAAAGAAGGGGGTGTGCATATTCCGCCAGTGACCTCCGTCCATCCAGAGGCGCCGGATAATCTGCTGGAAGCGCTACGAGGCGCTTCCATTGTGGATGTACACCGTATCCTTATTGGTACGGTGATTGAGAGGGTTCAGTCCGTCAAAAGCGGACTGAATGAACCCTGCGGCAGCCTGCTGACAGGTTTTGAGGTAAGTGTCGCCAAAAGGAAAAAGTCCTAATATAGACAGTAGCCCTTGAGACAATGTCCGGTGTTCGGAAAGAAGAGCCGGACAGAGGATCAATTTATTTTTGCAGGGAACTAACTAAATGTTTTATATGAATAAGCAGGTGTCGTTGTTGGCTGCGACCGCGCACACTGCCAAAGTCTCCGGACTAAAGCATAGACTAGAGCAGGCTGAGTAGGAGCTCGGCCAAGCGAGAAAGCGGCTGGAAGACCAGCAAGGTATGTACTGGCTGGCTGTATATTTCAGAAAGAGTAATTAATGCATATTGATCGTGGTGCCATGGCATGCGTAGGAGCGGCGACCGAGGTCGGGGCCCTTAAACAGGCCCTGGCCGAGGCCGAAGAGAAGGCCACCTAGGAAAAAGCCGCTCGAGAGCAGCACGAGGCCAGGCTTGATGAGGTCCAACAAGAGCTCTAGGATGCAGTTAAGAAATGTGAATCCTTGGAGCGTGATGTTTCGGCTCGAGAGACCGAACTTGCTAAGGCCCGCCAAAGCGCGGAAGAGGCCCGGGTTGAGGCCCAGGGCGCCCTCCAGGATATCCAGGAGGCCAAGAAAATCGCGGCGAGTAAGGCATTTAGTATGCAAAGCAAAGTATGTGAAGAAGAAGTATTTCTTACTAACCCAGATTCGGAGTTCTCCAGGGGCGTTTGCAGATCTGCCGCGCAGTGTGTCTGACACTTCGGAGTTCTTCCGAGCCGAAGAGGGGATCTCAACGAAGAAGTTGTTCTGGTTGCAATATCTTGCGCCAGAACACCCAGTGCCCTTTAGCGACTAGGTAAAACAGCAAGTCGAGCTGCATAGGGTGGCCGAACTGGCCATGAAGGATTTAATAATCCGGCTGTGGCCTGCTGAAGCTATGTCTGGAGCTACTTCGGGCTCGTGAAGCGGCTGGTGAACGCCTGTCCCCGGTCGGGCGTCGTCAAGCGATCAGCCTGCATTGAGGGTGCGCGCATGGCCTTCACCCGCGTCAAGGTGTGGTGGGCGAAGATGGACGCCATCAAGCTTACGACCGAAGGACCGCCAGAGGGCAAGGAGCACCGCACACCCAAGCGGTATTTTGCAGATGTCCTGGAGGGGTCTCGTATTGTGGCAACGCAATGTGCACAAGACATTATTTTCGAATGAATACATTCATGTTGTCTTTGCCTTGTATGATGAAACAAAGTCGTTATGTAATATAATGTTTGTTATTTAAAGAATTTCACCTACTGTGCGACCGTGTTGTGTGAAATCTGAGAGTTGGCCAGTCGTCGGCTTCTGCCCCCACGTAGGTACTACGGGGGTGTTCGGGATGTGATCTAAACACTCTTGATCCAATTGTTTGGTCCTTGAAGTAGGTGTTTAGCGCGACGAACCAGGCAATCAGACTATGCGACTTTAGCACCCTCACTTAGCCATAGGAGTTTGACAATAAAAATGTAGGCGCAGCCCCTAGTATCCAAACTAGGATGCTGTAAACACCTGATCGGGTAAGTACCAATCCCTCGCGTAATGCGGAAAAAATCTCTAAGGATTTGAAACCTCCGAAGAGCTGACCGGCTCTCGCCGCATCATGACAGTCAGTTTTCGGCTTTCTCTACTGAGGGGCTCATTCGGGTAAACCAGGGCACAATCGCAGTAGTTCTCCCTTTACTACCCTAGCCGATACAGCGGAACGTAAGGTAGCAAGCACAGGAGCCGGGCAACCCAACTATTGACCGAAGACATGATTCGGAGCCAATGCATATAATGCTAAATTCGGGGTGTCGAACTATACTGTAAAAAGTGTTCGGACTTTTGTTGCCATGTTGTGGGGCGCTATGAAGCCCCTGGCAAATTTGAAACGCACCAGAGTGTACGGGTGCAATCTGATAAAGTTACCAAAAAAGGAAAAAAAGAAAAGGTAGTAAGTTGGAGCCTTAAAATTTGGGCCTCAAACTATTTCCCTTATAATTTCATTGGTGCGTAAAGGCACATTTATACAAGTAGTGCAATAAGCAGAAGGCTATTTGATATGCCTTAACCAAGGGAGAGCTGCGTTTGGGTCCTGAAAACAGGTAGAGGGATTGTTAAAGAAACCACCTAAAATTTCCCCAGTGCGTCCATGCTTCTTGTCGTCTTGGTGTATTTATCTTTCGAAAAGCATCGATGGTCGGGCCATCAGGGAAGGCCTGTGAAAAAGAAACCGGAAAAAAGGAGAAAAAAGAAAACAGTAAAAGTATGTGTGTCCGGGGCGGTCGAGCCGTATTGTGGATCACAAGCTGGTTATGCCTCCATCCATGCCCATCGTATTTTTAATGCATAGTTATGTATGCGCGATACAATCGCCGCCACTTGGTCGGGACTGGGATGGAGGCCAAATTGCTAGTCAAGCTCTTGACGAGCCGAGCTGTCCTGCTGCACAATAGTCCAGACTCTCTTGATGGTGTCCGGGGGCTCGGCCACCGAATTGAGGTTCTGCTTGAAAAGGCCGCTCTATACTTCTGCTGCTATGGCAACGGTGTGCTCCTCAGTGCGGAGGGAGCGTTCTGTGTTTGAATAAACTGTTATGAAGCCTCGTGGTCTGGGCATCTTGAGCTTGAGATAAGCGTGGTGTGGCACCGCGTTGAATCTAGCAAATGCGGTTCGTCCGAGCAGTGCATAATTGTGACAAAATCCGGTATCATCATAGATGTGGTGGGCTCCTACTTCTATTACAAAAAATCATGACAGAAAATGGGCTTATCATCCTGGGCGGGCCGACGACGCAGCTGCATGAAATTCTTTGGGCCGTCCATGACGGAAAAAATTGTGGTAGAACCGAGGGCGAGGAAAATATCGGGGTGTTCCCGGTTACGATGGGTGGTCGGGGCTGAGCGATGCCCGTTTCTCTCGTACACGCACATGCGTGGGTGCGAGGCGTTGGGCTCTAATTGAACCCGAGCGAGGCGTTCGCCTACTGAACCTGAGTGATTGCACTGCAGGCTACGCATTACTGAACCCGAGCGATCGATCGACGGCTGTTAACTGAACCCGATCGAGCGATTCCTTCGCTACTGCTGCTAAGTGAAGCCGATCGATGCTGCCTCTGGATGAACAGTGAGCATTGCTGAGGGGTTTGGATGAACAATTCCCGGTGGGGGTGGATGAACAGGACCCCGTGGTGTTGCCTCTGGATGAACAGGACCCCGTGGAGGGCTGGATGAACAGGACCACACCGTGGAGGGCTGGATGAACAATAGAAGGTGGAGGGCTGCATGACCAGTTGCCCGTGGAGGGTGGTTGAACAGGAGCTCATGGAGAGGGATGATTGAACAGTAGCCGGTGGAGTAGCGCGCGGTGGAGGCTTGATGAACAGGAGCCCGTGGATGAACAGTCGCAGGTGGAGGCTGGAGGAGGTCGACGGTGGATGAACAGTTGCCCGTGGAGGCTAGAGGGGGTCGACGGTGGAGATGAACAGTATCCCGCGGAGTCCCGTTTTGCGGTACGCCACACTCCTCCCGATGAACAGGACCCTCGTTTCGACCGTAGCGCTCCAACACAAGTCCGTTTCCTCCGTTTTGCGGTACGCCACACCCCTCCTGATCAACAGGACCGCGTTTTGATCGTAGGAGGTCTGTTTCCTCCGTTTTGCGGTACGCTAGACCCCTCCTGATGAACAGGATCCCGTTTCGAACATGGCCAGTCGAACACAAGGCTGTTTCCTCCGTTCTGCAATACGACATGCCTCATTTCCATCGGCTGTTTCGTCCAAGCCCTCCCGATGAACACGATAACGCATTCCGTTTCGACCCAGCCGGTTGGCTCAACATGAACACGACAACGACGCAGTTTCTCCATTATGACCCAGCCATGTACACGAGCCCTGGCCGTACGTATGCGCGAGTAGCCGTATTTTCTTTCTTGCACACTGGCATCTGTACGTACGTGTACATGCTATGTGCACGCATCTACTACGACACGTGCGTGCCTCTATATCGACTGAGGGAGTCCTGGATTAGGGGGTCTCCGGACAGCTGGACTATATCCTTTGGCCGGACTGTTGGACTATGAAGATACGAGATTGAAGACTTCGTCCCGTGTCCGGATGGGACTCTACTTGGCGTGGAAGGCAAGCTAGGCAATATGGATATGTATATCTCCTCCTTTGTAACCGACCTTGTGTAACCCTAGCCCCTCCGGTGTTTATATAAACCGGAGGGTTTTAGTCCGTAGGACAACAAACAATCACCATAGGCTAGCTTCTAGGGTTTAGCCTCTCCGATCTTGTGGTAGATCAACTCTTGTACTACTTATATTATCAAGAATAATCAAGCAGGACGTAGGGTTTTACCTCCATCAAGAGGGCCCGATCCTGGGTAAAACATCGTGTCCCCTGCCTCCTGTTACCATCCGCCTTAGAAGCACAGTTTGGGACCCCCTACCCGAGATCCGCCGGTTTTGACACCGACATTGGTGCTTTCATTGAGAGTTCCACTATGTCGTCGCTGTTAGGCTTGATGGCTCCTTCGATCATCGATAGCGATGCAGTCTAGGGTGAGACTTTTCTCCCCGGACAAATCTTTGTATTTGGCGACTTGGCACTGTGGGCCAACTCGCTTGGCCAACTGGAGCAGATCGAGAGTTACGCCCCTGGCCACCAGGTCAGGTTTGGAAGCTTAAAATACACGGCCGACATCTGCGAAGACTTGATCTTTGACGGATTCGAGCCCCTGCCGAGTGCGCCGCACGGTCACGATGAGCATGATTTAGCTCTACTGTCGGACAGTGTTCAGGAGACCGCACCGGCAACCGCTTCGACCCTCAATTCGGAGCCAATTGCGCCATCCATGGACGAGCGGATAGACCCTGCCATGGAGGCCGTATTCTCAGTGGCGATCGAGCCGAATATTGACCTTACCCTTCACGGGAGCCGTGACACCAAACTGCCGGATTCTCCCCCGGCCACGGACTCCGAACCTCCTGCGCCCGTGCCTATCAAATCTGACGGGGCGCCGATCATGGAGTTCACCTCCGCGGATATCTTTCAGCACTTTCCCTTCGGCGACATACTGAACTCATTAAGGTCTCTCTCCCTGTCAGGAGAGTCCTGGCCGAACTATGTTCGGAAGGATTGGGATGCGGATGACAAAGAAATTCGTCGCCCACCCACCACCCACTTAGTAGCCATTGTCGACAATTTAACCAACATGCTCGACTTCGACTCCGAAGACATTGACGGTATGGACGACGATGCGGGAGACGAAGAGGAACCACTGCCCACAGGGCACTGGACAGCCACCTCATCATATGATATATACATGGTGGACACACCTAAAGAAGGCAATGGCGACGAGACAGCGGAGGATGACCCCTCCAAGAAACAACCCAAGCGCCGACGTCAGCGGCGCCGCTCCAAGTCTCGCCAAAGCAAAAGCGGTGACACCAGCACAGGAGATAATAGCACTCCGGACAGTGCCAAAGACGACAACAACCCCCTCCAGCAAGATTTAGAGCCGGAGGATGGAGAAGCCAGCCCCCCCCCCCCCGAGAGAGCGGCAGATGGAGAGGCGGAGGATGATAATTACATGCCTCCCTCTGAAGACGAGGCAAGCCTCGACGACGACGAATTTTTCATGCCGGAGGATCCCGCCGAACAAGAGCGCTTCAAGCGCATGCTTATAGCCATGGCAAATAGCCTTAAGAAAAAGCAGCAGCAGCTCCAAGCTGATCAAGATCTGCTAGCTGACAGATGGACTGAAGTCCTTTGCGGCCGAGGAATATGAACTCGAGCGCCCCTCCAAGAGTTACCCAAAGCGCAGCTTGCTACCCCGACTAGAGGAGGAAGCATTAAAACCTACATCTCCAGCATATGACGCGGCTGATCAGCCACCTCGTGGCCGTGACAGAGAGGCATTTCAACCAAAAACTCAGCCCGCACCCCGACGCCACTCAAATAAAAATGACGAGGCCTGGGGAAACATGCTAGAACTGTGAGACGTATTGGAGGACAAAGCAAAACACACAAGATCGATCTACGGATCACGAGGGCGTGCCACTACGCGAGACGATAATCGTCACGCCGGATACAGTAAAAGTAAATCCGGTCGGTCCGAACACAGCGGACAAGAATCATTCGAACTGCGTCGCAACATAGCCCACTACAGAGGCGCCGCACACCCCATATGCTTCACAGACAAAGTAATGGATCACCAAATCCCAGAGGGTTTCAAACCCGTAAATATTGAATCATACGACGGCACAACAGATCTGCAGTATGGATCGAGGACTTCCTCTTGCACATCCACATGGCCCACGGTGATGATCTACACGCCATCAAATACCTCCCACTCAAGCTCAAAGGACCAGCTCGGCATTGGCTCAACAGCCTGCCAGCAGAATCCATTGGTTGTTGGGAAGATCTGGAAGCTGCATTCCTTGACAACTTCCAGGGCACTTATGTGTGACCACCAGATGCCGATGACTTGAGCCACATAATTCAGCAGCCAGAGGAATCGGCCAGGTAATTCCGGACACGGTTCCTGACAAAGAAAAATCAAATCGTCGACTGTCCAAATGCAGAGGCCCTGCTAGCAGCTTTTAAGCACAACATCCATGACGAGTGGCTCGCCCGGCGCCTCGGCCAGGAAAAGCCGAAATCTATGGCAGCCCTCACGACACTCATGACCCGCTTTTGCATGGGAGAAGACAGCTGGCTGGCTCGTAGCAATAACATATCAAAGAACCATGGTACTTCGGATACCAAGGATGGCAATGGCAGGTCACGTCGCAACAAACACAAGCGCCGCATTAACAGTGACAATACCGAGGATATGGCAGTCAATGCCGGATACAAAGGCTCTAAACCCGGTCAGCGGAAAAAGCCATTCAAAAGAAGCACTCCGGGCCCGTCCAGTTTGGACCGTATACTCGATCGCTCGTGTCAAATACACGGCACCCCCGACAAGCCAGCCAACCACACCAACAGGGATTGTTGGGTGTTCAAGCAGGCTGGCAAGTTAAATGCCGAAAACAAAGATAAGGGGTCATATAGAGATGACGAGGAGGAGCCCCGGCAGCCGAACACCGGAGGACAGAAGAGGTTCCCCCCACAAGTGCGGACGATGAACATGATATACGCAACCCACATCCCCAAGAGGGAGCGGAAGTGTGCGCTAAGGGACGTATATGCGCTGGAGCCGGTCGCCCCAAAGTTCAACCCATGGTCCTCCTGTCCGATCACCTTCGATCGCAGGGACCACCCCACTAGTATCCGTCATGGCGGATTCGCCGCACTGGTCCTAGACCCAATCATCGACGGATTTCACCTCACTCGAGTCCTTATGGACGGCGGTAGTAGCCTGAACCTGCTATATCAGGAAATAGTGCGCAAAATGGGTATAGACCCCTCAAGGATCAAACCCACAACAACGATCTTCAAAGGCGTCATACCAGGTGTAGGGGCCCATTGCACAGGCTCAGTCACACTGGAAGTGGTCTTCGGATCCCCGTATAACTTCCGAAGCGAGGAGTTAATCATCGATATAGTCCCGTTCCGTAGTGGCTATCATGCACTGCTCAAGCGAACCGCATTTGCAAGATTCAATGTGGTACCGCATTATGCATACCTCAAGCTCAAGATGCCAGGACCTCGGGGGGTCATCACAGTCAATGGAAACACAGAGCGCTCTCTCCGCACGGAGGAGCACACTGCGGTCCTCGCAGCAGAAGCGCAAAGCAACCTCTTAAGTCAATCCACTAGTTCGGCGATCAAAGACCCGGACACCTTCAAGCGCGCCCGGAGTAATCGGCAACAAGACTGCCTGGCACGTTCCGAGCTCGCATAGCAATGCAGCCCCCGCCCCAGTCCCAGCCAAACGGCGAAATCCGTGCCACACGCACATAATTACGCATTGAAAATACCATGGCACAGGTGGGGAGGGGGGAATGACTACGGCACGCCCCAAGACGCGGCTCAACCGCACTAGGGGCTTCCCGCTTTGTTATTTTTTTCTCTTTCAGGACTTTAATCTCTGGAAACCCTATCCGGCAGTATGGTTGCCGGACACACGATGCAACAACCAAGGAGGCAGAAAGCTACATCGCACCACGAAACTCTCAGGTGGTCTCTCATTACGAGTGAAATACCTGCTTTAAATACCATTCCTCAGCTTGCCCTTGGAGGGGACATGTCAAATAGTCCTACTTTTTGCTTATCGCACTATTTGTATCATTCTGCTTCGACGCACCTTTTTGAATAAACAATGCGTAGCACTAGACTATTATCGCATTATCTATTCTTCTTTATATATATATATATGTTCATTCATGACATTCAGCACCCGTACACTCTGGTACGGTCAATACGCCAGGGGCTTAAGCATACCCCATAATACGGCATGAGAAGTCCGAACACTTTCGACAGTGCGGCACCCCGAACTTATAGCATTATATGCATCAGCTCCGAATCATGTCTTGGGTCAATAGTTGGGTTTGCCCGGCTCCCATGTTTTGGTACCTTCCGTTCCGCTATATCGGCTAAGGTAGCACTGGGAGAACTACTGCGATTATGCCCCGGTTCATCTAGGCTAAGCACCTCAGTAGAGAAAGCTAAAACTGACTATCATGATAAGGCGAGAGTTGGTCGCTGTTCAAGAGGTCTCGAGTCCCTAAAGACTTATGCCGCTTAGAGCGAGGAGTCGGCTTTGTCCGGCTTAAGGCGTGTATAGCGCCCCAAATTCGGCCTTCCGAATACCAGGGGCTTCGCCAAAATTTAAAATTGTAGACTTCTATGGCTAAGTGAGAGTGATAAAGCATTATAGTTCGATTGCCTTGTTCGTTGTGCTGAGCACCTCCCTCGAAGGACCCAACAATGGGAAAAAGAGTGCTCAAGTTTATCCCGAACACCCCAGCACTCGTGGCATGGGGGCAGAAGCCGCCGACTGGCCATCTCTCAGATTTGATAAACAGCCGCACAGAAGGTAATATTTTAAATTCAAACAAGCGTTGCATAGCGCATATGAACAAGTTTTCATAATACAGGATCACACAAGCAAGTTCATTCAATAATTACATCCTTTGCACACTCGTGCGCCACAAGACGGGCACCCTTCAGGACACCCTCATAATATATCTCAAGGTGGCGATGCTCCTTGCCCTACGGCGGCCCCTCCTTTACCAGCTTCTCAGCGTCCATCTTGGCCCAGTGCACCTTCGCACGGGCAAAGGCCCGGCGTGCACCTTTGATGCAGATGGACCGCTTTATGACCTCCTGCCGTGGGCAGGCATCTACAAGCCGCCTCACCAGGCCGAAGTAGTTGTTGTGAAGGGAGTCGCCAGGCCACATCCGGACTATAAGGCCCCACATGGCATGTTCGGCCGCCTTGTGCAACTCGACCAGTTGCTTCAGCTGGTCGCTCATAGGCATCGGGTGTTTGGTCCCGGTATACTGAGACCAGAACAACTTCTCTATCGAGCTTCCCTCCTTGGCCTGGTAATATTTTGCGGCATCCGACACGCTGCGGGGCAAATCTGCGAATGCTCCTAGAGAGCTCCGGACTCGGGTAAGTAACAAGTAATTTACTTTCACATGCTTGCTTTGCATATTGAATGCCTTACCCGCCGCTATCTTCCTCATCGCCTCAATCTCCTGGAGGGCCTTTTGGGCTTCAGCCTTGGCATTCTTTGTGCTCTCGAGGCCCCCGGCAAGCTCGGACTCTCGCGTCTTCGAGTCAAGCTCCAAAGCCTCGTGCTTCTTCATAAGAGCCTGGAGCTCTTGCTGCACCTCGCCCACCCGTGCCTCTTGCTTTTCCTGCTCGGTGCAGTCCTTGGCCGCTTTGTTTTCGGCCTCGGACAGCGCTTGCTTCAGGGTTGCCACTTCAGTCATGGCCCCTGGCGCATTCATGATGATCCTGTCATTTTGCAACCACATTTTCTTTTATATATAGACAAGGTATTACTTACCTTTGTTCTCCTCGAGCTGCCTCTTGGCAAGGCCGAGCTCTTTCTCGGACCCCTCGAGGTCCTGCTTCAGTGCGGCGACCTCCGCAGTCAGTGCGGCAGAGGTCAGCAGCGAAGCCTGCATACGCATACAGACATACTTATATTAGACTCCTGCAGATATTATTTGATCCTCTATTCGACTTTTCTTTGTGAACACCAAACAGAGCATCAGGGGCTACTGTCTATGCGGTAATATTTTTCCTATATTTAAATACTTACCTCAAAGCCTGTTAGAAGGCTGGCACAGGCTTCAGTCAGTCTGCTCTTGGAGGACTGAACCTTCTTGATCACCGCACTCATAATAGTGTGGTGCTCTTTGTCGATGGAAGCGCCGCTAAGTGCTCCCAGCAGTTTGTCCGGTGCCTCTGGATGGACAGAGGTCACCGGCACGGATGGCTTGCCCCTCTTGGAAGGGGACCGCCTGCCCGAGTCTGGAACCACTGGAGCTTCCGGCATAGTGTCCGGCTGCGGGCCGAACTTGGAGCCCCTGGGAGCATTGCTCCCTTTGCTCCTGGAGTCCGGAAGGTCGCCTTGAGGCGCCTCCGGGACTGTCTCCCCCCAGCTCGGTGCCCCTTGAGACAGTACCTCGGCATTGCCCGTAGGGCAAGGAGAGGTGGCAGTTGGAAGTGTATCACTATCCATGTCCGACGAGTCCAAGGAACCGTCCGACGATGATACGTCGATACGGGCTTGGGGCGGACTGCATAATCATATTCAACGTTAGGAGAAGCAGTGCAACAAAAGTATGCTATGAGTTACTCTGGTATCCGAATACTTACGACTTCGCCAGGGGCTTGGCCCTGAGAGCCACTCGTCTTCGCCGTCGGCGGCGGTGGTGGAACAGTCCGGAAGGAGAGTCCTTCCCTTCTTGGACCCTTCGGCCTCCCCGGTTGGGGCGGCCTTCCTTTTCTTGTCTCCCCCGGCTGGAGGGGGAGAATCTTCATCTTCCTTCTCCTCGTTTTCACGGAGGAGTGCGTCTCGGAGTTATCGGACGATGAGTCCGATACCACCTGGCGCCGGGAACTCTTTCGGGTTCCCTTGGCCTTCTTCTTGGTCTTCTCCGGCACCTCATAAGGAGCCGGAGTCCGCATCTTCGTCAGGAGAGCGTCCACAGGGTCTTCGGGCAGTGGGCCGGACAGTTAATCTGCTCTGATGCCTCCACCCAGTCCTATCAAAGGCATGGGAGCTCAGACCCCACACATGGTTAAGCTATGGGAAATAAATACCCTACCAGATGTACAGAACTTACCGATTCGCAGGGCGCTTCGCGCTTAGCCCGCGGTCCTCGGTAAGAGAAGGAGGGACCTCGGCGCCCTTGAATAGCACCTTCCAGACGTCCTTATGTCAGTGTCGAAGAGCTCGCGCAGAGTCTGGTGCTGGGCCGGGTCGAACTCCCATAAGTTGAAAGCCCGTTGTTGACACGGGAGGATCCGGCGGAAGAGCATGACCTGGACTATGTTGACAAGCTTAAGTTTCTTGCTTGTCATGTTCCGGATACACTTCTGGAGTCCGTCCAGCTCCACCGATGAGCCCCAGGACAGGCCCTTCTCCTTCCAGGAAGTGAGCCGCGTGGGGATTCCGGATCGAAACTCGGGGCGCCCCATTCGACCCAGTTGGTGTCGCGCGGCTCGGTGATGTAGAACCACCCCGATTGCCACCCCTTTACGGTCTCCATGAAGGAGCCCTCGAGCCATGTAACGTTGGGCATTTCCCACCATGGCTCCGCCGCATTCGCTTGTTGGCCGCCTACTACCTTCGGCTTGATGTTGAAGGTCTTCAGCCATAGGCCAAAGTGGGGCCAGATGCGGAGGAAAGCCTCGCACACGACGATGAACGCCGAGATGTTGAGGATGAAATTCGGGGCCAGATCATGAAAGTCCAGCCCATAATAGAACATGAGGCCGTGGACGAATGGATGGAGGGGAAACCCCAATCCGCGGACGAAATGGGGAAGGAAAACCACCCTTTCGTGAGGTTTCGGAGTAGGGACGATCTGCCCCGCGGCTGGCAGCCGATGCGCGATATCCGCGGCTAAGTATCCGGCTCCACGTAACTTTTTGATGTTCCCCTCCATGACGGAGGAGGCCATCCACTTGCCTCCCCCTCCGGACATGTTTGAGAGTTGAGGAGAAGGATGCGGACTTGGGCGTTGGAGCTCGAGTGCGCGAGAATGGATGAGCAAGGAGGAAGAAGGCATGGGTAGAAAAAGGTGAGATCTTATCCCTTTATAAGGGCAGACTAAATTATGCACCCTCACTAGCCTGGTAAAACTCGCTTATCCCCCAAGCGCCGTAATTGATGGCGTGGTTGGGTTACCCACGTCCGTATTGATGAGAATCCCGTAATAAGGGGAACACGATCTCTGCTTTGACAAGACGTGTCAAGAAACCGCCTCGCGTTATGTGCAGGGCTGGTTAAAGAAAAAAGGTTCAAATAATTACCGGGCCATGGCATGATGTCATGCTGCCAAAACATGTTAGCAGATTAGATTTGTGGAAATATTATTCTCTCTACGGTGGTATGTGGAACTTATTTTGCAGGGTCGGACACTATCCTTGTATTCAAACTCTTATGTGGTGTATTCGGAGGAGGAACCCGCCTTGCAATGTCGAAGACAACACTGCGTACCGGACTCGTCGTCATTGAAGCCTGGTTCAGGGGCTACTGAGGGAGTCCTGGATTAGGGGGTCTCCGGACAGCCGGACTATATCCTTTGGCCGGACTGTTGGGCTATGAAGATACGAGATTGAAGACTTCGTCCCGTGTCCGGATGGGACTCTACTTGGCGTGGAAGGCAAGCTAGGCAATACGGATATGTATATCTCCTCCTTTGTAATCGACCTTGTGTAACCCTAGCCCCCTCCGGTGTCTATATAAACCGGAGGGTTTTAGTCCGTATGACAACAAACAATCATACCATAGGCTAGCTTCTAGGGTTTAGCCTCTCCGATCTCGTGGTAGATCATCTCTTGTACTACTCATATTATCAAGAATAATCAAGCAGGACGTAGGGTTTTACCTCCATCAAGAGGGCCCGAACCTGGGTAAAACATCGTGTCCCCTGCCTCCTGTTACCATCCGCCTTAGACGCACAGTTCGGGACCCCCTACCCGAGATCCGCTGGTTTTGACACCGATATCAACCAATATGTACGTACACATTCGCGACCAAAATGACAACGCTATGTACGCTTCGACCAGGTTCGTCCCGACTATCAGGCACTTCCTTGCATGTGAAGATGTAGCTGGTGGGTCCTAGCAGTCAGGGGGGCGAATCATTTTTTTGCCCGGATGCACTTCCTTGCGTGCGAAGATGTAGCTGGTGGGTCCCAGCAGTCAGGGGGAAACATTTTTTTGCGAAATACGGTGGCCCGTCCGGTGGGTCCCCGCTGTCAGGTGGAGGAATAATTATTTTGCGCGTAATAAGGAGGCACTTCCTTGCTGCGGCCGTGGACCCAGCTGTTAGCCTCTCCACGTACAGTCCACGTCTGATGGAAGCCATTCCTTGACCACGTTGACCACGCCGCACTGAGAGCACCAGGGCAGTGGACGATGGCGAGGCCTAGGAAGGGGACGACGCGGAGCCGGGGAAGACGCGATAGTGGATGCCCACGCATAGAGGAGTATGAGGGTTCACTATTTTGCTGCGGTGTGAGGCTACCGTCGCTGCAGAATAACATGGGGTGTGGGTGAGTAGAGGGATGGCCTAGCCAGCGGTGGGAGTAGTAGGGGGCGGTGAGGCCTCCGCCGCATCGCAGCCGGCCACGGGAGCCAGCAGCACGAGGCACGACCGATGCTGGTTTGGGTGGCTGGAGCAAGAAGACCAGAGGTTGAAGAAGCACTATGGCCGTTGGATGGACATCGTGCGGTCACTTGAGCTAGAATCGTGCATATTGACTAAGTTGACAAAGCCCTCCGTCCCCGTCAACTTAGTAGGCCCACAAGTCAGCCTGCCACTATACTGGGTCCCAGCTACCAGGGGGAGTATTCATTTTTTATGCGTATTAAGGAGGCACTTCCTTGCATGCGAAGATATAGCTAGTGGGTCCGAGCTGTCAGCGGCGGTAACGTTTTTTCCGTGAAATATAGAGTCCCTTTCGGTGGGTCCCAGATGTCAGGTGGAGGAATCATTGTTTTGCACGTAATAAGGAGGCATTTCCTTGTGTGCGGCCGTGGACCCAGCTGTCAGCCTCTCCATGTAAAGTCCACTTCAGATGCATGTCGGTTGTTGACCATGTTGACCAGGCCGTGCCGAGAGCACCAGGGCGGTGGACGACGGCGAGGCCTAGGAAGGGAACGACACGGAGTCAGGGAAGACTCGGCAGTTGTTTCCCACGCGGAGGGCGGTATGACTATACGAGGGTTTACTGGTTCGTCTGCCGTTGCCGGAGAATAACAGCGATGGGAGTACGGTGGGGCAGTGAGGCCTGCGCGGCAGCACAGCCGGCTGCGGGGAGGAGGGAGCAGGCAGTCCCGCCGCCGCTTGTTTGAGCATCTCGAGCAGGAAGAAGCACGACGACCGTTGGATGGACATCCAACAGTCACTGCTTGTGCGTCAACCTTTTTTTAGGAAAGCCTCAAATCTGTGGAAAACAACATACAGCTCATTTGCCATTATTTCTAATAATTTACAGCCCATTTGCTAATTCTTAAGGTTTTTTTGGATCCCATTTTCTTTTTGTTAGCATTACATCCCATATTGTGGCCATGGTTAAAAAATTATACGAAATTTTGCATATTTCGGTGCGGTCCGAACTGTTTTTAATCCCGAAATTTCGAGTCACATTCAAACTGATTTTAAAAATAAATGTATATCAATATAAAATCCAATAAATTGTCCAGGCATAAAAATCAATGCAATTTAAAATCTCGAAATGAAAAAAAGAAATTTGAAACTAATTGTTGGTTTGATGTGTTTTAAAAATGTACGTCTCATTCCTCATTACTGATAGGCCATTTTCTCGGCCAGCCGAATGAAGCTCTCCTCGACTTGAAAGATTTGCAGCCCAATAGACCTGACAAAGCGACTTACTTGGCAAATCACAAAAAAACTGGGTTGTGACCGTGGACCCAGTTGTCAGCCTCTCCCCGTACAGTACTCTTCCGATGGAAGTTGGTCGTTGACCACATTGACCATGCCGCACTGAGAGCACCAAGGCGGTGGACGACGGCAAGGCCTAGGAAGGGGACAACGCGGAGCCGGGGAAGACGCGGCAGTGGATGACCATGCGGAGAGGAGTACGAGGGTTCACTGGTTCGGCTGCGGTGTGAGGCTGCCGTCGCCGCAGAATAACAGGGGCTGTGGGTGAGTGGAGGGATGGCCTGACCAGCGGTGGGAGTAGTATGGGGGCGTTGAGGCCTCCACGGCAGCACAGCCAGCCACGGAAGGTAGGAGCAGGCGGCACGACCGGCGCTGCTTTGGGCGGCTGGAGCAAGAAGACTAGAGTTTGAAGAAGCACTATGGTCGTTGGATGGACATCGTACGGTCACTGGAGCTAGAATCGTTCATATTGACTAAGTTGACAAAGCCCTTCATCCACGTCAACTTAGTAAGCCCACAAGTCAGCCACCCACTATGGTGGGTCCCAGCTAGCAAGGAGGTATTCATTTTTTTGTGCGTAATAAGGAGGCACTTCCTTGCGTGCAAAGATATAGCTGGTGGGTCCGACCTGTTAGCGGGGGGAATGTTTTTTTCGTGATATACAGAAGCCCTTCCTATGGGTCCTAGCTGTCAGGTGGAGGAATCATTATTTTGCGCGTAATAAGGAGACATTTCCTTGTGTGCGGCCATGGACCCAGTTGTCAGCCTCTCCATGTACAGTCCACTTCCGATGGATGTCGTTCATTGACCACATTGACCAGGCCACGCCGAGAGCACCAGGGCGGTGGACGACGGCGAGGCCTAGGAAGGGAACGACACAGAGCCAGGGAAGACTCGGTAGTTGTTTCCCACGCGGAGGAGTATGAGGGTTTACTGGTTCGTCTGTCGTCCCCGGAGAATAACAGCAGGTGTGGGTGAGTAGAGGGATGGCTAGGCCAGCTATGGGAGTACGGTGGGGCGGTGAGGCCTGCGCGGCAGCATAGCCAGCCGCAGGAGGAGGGAGCAGGCAGTCCCGCCAGTGCTTGTTTGAGTGGCTGGAGCAGGAAGAGCAGAGATTGAAGAAGCACGACAGCCGTTGGATGGACATCCAACAGTCACTGCTCTCGTGTGCATTATTTCTAATAATGTACAACCCATTTGCTAATTCTTAAGAATTTTTTTGGAGCCCATCTTCTTTTTGTTAGCATTACACCCCATATTGTGGCCACGGTTAAAAAGTATACAAAATTTTCCATATTTCGGTGCGGTCAACTGTTTTTAATCCCGAAATATCGATTCACATTCAAACTATTTTGAAAAATAATTTATATAAATATAAAATCCAAATAATTGTCCATGCATAAAAATCAATGGAATTTAAAATCTTGTAATGAAAAAAAAATGAAACTAATTCCCAGTTTGATGTGTTTTAAAAATGTACAGCCCATTTCTAGGCAAACCGAATAAAACTCTCCTCGTCTTGAAAGATTTGCAGCCCAGCAGGGCTGATAAAGCAAGTAGGCCTCGTTTGGGTATTTCTTAAAAAAAAATAGAACTGGTCTAGCTATTTTCAGCAAGAAAAAAACACAACTGGGCTCATGATGTGGTAAACATAAATAAAACCCTGGCGAGATATGGTCGAGCAAGATGGGATTTGCCCCTCTGATCAGGAGAGATATACTCTGGGCCCATCGTGTGATCCGACCAGGATAAGCATGGCCATGCGACAAGGATTATGAGATAATCTGGTTTGTGGTCAGCATCACTGGAACGAGAAAGAGGTCGGGCTAGCACAAGGATGACATACTCGCCTTGAGCCCGACAACATATATCGTGTGGCAAAAGGAATGGAAGTATGATGTACAGGTTCGCCTAACCAGCTTCATAGTCTGTTTGGTGGTTGGCATGCCTTGCTAGAGGCCGCTACCAACTGTGCAGTTCAGAGGTGATCCGAACTGCGACCAAGCCAGCTTGAACCTAAGGGGTCGCGCGCTTAAGGGAAGGAACCTACGAGGTCGGATTCGGGGACACTGGTCGGATGTGATCCGAGCTGTATTCGGATTGTGGCCGAGTAGACTTATGGGCTTTAGGGTCCGTGCGAGGCCCAAGTGTTGAGCCTGCGACGGACGCCTATATAAAGTGGAGGTGCCGCACACTCACACGATTGATCGCTTTGGCGCTGTCACTAGGGTTTGCATGTGTTGCGAATAGACACCTCCACTCGTCGCCGGTTGTGTGATCGGATCTAGCAGTCCGTTGCACGACGTTCCTCCTGCACGCACGGATACCATTAGAGGCGGTGCACTTGCGCCGCTCCGGCGAACCTGTAAGTGGGAACTGACTACCGGCTGTACGAGGGAGATCGGACTAAGAGAAGACGATCCACAAGGATGCGCTGCCCCAACTCTTCTTCCCCTGCACGGCACTACGCGTCTAGTGGTAACGAACTGTGATCCATCTCCCGTAGCATGTTCTTGGTTGTTCTGCACATAGGAAATTTTAATTTGCAGTCGACGCACCCTACCGTA
The DNA here is from genome assembly GCF_003073215.2 of Triticum urartu. Classification (NCBI taxonomy): domain Eukaryota; kingdom Viridiplantae; phylum Streptophyta; class Magnoliopsida; order Poales; family Poaceae; genus Triticum; species Triticum urartu. Next base: position 107,950,003 of record NC_053022.1, read on the forward strand.
GAACCCAACAGAGTTGTGTTGTGATATTATACCATGAGTCACTGGCTTGATCGTTCATGCTGCGTGGATGTTTAGTGCACAATTAATTTCGGAGGCGTCACATGATATTACTAAATCAGCCGCAATTAATATGAATTGAAGGGACTACTTAAGGAAATGGAGAAAAAAGATCAACTATTACAAGGTTAAGTTACATGAAGCAGAAACCAGAAACCAACAATTAAACTAAAATTAAATTTGCTCTCATCGTGAGTTGACAATTCACACAAGGATTATATGAAGCAGAAACCAGAAACCAACAATAGTTTGATTTTTAACAACAATTTGTGCTTGAACTTTGTGTGGAAAATAAATTAACAATATTACTAATTTGGTCACAATTAATATGGATAGAAGGGAGTACTTAAGAAAAAGGAGGGGGGGAAGAGATCAATTACTATAGGGTTTCTGAAGGAAATATGCCCTAGAGGCAATAATAAAGTTATTATTTATTTCCTTATTTAATGATAAATGTTTATTCTTCATGCTAGAATTGTATTAACCGGAAACATAATACATGTGTGAATACTTAGACAAACATAGTGTCACTAGTATGCCTCTACTTGACTAGCTCGTTAATCAAAGATGGTTAAGTTTCCTAACCATAGACATGAGTTGTCATTTGATTAACGGGATCACATCATTAGGAGAATGATGTGATTGACTTGACCCATTCCGTTAGCTTAGCACTTGATCGTTTAGTATGTTGCTATTGCTTTCTTCATGACTTATACATGTTCCTGTGACTATGAGATTATGCAACTCCCGTTTACCGGAGGAACACTTTGTGTGCTACCAAACGTCACAATGTAACTGGGTGATTATAAAGGTGCTCTACTGGTGTCTCCGAAGGTACTTGTTAAGTTGGCGTATTTCGAGATTAGGATTTGTCACTCCGATTGTCGGAGGGGTATCTCTGGGCACACTCGGTAATACACATCACTATAAGCCTTGCCAGCATTGTAAATAATGAGTTAGTTACGGGATGATGTATTACGGAACGAGTAAAGAGACTTGCCGGTAACGAGATTGAACTAGGTATTGAGATACTGACGATCGAATCTCGGGCAAGTAACATACCGATGACAAAGGGAACAACGTATGTTGTTATGCGGTTCGACCGATAAAGATCTTCGTAGAATATGTAGGAGCCAATATGGGCATCCAGGTTCCGCTATTGGTTATTGACCAGAGAAAGTGTCTCGGTCATGTCTACATAGTTCTCGAACCCGTAGGGTCCGCACGCTTAACATTCGTTGATGATATAGTATTTATTGATAAACGCTTCCACTTTCGGTCTACGAGGGTACGTAGACATACTGTCCCCTCTCGTTGCTATGCATCACCATGATCTTGCGTGTGCGTAGGATTTTTTTTGAAATTACTACGTTCCCCAATAGTGGCATCCGAGCCAGGTTTATGCATAGATGTTATATGCACAAGTAGAACACAAGTGAGTTGTGGGTGATACAAGTCATACTGCTTATCAGCATGTCATACTTTGGTTTGGCGGTATTGTTGGATGAAGCGGCCCGGACCGACATTACGCGTACGCTTACGCGAGACTGGTTGTACCGACGTGCTTTGCACATAGGTGGCTGGCGGGTGTCAGTTTCTCCAACTTTAGTTGAACCAAGTGTGGCTACGCCCGGTCCTTGCGAAGGTTAAAACAACACTAACTTGACGAACTATCGTTCTGGTTTTGGTGCGTAGGTAAGAACGGTTCTTGCTCAGCCAGTAGCAGCCACGTAAAACTTGCAACAACAAAGTAGAGGACGTCTAACTTGTTTTTGCAGGGCATGTTGTGATGTGATATGGTCAAGACGTGATGCTATATTTTTTTGTATGAGATGATCATGTTTTGTAACCGAGTTATCAGCAACTGGCAGGAGCCATATGGTTGTCGCTTTATTGTATGCAATGCAATCGCCCTGTAATTGCTTTACTTTATCACTAAGCGGTAGCGATAGTCGTAGAAGCAATAGTTGGCGAGACGACAGTGATGCTACGATGGAAATCAAGGTGTCACGCCGGTGACGATGGTGATCATAACGGTGCTTCGGAGATGGAGATCACAAGCACAAGATGATGATGGCCATGTCATATCACTTATATTGATTGCATGTGATGTTTATCCTTTATGCATCTTATTTTGCTTTGATTGACGATAGCATTATAAGATGATCTCTCATTAAATCTCAAGATAAAAGTGTTCTCCCTGAGTATGCACCGTTGCCAAAGTTCGTCGTGCCGAGACACCACGTGATGATCGGGTGTGATAAGCTCTACGTCCATCTACAACGGGTGCAAGCCAGTTATGCACACGCAGAATACTCGGGTTAAACTTGACGAGCCTAGCATATGCATATATGGCCTCGGAACACTGGAGACCGAAAGGTTGAGCGTGAATCATATAGTAGATATGATCAACATAGTGATGTTCACCATTGAAAACTACTCCATCTCACGTGATGATCGGACATGGTTTAGTTGATTTGGATCACGTGATCACTTAGATGATTAGAGGGATGTCTATCTAAGTGGGAGTTCTTAAGTAATATGATTAATTGAACTTTATTTTATCATGAACTTAGTCCTGATAGTATTTTGCAAATAATGTTGTAGATCAATAGCTCGCGTTTAGCTCCCCTGTTTTATTTTTGATATGTTCCTAGAGAAAAATAAGTTGAAAGATTTTAATAGCAATGATGCGGATTGGATCCGTGATCTGAGGATTATCCTCGTTGCTGAACAGAAATATTATGTCCTTGATGCACCGCTAGGTGACAGACCTATTGCAGGAGCAGATGTTGACGTTATGAACGTTTTGACAAAAGCTCGGTATGATGACTACTTGATAGTTTAGTGCACCATGCTTTACGGCTTAGAACTGGGACTTCAAAAAAAATTTGAACGCCACGGAGCATATAAGATGTTCCAATAGTTGAAATTGGAATTTCATACTCATGCTCGTGTTGAGAGGTATGATACCTCTGACAGTACTTTGCCTACAAGATGGAGGAGAATTGCTCAGCTAGTGAGCATGTGCTCAGATTGTCTGGGTACTACAATCGCTTGAATCAAGTGGGAGTTAATCTTCCAAATAAGATAGTGATTGACATAATTCTCTAGTCACCATCACCAAGTTAGTAGAACTTTGTGATGAACTATAATATGCAAGGGATGACGAAAACAATTCCCAAGCTCTTCGCGATGCTAAAAGTGGCAAAGGTAGAAATCAATAAAAGCATCAAGTGTTGATGATTGACAAGACCACTAATTTCAAGAAAAGGGCAAAGGGAAGAAGGGGAACTTCAAAAAGAACGGCAAGCAAGTTGTTGCTCAAGTGAAGAAGCCCAAGTCTGGACCTAAGCCTGAGACTAAGTGCTTCTACTGCAAAGGGACTGGTCACTGGAAGCGGAACTGCCCCAAGTATTTGGCGGATAAGAAGGATGGCAAGGTGAACAAAGGTATATTTGATATACATGTTATTAATATGCACTTTACTAGTGTTTATAGCAACCCCTCGGCATTTGATACTAGTCAGTTGCTAAGAGTAGTAACTCAAAACGAGAGTTGCAGAATGAACAGAAACTAGTTAAGGGTGAAGTGATGTGTGTTGGAAGTAGTTCCAAGAATGATATGATCACCATTGCACACTCCCTATACTTTCAGGATTAGTGTTGAACCTAAATAAATGTTATTTGGTGTTTGTGTTGAGCATGAATATGATTTGATCATGTTTATTGCAATATTATTATTCATTTAAGTTAGAGAATAATTGTTGTTCTGTTTACATGAATATAACCTTCTATGGTTATACACCCAATGAAATTGGTTTGTCAGATCTCGGTCGTAGTGATACACATATTCATAATATTGAAGCCAAAAGATGCAAAGTTAGTAATGATAGTGCAACTTATTTGTGGCACTGTCATTTGGGTCATATTGGTGTAAAGCGCATGAAGAAACTCCATGCTGATGGGTTTTTGGAATCAGTTGATGCTTGCGAACCATGCCTCATGGGCAAGATGACTAAGACTCCGTTCTTCGGAACAATGGAGCGAGCAACAAACTTGTTGGAAATAATACATAGTGATGTATGCAGTCCAATGAGTGTTGAGGCTCGCGGCAGGTATCGTTATTTTCTGACCTTCACAGATGATTTGAGCAGATATGGGTATATCTACTTGAAGAAACATAAGTCTGAAACATTTGAAAAGTTCAAAGAATTTCAGAGTGAAGTGGAAAATCATCGTAACAAGAAAATAAAGTTTCTATGATCTGATCGCAGAGGCGAATATTTGAGTTACGAGTTTGGTCTTCAATTAAAACAATGTGGAATAGTTTCACAAACTCATGCCACCTGGAACACCACAACGTAATGGTGTGTCCGAACATCATAACCGTACTTTATTTGATATACTGCAATCTATGATGTCTCTTACCGATTTACCACTATCGTTTTGGGGTTATGCATTAGAGACAACTGCATTCACATTAAAAAGGGCACCATCTAAATCCGTTGAGACGACACCGTATGAACCATGGTTTAGCAAGAAACCTAAGCTGTCGTTTCTTAAAGTTTGGGGTTGCGAAGCTTATGTGAAAAAGTTTCATCTTGATAAGCTCAAACCCAAGTCGGAGAAGTGTGTCTTCATAGGATACCCAAAAGTAACTATTGGGTACACCTTCTATCACAGATCCGAAGGCAAGATATTTGTTGCTGAGAATGGATCTTTTCTAGAGAAGGAGTTTCTCTCGAAAGAAGTGAGTGGGAGGAAAGTAGAACTTGATGAGGTAACTGTACCTGCTCCCTTATTGGAAAGTAGTTCATCACAGAAATCTGTTTATGTAACTCCTACACCAATTAGTGAGGAAGCTAATGATGATGATCATGTAACTTCAGATCAAGTTACTACCGAACCTCGTAGGTCAACCAGAGTGAGATCCGCACCAGAGTGGTACGGTAATCCTATTCTGGAGGTCATGTTAATTGACCATGACGAACCTACAAACTATGAGGAAGCGATGATGAGCCCAGATTCTGCGAAATGGATTGAGGCCATGAAATCTGAGATGGGATCCATGTATGAGAACAAAGTGTGGACTTTGGTTGACTTGCCCGATGATCGGCAAGCCATAGAAAATAAATGGATCTTCAAGAGGAAGGCGGATGCTGATAGTAGTGTTGCTATCTACAAAGCTCGAATTGTCGCAAAATGTTTTCGACAAGTTCAAGGTGTTGACTACGATGAGATTTTCTCACTCGTATCGATGCTTAAGTCCGTCCGAATCATGTTAGCAATTGCCACATTTTATGATTATGAAATTTGGCAAATGGATGTAAAGACTGCATTCCTGAATGGATTTCTGGAAGAAGAGTTGTATATGATGCAACTTGAAGGTTTTGTCGATCCTAAAGTTGCTAACAAAGTGAGCAAGCTCTAGCGATCCATCAATGGACTGGTGCAAGCATCTCGAAGTTGGAATAAACGTTTTGATAGTGTGATCAAAGCATATGGTTTTATACAGACTTGCGGTGAAACATGTATTTACAAGAAAGTGAGTGGGAGCACTACAGCATTTCTGATAAGAATGTGTGAATGACATATTGTTGATCGGAAATGATGTAGAATTTTCTGGAAAGCATAAAGGAGTATTTGAAAGGAGTTTTTCAAATAAAGACCTCGATGAAGCTACTTACACATTGAGCATCAAGATCTATAGAGATAGATCAAGACGCTTGATAAGTTTTTTCAATGAATACATACCTTGACAAGATTTTGAAGTAGTTCAAAATGGAACAGTCAAAGAAAGAGATCTTACCTATGTTACAAGGTGTGAAATTGAGTAAGACTCAAAGCCCGACCACGGCAAAAGATAGAAAGAGAATGAAAGTCATGCCCTATACCTCTGTAACACCCCGGATGTAACTTTCCCCATTTATACTCCAACTCTTGCCGTTTCCGGCGCTAATTTATATTTATTTCTCGGGTTTGGGTCTTTGTCGCCGTGTGTTGTTTTCGTTTTCATGCATCTCATATCATGTCATCATGTGCATTGCATTTGCATACGTGTTCATCTCATGCATTTGAGCATTTTCCCCGTTGTTCGTTTTGCATTCCGGCGCTTCGTTCTCCTCCGATGGTCATTTCTAGCTTTCTTTCGTATGTGGGGATTAAACATTTCCGGATTGGACCGAGACTTTTCATGCGGCCTTGGTTTACTACCAGTAGACCGCCTATCAAGTTTCGTATCATTTGGACTTCGTTTGATACTCCAACGGTTAACCGAGGGACCGAAAAGGCCTCGTGTGTGTTGCAGCCCAACACCCCTCCAATTTGGCCCAAAACCCACCAAACTCTGCTCCATGTCCTAGAGCATTCGATCACGATCGCGTGGCCGAAAACCGCTCCTCATTTGGACTCTCCTAGCTCCACTTATGCCTATAAATAAACACCCCCCGAATTCGGATCTCTCCCTCTCCCCGAAACCCTAAAACCACCCCGCACCGACGGACGTGTCCGGCGCAGACCGGACAACGTCCGCCCAGCCCCGCCACCGCCACGTGTCAGCGCCGCATTCGCCGCGCCCGGCTCCCAGCTCGCCGCCGCCGCCGGCCCGGGAGTCCCAGGAGGGGCCCCCGCGAGCCCATCTCCGCCGCCACCGCGGGCCGCCCCGCGCCGCCGTCTTCTACCGCCCGCGCCGCCGTCCTCCGCTACCCGCGCCACCACGGCTCCACGCCAGAGCCCGCGCCCCGACGCCGGCCGGCGACCGCCGCCCCGGCCACCACCCGAGCCGGCCCCGCGCCACCGCCGCCATCCTCGGGAGCCGCGCCAAGGCCGGCCTCCTCCTCTCCTTCCCCCGGCTTCTTCCTCTCCTTCCCCGGCAATGACGAGCTCCGGCAAGAGCTCCGGCGAGCACGACCTCGACTCCGGTGACCTCGGAATCCGTGTGTGAACAGTGCTCTCAGATCTGGATCTGAGAGGATCGGTTGACTTTTTCATCCCTAACCCTAAATTTTTTATGCAAACTTTGACCTGCCGTAACTTTGCATCCGTAGCTCCGATTTGGGCATATAGCATATCAAAATGTTCGCCTCGACGAGTACATCATTTCATTCCAGTGCATCATTTTCATTTGAGCTAATCTTGATGCCCAAAATGCTATTAGAAGGAGGCTTCATGAGTTAATTGTCAGATCTGCTAGTTCATCTTAGACTTTTGTCATTTTTGCCATGATTATTGTGTGCATGATATGCCTGTGAGTCCTTCATATGTTTTGTTAAGCATTTTGTCTTCTTTCCAGAGGTGCAACCCATGCATTTTTAGGATGTGTGTGGTGACTTGTGCAAGCTTGCAAAGTGAGGGACCCGGTAAATCTGTTTTCAGAGACTTAGTTGTTTTCACTAAGTCTGGGATATTTTAGTTCATGATGCCATATGTTCAGCTTGTTTCCTAGTGATCCGTGCCTCTTTTGGGGAAGATCAGTAAAGGAGTTTTGTTAATCATATTATGATCTATCCATCCATGTCTTTGTTTGCAATTACGGAGCACCCTAGCTTGAGTCAATCGAGCTCTACTTTTGCTTCGTTGTGAATCTGGGCAGATCGTCAACTCGTTTGCGATTTTGCCGATGTTATTGTAGTTGATCCGTGCATGCTATGCCATTGTTCTTGCCATTTCTAGCTAGAATTTTGTGCCTTCTTTATGGATGTATGCTTGCCTTGCCATGACTTGCACCGTAGTGAGTGCATCAAGCTCGTTTACATGCCTTCGTGAGTTATATTTCAGCATGTCTCAGTTTTCACTAAGTCTGAAAACTGATTGTGTTTTAGCTATGTTCGTGTGCCCGTTAGTATATTTTGTGATCCCTTTTGGCCTCAGGTCACTTTGGGTCTTTTGTTAAGCTTGTTGAGTAGCTCCATGCCATGTTCTTACTTGTCTTAATCAGTTCATGTATCATGTTGTTTTGCTGCTCCGAAGAGGGCTTCGTGATCTGAAATTTCAGACAAGTGTTAATTTCACCAAGTCTGGAATCTGTTTTGCATTTGCGTTTTTGCCATGCTTGTTTGAACCTCATAATGGATGAATTGGCCGTGGCTCAGTGCTAGTCTTTTGTTAAGCATCTTGTGTGCATCCCTGCCATGCATTTTTTTGTCATGTTTGGTGGCTGTAGCATGTTCATTTCATTGCATTTAGATGCCTACTTGCTGTAAATCGCAGACCGGTGTCATTTTTGAATCGCTTGCCATTTCCAAACCGTAACTCTGATTCCGGCGTTCTTTATATCGTTTTCAAGCGATTTCATCTAATCTTTCCAGTGGCACCCTTGGAATCCCATGTTGAGGCCAGGTTCATGCATTTCCTGTCATATCTTGCATTTTGCATCCCGCATCGCATCCCGCATAGCATATCATCATTTCGTCATATTGCTTGTTCTTGCACGTGGTTGATTGTATACTTGTTGCTTGTTTGTATTGTTTGGGTAGAGCCGGGAGACGAGTTCGCTACCGAGGAGCCCGTTGAGTGTGCTTTTTGAGGATCCAGTCAATTCTGACAACTGTGCAGGCAAGATGATCATACCCTCGAAATCACTACTATCTTTGCTATGCTAGTTTGCTCGCTCTTTTGCTATGCCAATGCTACGATGCCTACCTTTTGCTTGTCAGCCTCCCAATTGTAATGTCAAACCTCTAACCCACCTTGTCCTAGCAAACCGTTGATTGGCTATGTTACCGCTTTGCTCAGCCCCTCTTATAACGTTGCTAGTTGTAGGTGAAGATTGGAGGCCGTTCCTTGTTGGAACATCTTTTATTTACTTGTTGGGATATCATTATATTGTCGTGATTATCTTAATGCATCTATATACTTGGTGAAGGGTGGAAGGCTCGGCCTCTCGCCTAGTGTTTTGTTCCACTCTTGCCGCCCTAGTTTCCGTCATATCGGTGTTATGTTCCCGGAATTTTGCGTTCCTTACGCGGTTGGGTTATAATGGGAACCCCTTGATAGTTCGCCTTGTTTAAAGCTTTTCCAGCAATGCCCAACCTTGGTCTTACCATTTGCCACCTAGCCTCTTTTTCCCTCGGGTTTCTGGAGCCCAAGGGTCATCTTATTTAAACCCCCCCGGGCCAGTGCTCCTCTGAGTGTTGGTCCAAACTAGAGTCATGTGCAGCGCCCCCTCGGGGAAACTCGAGGTTTGGTTTTAGTTGTATGGAGCGCTCATCTGAGTGTGCCCTGATAAAGAGATATGTGCAGCTCCTATCGGGATTTGTCGGCACATTCGGGCGGTGTTGCTGGTCTTGTTTTAATCTGTCGAATTGTCTTGTTGTACCGGGTTACCGAGTCTGATCGATGTGTCTCGGGTGGAGGTCTATTCCTTCGTTGACCGTGAGAGCTTGTCATGGGCTAAGTTGGGACTCCCCTGCAGGGATTGAACTTTCGAAAGCCGTGCCCGCAGTTATGGGCAGATGGGAATTTGTTAATGTCCGGTTGTAGATAACTTGAACCTTAATTAATTAAAATGAATCAACTGAGTGTGTTACCGTGATGGCCTCTTCTCGGCGGAGTCCGGGAAGTGGACACGGTGTTGGAGTTATGCTTGCGCAGGTTTTTCTTCTAGCTTCTCGCTCGTGCTTCGCCTCCTCTTCTCGCTCTCTTTTGCGAATAAGATAGCCACCATATATGCTAGTCGCTTGCTGCAGCTCCACTTATATTTGCCTTACCCATTCCTATGAGCTTAAATAGTTTTGATCGCGAGGGTGCGAGATTGCTGAGTCCCTGTGGCTCACAGATACCATAACTCTAGATGCAGGTCCAGGAGATACCGCTCCAGGTGACGAGTACGAGCTCAAGTGGGAGTTCGACGAGGACTCTCAGCGTTACTACGTCTCTTTTCCTGATGATCAGTAGTGGTGCCTAGTTGGGGTTCGATTCAGGGCCTTGTCGCATGTTGGGTTTTCTTCTATTTTGGCGCCATAGTCGGGCCATGAGTGTTTGTATGATGGATGTTATTTATGTACTTTGATGTGACGTGGCGAGTGTAAGCCAACTATGTATCTCCCCTTTTATTATATATTTCACATGGGATGTTGTGATGATTTCCTAACTTGCGACATTGCTTTCAATGCGGTTATGTCTCTAAGTCGTGCCTCGACACGTGGGAGCTATAGCCGCATCGAGGGCGTTACAAGTTGGTAATCAGAGCCGTCCCCGACCTTAGGAGCCCCATTGCTTGATCGTTTTAGCAGCCGAGTTGGGTCTAGAAAAATGTTTTGAGTCATTTAGGAATTATATATCGGAGAGTTAGGAATTCTTTTTACTTCCCAGTCTCCTCATCGCTCTGGTAAGGCATCCTGACGTAGAGTTTTGACTCTTCTCTTCTCAAATTTCACTAAAAAAAATTTAGGATCACGCGAGTATCTTGGAATCGTTCCGATGGCTTATGATGAGAACATTGACTTGGTGCCTCCTGTCAGGGGTTTAGTGGAAGTGTCCCGGGGAGTTGAGCTCTGAGGTGTTGTCATCATAATTTTATCGTTGCAATTCTGGAATACTTGAGATATGTTCGCCGACATCGAAAGTCTCTTTTATGCAGTTCGTTGGTGAGATAACCTCGACGCCACCCAGTACTGGGGCGGGAGTTCGGGAGTATCGCCATAGAGTAGCTCCGTGCAGAGCATTGTTGACATATAAATTTGCAAAATACATACGGATCCGAATGTGGCAGACCCATAGACTAAATTTCTCTCACAAGAAAACATGATCACACCTTAGTACTCTTTGGGTGTTAATCACATAGCGATGTGAACTAGATTATTGACTCTAGTAAACCATTTGGGTGTTGGTCACATGACGATGTGAACTATGGGTGTTAATCACATGATGATGTGAACTATTGGTGTTAAATCACATGGCGATGTGAACTAGATTATTGACTCTAGTGCAAGTGGGAAACTGAAGGAAATATGCCCTACAAGCAATAATAAAGTTATTATTTATTTCCTTATTTAATGATAAATGTTTATTATTCATGCTAGAATTGTATTAACCGGAAACATAATACATGTGTGAATACATAGACAAACATAGTGTCACTAGTATGCCTCTACTTGACTAGCTCGTTAATCAAAGATGGTTAAGTTTCCTAACCATAGACATGAGTTGTCATTTGATTAACGGGATCGCATCATTATGAGAATGATGTGATTGACTTGACCCATTCCGTTAGCTTAGCACTTGATCGTTTAGTATGTTGTTATTGCTTTCTTCATGACTTATACATGTTCCTATGACTATGAGATTATGCAACTCCCGTTTACCTAAGGAACACTTTGTGTGCTACCAAACATCACAACGTAACTGGGTGATTATAAAGGTGCTCTACAGGTGTCTCCGAAGGTACTTGTTGAGTTGGCGTATTTTGATATTAGGATTTGTCACTCCGATTGTCGGAGAGGTATCTCTGGGCACACTCGGTAATACACATCACTATAAGCCTTGCAAGCATTGTAACTAATGAGTTAGTTACAAGATGATGTATTATGGAACGAGTAAAGAGACTTGCCGGTAACGAGATTGAACTAGGCATTGAGATACCGATGATTGAATCTCGGGCAAGTAACATACCGATGACAAAGGGAACAACTTATGTTGTTATGCGGTTCGACCGATAAAGATCTTCGTAGAATATGTAGGAGCCAATATGGGCATCCAGGTTCCGCTATTGGTTATTGACCAGAGAAAGTGTCTCGGCCATGTCTACATAGTTCTCGAACCCGTTGGGTCCGCACGCTTAACGTTCGTTGACGATATACTATTTATGAGTTATGTATGTTGGTAACCAAATGTTGTTCGGAGTTCTGGATAAGATCACGGACATGACGAGGAACTCCGGAATGGTCTGGAGATAAAGTTTGATATATGGGATAATAGTGTTTGGTCTCCGAAAGGGTTCCGGAATTCACCAGAAGGGGTTCCGGATGTTTCCGGAAATGTTTGGGTACGAGAACACTTTATTTGGGCCAAAGGGGAAAGCCCACAAGGTTTTCGGAAAGCGCAAAAGGAAGTTTTGCAGAGTCCAGGGGCCAGACGCCAGGGTCCGTGGCGTCTGGGTCCAGACGCCGGGAACCCTGGCGTCTGGCCCTGGAGTCTGAGAAGGACTCTTGCCTTTCGGGTGAAACTGACTTTGTGGAGGCCTTTACTCCAAGTTTCGACCCCAAGGCTCAACATATAAATAGAGGGGTAGGGCTAGCACCCAAGACACATCAAGAAACACCAAGCCGTGTGCCGTCAACCCTGTCCCCTCTAGTTTATCCTCTGTCATAGTTTTTGTACTGCTTAGGCGAAGCCCTGCGGAGATTGTTCTTCACCAACACCATCACCACGCCGTCGTGCTGCCAGAACTCATCTGCTACTTCGCCCCTCTTGCTGGATAGAGAAGGCGAGGACGTCATCGAGCTGAACGTGTGCTGAACGCGGAGGTGCCGTACGTTCGGTACTTGATCGGGACGGATCGTGAAGGTGTACGACTACATCAACCGCGTTGATAAACGCTTCCGCTTTCGGTCTACGAGGGTACGTAGACATACTCTCCCCTCTCGTTGCTATGCATCACCATGATCTTGCGTGTCCGTAGGAATTTTTTTGAAATTACTACGTTACCCAACAGTTTCATGGTAAAAATAAACTGAAATTAAAATTGTCTTTGCCTTTTTAAGGCACCTTTGTAACTGTTTATACTCAGACCAACTCTTGATGTAATATGAGGTCTTGCGACCCTGGCTTGTAATATTTTGTTTCTTTGTTTAAATTTGAGTATTAGAGTTGTGTTGTGATATTATACCATGAGTCATTGGTCTTGATCGTGCATGCTGCGTGGATGTTTAGTGCACGATTAATTTCGGAGGCGTCACATGATATTACTAAACCAGCCACAATTAATATGAATTGAAGGGGCTACTTAAGGAAATGGAGAAAAAAGATCAACTATTACAAGGTCTCATGTTAAGTTAAACTGAAATTAAATTTGCTCTCATCGGGAGTTGAAAATTCACACAAGGATTATATGAAGCAGAAACCAGAAACCGACAATAGTTTGATTTTTTAACAACAATTTGTGTTTGTACTTTGTGTGGAAAATAAATTAACAATATTACTAATTTGGTCACAATTAATATGGATAGAAGGGAGTACTTAAGAAAAAGGAGGAGGGAAAAGAGATCAATTACTATAGGGATTCATGGTAAAAATAAACTGAAATTAAAATTTCTCTTGTTGAGATCAATTACTATAGGGTTTCATGGTAAAAATAAACCGGTCTTGATCGTGCATGCTGCATGGATGTTTAGTGCACGATTAATTTCGGAGGCGTCACATGATATTACTAAATCAGCCACAATTAATATGAATTGAAGGGACTACTTAAGGAAATGGAGAAAAAAGATCAACTATTACAAGGTCTCATGTTAAGTTAAACTGAAATTAAATTTGCTCTCATCGGGAGTTGACAATTCACACAAGGATTATATGAAGCAGAAACCAGAAACTGACAATAGTTCGATTTTTTTAACAACAATTCATGCTTGAACTTTGTGTGGAAAATAAATTAACAATATTACTAATTTGGTCACAATTAATATGGATAGAAGGGAGTACTTAAGAAAAAGGAGGGGGGCAAGAGATCAATATAGGGTTTCATGGTAAAAATAAACTGAAATTAAAATTGTCTTTGCCTTTTTAAGGCACCTTTGTAACTGTTTATACTCAGACCAACTCTTGGTGTAATACCAGGTCTTGCGACCCTGGCTTGTAATATTTTGTTTCTTTGTTTAAATTTGAGTAGTAGAGTTGTGTTGTGATATTATACCATGAGTCATTGGTCTTGATCGTGCATGCTGCGTGGATGTTTAGTGCACAATTAATTTCGGAGGCGTCACATGATATTACTAAATCAGCCACAATTAATATGAATTGAAGGGACTACTTAAGGAAATGGAGAAAAAAGATCAACTATTACAAGGTCTCATGTTAAGTTAAACTGAAATTAAATTTGCCCTCATCGGGAGTTGAAAATTCACACAAGGATTATATGAAGCAGAAACCAGAAACCGACAATAGTTTGATTTTTTAACAACAATTTGTGTTTGTACTTTGTGTGGAAAATAAATTAACAATATTACTAATTTGGTCACAATTAATATGGATAGAAGGGAGTACTTAATAAAAAGGAGGAGGGAAAAGAGATCAATTACTATAGGGTTTCATGGTAAAAATAAACTGAAATTAAAATTGCTCTCGTTGAGATCAATTACTATAGGGTTTCATGGTAAAAATAAACTGGTCTTGTTCGTACATGCTGCGTGGATGTTTAGTGCACGATTAATTTCGGAGGCATCACATGATATTACTAAATCAGCCACAATTAATATGAATTGAAGGGACTAGTTAATGAAATGGAGAAAAAAGATCAACTATTACAAGGTCTCATGTTAAGTTAAACTGAAATTAAATTTGCTCTCATCGGGAGTTGACAATTCACACAAGGATTATATGAAGCAGAAACCAGAAACCGACAATAGTTTGATTTTTTTAACAACAATTCATGTTTGAACTTTGTATGGAAAATAAATTAACAATATTACTAATTTGGTCACAATTAATATGGATAGAAGGGAGTACTTAAGAAAAAGGAGGGGGGGCAAGAGATCAATATAGGGTTTCATGGTAAAAATAAACTGAAATTAAAATTGTCTTTGCCTTTTTAAGGCACCTTTGTAACTGTTTATAACTCAGACCAACTCTTGGTGTAATACCAGGTCTTGCGACCCTGGCTTGTAATATTTTGTTTCTTTGTTTAAATTTGAGTAGTAGAGTTGTGTTGTGATATTATACCATGAGTCATTGGTCTTGATCATGCATGCTGCGTGGATGTTTAGTGCACAATTAATTTCGGAGGCGTCACATGATATTACTAAATCAGCCACAATTAATATGAATTGAAGGGATAGTTAATGAAATGGAGAAAAAAGATCAACTATTACAAGGTCTCATGTTAAGTTAAACTGAAATTAAATTTGCTCTCATCGGGAGTTGAAAATTCACACAAGGATTATATGAAGCAGAAACCAGAAACCGACAATAGTTTGATTTTTTTAACAACAATTTATGTTTGAACTTTGTATGGAAAATAAATTAACAATATTACTAATTTGGTCACAATTAATATGGATAGAAGGGGTACTTAATAAAAAGGAGGAGGGAAAAGAGATCAATTACTATAGGGTTTCATGGTAAAAATAAACTGAAATTAAAATTGCTCTCGTTGAGATCAATTACTATAGGGTTTCATGGTAAAAATAAACTGGTCTTGTTCGTACATGCTGCGTGGATGTTTAGTGCACGATTAATTTCGGAGGCATCACATGATATTACTAAATCAGCCACAATTAATATGAATTGAAGGGACTAGTTAATGAAATGGAGAAAAAAGATCAACTATTACAAGGTCTCATGTTAAGTTAAACTGAAATTAAATTTGCTCTCATCGGGAGTTGACAATTCACACAAGGATTATATGAAGCAGAAACCAGAAACCGACAATAGTTTGATTTTTTTAACAAACCATGCTTGATTTGTTGATAATTAACATATTACTGATTGTTGGAAATATGCCCTAGAGGCAATAATAAATTGGTTATTATTATATTTCCTTGTTCATGATAATCGTTTATTATCCATGCTAGAATTGTATTGATAGGAAACTCAGATACATGTGTGGATACATAGACAACACCATGTCCCTAGTAAGCCTCTAGTTGACTAGCTCGTTAATCAATAGATGGTTACGGCTTCCTAACCATGGACATTGGATGTCATTGATAACGGGATCACATCATTAGGAGAATGATGTGATGGACAAAGACCCAATCCTAAGCCTAGCACAAGATCATGTAGTTCGTATGCTAAAGCTTTTCTAATGTCAAGTATCATTTCCTTAGACCATGAGATTGTGCAACTCCCGGATACCGTAGGAGTGCTTTGGGTGTGCCAAACGTCACAAGTAACTGGGTGGCTATAAAGGTACACTACAGGTATCTCCGAAAGTGTCTGTTGGGTTGGCACGAATCGAGACTGGGATTTGTCACTCCGTGTAAACGGAGAGGTATCTCTGGGCCCACTCGGTAGGACATCATCATAATGTGCACAATGTGATCAAGGAGTTGATCACGGGATGATGTGTTACGGAACGAGTAAAAGAGACTTGCCGGTAACGAGATTGAACAAGGTATCGGGATACCGACGATCGAATCTCGGGCAAGTATCGTACCGCTAGACAAAGGGAATTGTATACGGGATTGATTAAGTCCTTGACATCGTGGTTCATCCGATGAGATCATCGTGGAACATGTGGGAGCCAACATGGGTATCCAGATCCCGCTAGTGGTTATTGGACCGGAGAGTCATCTCGGTCATGTCTGCATGTCTCCCGAACCCGTAGGGTCTACACACTTAAGGTTCGGTGACGCTAGGGTTATAGAGATATTAGTATGCGGTAACCCAAAAGTTGTTCGGAGTCCCGGATGAGATCCCGGACGTCACGAGGAGTTCCGGAATGGTCCGGAGGTAAAGAATTATATATAGGAAGTGCTATTTCGGCCATCGGGACAAGTTTCGGGGTCACCGGTATTGTACCGGGACCACCGGAAGGGTCCCGGGGGTCCACCGGGTGGGGCCACCTGCCCCGGGGGGGCACATGGGCTGTAGGGGGTGCGCCTTGGCCTATATGGGCCAAGGGCACCAGCCCCAAGAGGCCCATGCACCAAGAGAAGAGGAAAAGGAAGAGTCCTAAAGGGGGAAGGCACCTCCGAGGTGCCTTGGGGAGGAGGGACTCCTCCCTGGCCGCACCCTTCCTTGGAGGAAGGGCCAAGGCTGCGCCCCCCCCCCCTCTCCCTTGGCCCTATATATAGTGGGAGGAAGGGAGGGCAGCACCAACCTAAGCCCTGGCGCCTCCCTCTCCCTCCCATGGCACATATCCCTCCTCCCGCAGCGCTTGGCGAAGCCCTGTTGGAATCCCGCTACTTCCACCACCACGCCGTCATGCTGCTGGATCTCCATCAACCTCTCCTTCCCCCTTGCTGGATCAAGAAGGAGGAGACGTTGCTGCTCTGTACGTGTGTTGAACGCGGAGGTGCCGTCCGTTCGGCGCTAGGATCATCGGTGATTTGGATCACGACGAGTACGACTCCATCAACCCCATTCTCTTGAACGCTTCCGCGCGCGATCTACAAGGGTATGTAGATCCACTCCTCCTCGTTGCTAGATGACTCCATAGATTGATCTTGGTGACACGTAGGAAAATTTTTGAATTATTGCTACGTTCCCCAACAGTGGCATCATGAGCTAGGTCTATGCGTAGTTTCTATGCACGAGTAGAACACAAAGTAGTTGTGAGCGTTGATTTTGTTCAATATGCTTGCCGTTACTAGTCTTATCTTGATTCGGCGGCATCGTGGGATGAAGCGGCCCGGACCGACCTTACACGTACTCTTACGTGAGACTGGTTCCACCGACTGACATGCACTAGTTGCATAAGGTGGCTAGCGGGTGTCTGTCTCTCCTACTTTAGTCGGATCGGATTCGATGAAAAGGGTCCTTATGAAGGGTAAATAGCAATTGGCATATCACGTTGTGGTTTTTGCGTAGGTAAGAAACGTTCTTGCTAGAAACCCATAGCAGCCACGTAAAACATGCAAACAACAATTAGAGGACGTCTAACTTGTTTTTGCAGGGTATGCTATGTGATGTGATATGGCCAAAGGATGTGATGAATGATATATGTGATGTATGAGATTGATCATGTTCTTGTAATAAGAATCACGACTTGCATGTCGATGAGTATGACAACCGGCAGGAGCCATAGTAGTTGTCTTAATTTATTTATGACCTGCGTGTCAACATAAACGTCATGTAATTACTTTACTTTATTGCTAACCGTTAGCTGTAGTAGTAGAAGTAATAGATGACGTGACAACTTCATGGAGACACGATGATGGAGATCATGATGATGGAGATCATGGTGTCATGCCGGTGACGTTGATGATCATGGAGCCCCGAAGATGGAGATCAAAAGGAGCAATATGATATTGGCCATATCATGTCACTATTTGATTGCATGTGATGTTTATCATGTTTATGCATCTTGTTTACTTAGAACGACGGTAGTAAATAAGATGATCCCTCATAATAATTTCAAGAAAGTGTTCCCCCTAACTGTGCACCGTTGCGACAGTTCGTTGTTTCGAAGCACCACGTGATGATCGGGTGTGATAGATTCTAACGTTCACATACAACAGGTGTAAGACAGATTTACACACGCGAAACACTTAGGTTGACTTGACGAGCCTAGCATGTGTACAGGCATGGCCTCGGAACACAAGAGACCGAAAGGTCGAGCATGAGTCGTATGGCAGATACGATCAACATGAAGATGTTCACCGATGTTGACTAGTCCGTCTCACGTGATGATCGGACACGGCCTAGTTGACTCGGATCATGTAATCATTTAGATGACTAGAGGGATGTCTATCTAAGTGGGAGCTCATAAGATGAACTTAATTATCCTGAACATAGTCAAAAGATCTTCGCAAATTATGTCGTAGCTCGCGCTTCAGTTCTACTGTTTAGATATGTTCCTAGAGAAAATTTAGTTGAAAGTTGATAGTAGAATTATGCGGACTAGGTCCGTAAACTGAGGATTGTCCTCATTGCTTCATAGAAGGCTTATGTCCTTAATGCACCGCTCAGTGTGCTGAACCTCGAACGTCGTCTGTGGATGTTGCGAACATCTGACATACACATTTTGATAACTACGTGATAGTTCAGTTAAACGGTTTAGAGTTGAGGCACCGAAGACGTTTTTGAAACGTCGCAAAACATATGAGATGTTTTGAGGGCTGAAATTGGGATTTTAGGCTCGTGCCCACGTCAAGAGGTATAAGACCTCCGACGATTTTCTTAGCCTGCAAAATAAGGAGAAAAGCTCAATTGTTGTGCTTGTGCTCAGATTGTCTGAGTAGAACAATCGCTTGAATCGAGTGGGAGTTGATCTTCCAGATGAAATAGTGATGATTCTCCGAAGTCATTACCACTAAGCTGCTAGAGCTTCATGATGAACTATGATATATCAGGGACATATATGATGATCCTTGAGATATTCGCGATGTTTGACACCGCGAAAGTAGAAATCAAGAAGGAGCATCAATTGTTGATGGTTGGAGAAACCACTAGTTTCAAGAAGGGCAAGGGAACAAAGGGATACTTCATGAAACGGCAATTCAGCTGCTGCTCTAGTGAAGAAACCCAAGGTTGAACCCAAACCCGAGACTGAGTGCTTCTATAATAAGGGGAACAGCCACTGGAGCAGAATTACCCTAGATACTTGGTAGATGAGAGGGCTGGCAAGGTCGATAGAAGTATATTGGATATACATTGTGTTAATGTGTACTTTACTAGTACTCCTAGTAGCACCAAGGTATTAGATACCGGTTCGGTTGCTAAGTGTTAGTAACTCGAAATAAAAGCTACGGAATAAACGGAGACTAGCTAAAGGTGAGCTGACGATATGTGTTGGAAGTATTTCCAAGGTTGATCAAATATCGTACGCTCCCTCTACCATCGAGATTGGTATTAAAACCTAAATAATTGTTATTTGGTGTTTGCGTTGAGCATAGACATGATTGGATTATGTCTATTGCAATACGGTTATTCATTTAAGGAGAATAATGGTTACTCTTTTATTTGAATAATACCATCAATGGTCTTGCACCTAAAATGAATGGTTTGTTGAATCTCGATCGTAGTGATACACATGTTCATGCCAAAAGATATAAGATAGTAATGATAGTACCACCTACTTGTGGCACTGCCACGTAAGTCATATCGGTATAAAACGCATGAAGAAGCTCCATGTTGATGGATCTTTGGGCTCACTCATTTTTGAAAAGTTTGAGACATGCGAACCATGTCTATTGGTGTATATGCATGAAGAAACTCCATGCAAATGGACCGTTTGGACTCACTTGATTTTGAATCACTTGAGACATGCAAATCATACCACATGGGCAAGATGACTGAAAGCCTCGTTTTCAGTAAAATGGAACTAGAAAGCAACTTGTTGGAAGTAATACATTTTGATGTGTGCAGTCCAATGAGTGCTGAGGCATGTAGTGGATATCGTTATGTTCTTACTTCACAGATGATTTGAGTAGATATTGAGTATATTTACTTGATGAATCACGAGTCTGAATTATTGAAAGGTTCAAGTAATTTCAGGGTGAAGTTGAAAGATCGTCGTGACAAGAGGATAAAAGATCTATGATATGATCGTAGAGATGAATATCTGAATTACGAGTTTGGCACAGAATTAAGACATTGTGGAAATTGTTTCACAACTAATACAGCCTGGAACACCATAGTGTGATGGTGTGTCCGAACATCATAACTGCACCCTATTGGATATGATGCATACCATGATGTCTCTTATCGAATTACCACGATAGTTTATGGGTTAGGCATTAGAGACAACCACATTCACTTTAAATAGGGCACCACGTAATTCCGATGAGATGACACTGTATGAACTATGGTTTAGAGAAACCTAAGCTGTCATTTCTTAAAAGTTTGGGGCTGCGACGCTTATGTGAAAAAAGTTTCAGGCTGATAAGCTCGAACCCAAAGCGGATAAATGCATCTTCATAGGACACCCAAAACAATTGGGTATACCTCCTGTCTCAGATCAGAAAGCAATAAGGGATTGTTTCTAGAATCGGGTCCTTTCTCGAGGAAAAGTTTCTCTCGAAAGAATTGAGTGGGAGGATGGTGGAGAGTTGATGAGGTTATTGAACCGTCTCTCCAACTAGTGTGTGGAAGGGCATAGGGAGTTGTTCCTGTGGCACCTACACCAATTGAAGTGGAAGCTTATGATAGTGATCATGAAACTTCAGATCAAGTCACTACCAAACCTCGTGGGATGATAAGGATGTGTACTACTTTAGAGTGGTACGTAATCCTGTCTTGGAAGTCATGTTGCTAGACAACAATGAACCTACGAGCTATGGAGAAGCGATGGTGGGCCCGGATTCCGATAAATGGCTCGAGGCCATAAAATCCGAGAGAGGATCCATGTATGAAAACAAAGTGTAGACTTTGGCAGAACGGCTCGATGGTCGTAAGGCTATTGAGTACATATGGATTTTAAAAGGAAGACGGACAATGATGGTAAATGTCACCATTAAAAAGCTCGACTTGTCGTTAAGATGTTTTCCGACAAGTTCAAGGAGTTGACTACGATGAGACTTTCTCACTCGTAGCGATGCTAAGAGTCTGTTGGAATTATATTAGCGTTTACTGCATTATTTGTGAAATCTTGTAGATAGGATGCCAAGAACCATTGTTTCCTCGACGATTTTTGAGGAAAGGTTGTATGTGATACAACCGGAAGGTTTTGTTAATCCTGAAAGATGCTAATAAGTATGCAAAGCTCCAGCAATCCTTCTAAGGACTGGAGTAAGCATCTCGGAGTTGGAATGTATGCTTTGATAAGATGATCAAAGTTTTGGGTGTATGCAAAGTTTATGAGAAACTTGTATTTCCAAAGAAGTGAGTGGGAGCACTATAGAATTTCTGATGAATATGTGTTGTTAACATGTTGTTGATCGGAAATGATGTAGAATTTCTAGAAAGCATGCAGAGTTATTTGAAAAGTGTTTTTTAATGGAAAGCCTGAATTAAGCTACTTGAACGTTGAGCATCAAGATCTATAAGGATAGATCAAAATGCTTAATGGTACTTTCAAACGAGCACATACCTTGACATGATCTTGAAGGTGTTCAAGATGGATCAGTCGAAGAAGGAGTTCTTGCCTGAGTTGTAAGGTATGAAGTTAAGACTTAAAGCTCGACCACGGCAGAATAGAGAGAAAGGACGAAGGTCGTCCCCTATGCTTAAGACATAGGCTCTTCAGTATGCTATGCTGTGTACCGCACCTGAAATGTGCCTTGCCATGAGTCAGTCAAGGGGTACAAGAGTGATCCAAGAATGGATCACAGGACAGCGGTCAAAGTTGTCCTTAGTAACTAGTGGACTAAGGAATTTTCTCGATTATGAAGGTGGTAAAAGAGTTCGTCGTAAAGGGTTACGCCGATGCAAGCTTAACACCTATCCGGATAGCTCTGAGTAGAGATACCGGATACGTATAATGGAGCAACAATTTAGAATAGCTCCATGTAGAACAGTTATTTGAAATGGCTCCAAATATAGCGTAGTAGCTGCATCTACAAGATGACATAGAGATTTGCGAAGTACATACGGATCTGAAAGATTCAGACCCGTTGACTATAACATCTCTCACAAGCATAACATGATCAAACCCAGAACTCATCGAGTGTTAATCACATGGTAATGTGAACTAGATTATTGACTCTAGTAAACTCTTTGGGTGTTAGTCACATGGGGATGTGACCTTGAGTGTTAATCACATGGCGATGTGAACTAGATTATTGACTCTAGTGCAAGTGGGAGACCTGTTGGAAATATGCCCTAGAGGCAATAATAAATTAGTTATTATTATATTTCCTTGTTCATGATAATCGTTTATTATCCATGCTAGATTGTATTGATAGGAAACTCAGATACATGTGTGGATACATAGACAACACCATGTCCCTAGTAAGCCTCTAGTTGACTAGCTCGTTGATCAATAGATGGTTACGGTTTCCTGACCATGGACATTGGATGTCGTTGATAACGGGATCACATCATTAGGAGAATGATGTGATGGACAAGACCCAATCCTAAGCCTAGCACAAGATCATGTAGTTCGTATGCTAAAGCTTTTCTAATGTCAAGTATCATTTCCTTAGACCATGAGATTGTGCAACTCCCGGATACCGTAGGAGTGCTTTGGGTGTGCCAAACGTCACAACGTAACTGGGTGGCTATAAAGGTACACTACAGGTATCTCCCGAAAGTGTCTGTTGGGTTGGCACGAATCGAGACTGGGATTTGTCACTCCGTGTAAACGGAGAGGTATCTCTGGGCCCACTCGGTAGGACATCATCATAATGTGCACAATGTGATCAAGGAGTTGATCACGGGATGATGTGTTACGGAACGAGTAAAGAGACTTGCCGGTAACGAGATTGAACAAGGTATCGGGATACCGACGATCGAATCTCGGGCAAGTGTCGTACCGATAGACAAAGGGAATTGTATACGGGATTGATTAAGTCCTTGACATCGTGGTTTATCCGATGAGATCATCGTGGAACATGTGGGAGCCAACATGGGTATCCAGATCCCGCTGTTGGTTATTGACCGGAGAGTCATCTCGGTCATGTCTGCATGTCTCCCGAACCCGTAGGGTCTACACACTTAAGGTTCGGTGACGCTAGGGTTATAGAGATATTAGTATGCGGTAACCCGAAAGTTGTTCGGAGTCCCGGATGAGATCCCGGACGTCACGAGGAGTTACGGAATGGTCCGGAGGTAAAGAATTATATATAGAAAGTGCTATTTCGGCCATCGGGACAAGTTTCGGGGTCACCGGTATTGTACCGGGACCACCGGAAGGGTCCCGGGGGTCCACCGGGTGGGGCCACCTGCCCTGGGGGGCCACATGGGCTGTAGGGGGTGCGCCTTGGCCTATATGGGCCAAGGGCACCAGCCCCAAGAGGCCCATGCGCCAAGAGAAGAGGAAAAGGAAGAGTCCTAAAGGGGGAAGGCACCTCCGAGGTGCCTTGGGGAGGAGGGACTCCTCCCTGGCCGCACCCTTCCTTGGAGGAAGGGCCAAGGCTGCGCCCCCCCCCCTCTCCCTTGGCCCTATATATTGTGGGGGGAAGGGAGGGCAGCACCAACCTAAGCCCTGGCGCCTCCCTCTCCCTCCCATGGCACATATCCCTCCTCCCGCAGCGCTTGGCGAAGCCCTGTTGGAATCCCGCTACTTCCACCACCACGCCGTCGTGCTGCTGGATCTCCATCAACCTCTCCTTCCCCCTTGCTGGATCAAGAAGGAGGAGACGTCGCTGCTCCGTACGTGTGTTGAACGCGGAGGTGCCGTCCGTTCAGCGCTAGGATCATCGGTGATTTGGATCACGACGAGTACGACTCCATCAACCCCGTTCTCTTGAACGCTTCCGCGCGCGATCTACAAGGGTATGTAGATCCACTCCTCCTCGTTGCTAGATGACTCCATAGATTGATCTTGGTGACACGTAGGAAAAATTTTGAATTATTGCTACGTTCCCCAACACTAATTTGGTCACAATTAATATGGATAGAAGGGAGTACTTAAGAAAAAGGAGGGGGGGCAAGAGATCAATATAGGGTTTCATGGTAAAAATAAACTGAAATTAAAATTGTCTTTGCCTTTTTAAGGCACCTTTGTAACTGTTTATAGACCAACTCTTGATATAATATCAGGTCTTGCGACCCTGGCTTGTAATATTTTGTTTCTTTGTTTAAATTTGAGTAGTAGAGTTGTGTTGTGATATCATACCATGAGTCATTGGTCTTGATCGTGCATGCTGCGTGGATGTTTAGTGCACGATTAATTTCGGAGGCGTCACATGATATTACTAAATCAACCATAATTAATATGAATTGAAGGGACTACTTAAGGAAATGGAGAAAAAAGATCAACTATTACAAGGTCTCATGTTAAGTTAAACTGAAATTAAATTTGCCCTCATCGGGAGTTGAGAATTCACACAAGGATTATATGAAGCAAATTTGTGTTCGTACTTTGTGTGGAAAATAAATTAACAATATTATTAATTTGGTCACAACTAATATGGATAGAAGGGAGTACTTAAGAAAAAGGAGGAGGGAAAAAAGATCGATTACTATTGGGTTTCATGGTAAAAATAAACCGAAATTAAAATTGCTCTCGTTGAGATCAATTACTATAGGGTTTCATGGTAAAAATAAACTAAAATTAAAATTGCTCTTGTTGAGAGTTGAACTCAAGACCCTCTCGTTGAGATCAATTACTATAGGGTTTCATGGTAAAAATAAACTAAAATTAAAATTGCTCTCGTTGAGAGTTGAACTCAAGACCTCCCGCTTACTAAACGGGTGCTCTAACCAACTGAGCTACGAGAGCTACCGTGAAATCATTTGTCCACAGAAGATTTAAAACTACATCAATTAGTCCAGTCTTCCACACCCTCTGCAATACTGCTCTGCATAGGACAGCAGCAGGAGATCCCCAAAAATGGACGCCACCGTGGTCGCCGTCGCCAGCGACGGAGATGAAGGCGACGACCGCCGCCACCTCCTTGAGACTGGAAGCGAGATCCTCCCATACCCCGAATCCCCTTGGCGGCCGCAGCCGCCGGGGGCGGATGCGAAGCCCGAGCAGCAGAAGCCGCAGCGGGTCGCCTCGCTCGATGTGTTCCGCGGTCTCACCGTCGCCGTCAGTAGAACCCTAACCTCTTCGGCTCTTCCCACAGGCTTGTATGTTTCTCTTCTGATTCGCGTGCCAATCGTGTTTGCTTGCGCCTGAGCAGATGATGATACTCGTGGACGACGCCGGCGGGGCGTGGCCGGGGATAAACCACGCGCCGTGGTTCGGGGTGACTGTGGCGGACTTCGTCATGCCGGCCTTCCTCTTCATCATCGGCGTCTCCGCCGCCCTCGTCTTCAAGGTATACCGAATTACTGATGCTTGCTAGTTACTACTATCCGCTCACCATTATGAAACGATGTAGTACAAGTGTATAACCATCCCAAGAACCAAATGGTCGTGCTATATGAACATAACCAAATGGTTGGGGCTGTAGGGACCGGGGAATGGTTCAAGGCTTGCTAGATTTTTCATTTGCCCTTAACCTTGGGCGTCTTCAACTGTTACTAACCTACAGAATGTTTTGCACCTGTTGTACCTTATCATAAGCAACCGCTGATATTTTGTAAAGTGCCTCCTGAGCACGCTACAACTTCTCCAAAATGAAGTTTGAGGACCTGTTTTGCCATTTTCATGGATGCCAGACCCTTGTAAAACCTTCACAGAGCAAAAACGTTCAGTTTGGCTACCATTTTCCTCAAAAGTTTGCTTAAGCCTTTTTTAAGTGTGCGAACTATTTTGATCATCAGATAACTATGATTTCAAAGTAGGAAACTGGGAACCAACGGTTCATTGTAGAAGTTGCTCTACTGAGATCATGTATTATACGCCCGAAAAAGAAAAAAGGAAAAAAGATGAAAGAGATCATGGGTTGTATTCTCGTTGCCAAATTGTTGTAAACCTCAGTAGGGCAATCTGTTGAGTTTGTCTAACATTTCTTTCTAAAATTAACCTTTTCATTCCTGGCTTCTATACCAAGTATATTATTATCATCAGATACTCTTTATTCCTTAGCGGGGAACTAGGAATTAATGATTATCGCTGTAGAGGTTGGACTAGTGAGGTCCTGGGTTATGTGAGGAACTCTATTTCTGTTTATGAAATTATGTACTTAAAACCTTCAACTATGCCACGGCACTTAGATAGTGGACTTCAGTTGCTGTGAACAAAATCTTATTCCCTGTGCTAGTTCTGCTCTACCTAGAATACCACTGATTTGCATATCTCCACCTAGATGTTTGATTTTCAGTTTTAACCATCGACCAACTCATTATTGAATAACATCTGACAAATATGGATGGTGCACTACAGAAAACACCAAACAAGATAGCAACATCCAAGAAGGCTGCATGTAGGGCTATCAAGCTTTTCATCTTGGGCGTAATTTTGCAAGGTCATACTTATCCTAGTTCTTTACTACTCCCTCCGTCCCATAATATAAGAACGTTTTTGACACTTCACCTGTCTTATTTCATTTCTCTTGTGTTAGAGTTTAGCTTAAACAAACTTTTTTCTTTTAGGAGGATACATTCATGGACGGCACAAATTAACTTATGGCATTGATTTGGATCATATTCGATGGCTAGGTGTGCTACAGGTAATTCGTAAACTACATATGTTTATTTTCGAGTTTGTATTCGTCTTCTTTCTATTTACTGAATTTTAACTTTTCTAATTGCCATTTTGCTTCTGGTAGAGAATAGCTATTGGATACTTTCTAGCAGCAATTTCTGAGATTTGGCTTGTGAACAATACTTCGGTGGATTCGCCAGTATCATTTGTGAAGAAGTACTTCGTGGAGTGGTTAGTCAATAATGGTAACATTTTATTAAGAAAATATTTGGTTTTACACTATCTACATTCTTCATGAATTAGTATTAAGCCTTTTGGAATTATGAATCCAATCCTTTATATTATGCTCTTGCTATTTCCTGTGATTCAGTAAACCAAGTTCTGCCTCAAAATACTATTTTCAGTGATACTGTATAAAATAGCATGTTTCATTGCCTGTTTCAGAATTTTGTTGTCTTTAGTTTATGAGGCCTTTTATATCAAATTTTGGTTCCTCTGCCGTGCTGTATGTTTGTGATTAGATAACTTCCTGCTGTTAGTCAGAAAATGTACAAATCTTGTAACTTGGGTGTACTTTGGATGAGATAAGCTGTATGGAATTACTAAGAATTATTCTGAACACAGAACATGCTATACACTAGTACCAGTACTCACTTCTGTTTATCTTCTGAAGGATCATGGCCATAATGATTTCAGCTCTGTACATTGGCTTGGTATTTGGCCTATATGTTCCAAACTGGGAATTTAAAGTTCAGACTAGCAGTTCGACCTTTTCAAATCCAACCAATGATGTTGGGTTCAAAACGGTAAGATGAGAATGTCTCAGTTAGACCTAATTACCTTGTTCTATTTGAAGATATTAGGATGTATGCTCTGAAGTTGTTTTGGATGATGTAGTATTATGTACTTTTAACACTATGATTTTTACGGCACGTGATAATTGTTTGTATGTGGTGATATGTTTGAATTGACGTGGCTACTCAAGCTGCCGCAGTTCAATTTTGGCACTTGATATATTTCCCAGTAAATACACTTCGACACTGTTGCCTGTTGACTAAGTGAGGAATGACTCTCTTTGTAAATAAATTTGGAAAGCTAATTGATAAGATTGATATAAATTTAAGATTCAGATCTCAGCGTCCATCATCTTTTGTCGAATTGGTTTGTTCTTGGAAATTCCTTGGAATTGGTTTGGTAGGCAACAGAACCTAAGCTAGTACACCTAGTATAAAAGAAACTAGTACCACACCTTGTTGGAAACTGAGTGGGGATTTGCTCACTCAAACTCAATCTCAAACACAATTTTAATTAAAATGGGGTCTCCCGGCTGGTTACCTTGGGGATCCAGGAGTTCAAACTTGATTATTCAATCATATTAATAAAATGTCAACCGACTTTCTAAGTGCCGGTTCTACCAGCATTTCTGCCAACTACCTGATAGACACAAGTCGCGTACTATTACCACTACATGCCACACCATGATTAACCCCTCTCCCCTCCCTGGTTGGGCCTTTCACTCTTTTATTTTTAGCCTCAAACAACTGAACATCGTCATATCTATGTTGTTGCACTTACGTACCTGTTTGTTGCACTTGTTTTGTTAACTTGCAGATCCAGTGTGGACTTAGAGGTAGTCTTGGACCACCTTGCAATGCAGTTGGCTTTGTAGATCGGGTTTTGCTTGGGGAAAGTCACCTGTACAAGAACCCAGTGTACAAAAGAACTAAGGTTTTGATTTAAGGCTTAGGATGCTATTTTTTTACTTCAGCATCAAAGAGTTTAAGACAATTTCTCCATAGGATAGAAGTTCTGTAATATATCCTAAGGATCAAATTTCTCTTTTTCATTCAACCATAGGAATGCAGTATTAATTCCCCTGATTATGGACCGCTTCCTCCGAATGCGCCAAACTGGTGCCTGGCTCCCTTTGACCCGGAGGGTTTATTAAGGTAGTTATATATAGCTTCTGTTATTAATTAATTGCTGATTGCATACCTAATCATACCAGGCTTCTTTATCATCCCAACTAATGTTAAACAAGTACGAAAACTGACATCTCTCCTAGAAAAATCAGGTTGTGACCCCCATCTTTCTTTCCACCTGGTTTCGCAGTACATTGATGGCTGCAGTGAGTTGCTTTGTTGGTTTGCATTTTGGTCATGTCTTGATTCATTGCAAGGTACATCACCTGAAATGCAGTACATTTTCAAGTTTTCAACCATGTGCTTGTCTGTTGGAACCTTCATTATTGAGCAAAACAGAATTATGAAACAAAGAGACATTTCCAGATTTCTCTAACCTTGCTTCTGCTGCAGACTCATTCACAGCGAATGATGTCATGGCTGCTAGCTTCAACGGTGCTAACAGTCTCAGGATTTTTATTACAATTATTAGGTGAGTCTGCATTCTACAGGAGAGTGACATGCCGGGAACCATGATTCAAATTAGACCTTCCATTTCTGTGCTGACGGCTTGTTGGTCTTTAGGTATGCCTTTCAGCAAGCCTTTGTATACTGTGAGCTACATGCTGCTGGCTGGTGGAGTATCTGGGTTCCTTCTGTTGCTGCTATACTGCATAGTAAGTTGTGCAATCTTTGGTCCAGGCTGTTGCCTGTAACATTGGTATTCTCAATCATATTAATCTTGATATCACCTTCTTTTTCCCACAATACTTTGGAACCAAATCTAACAAACTAGATCATCATGAAGTCTATTCATTCAAATCTAACAACCTATATGTTTCTCAGGTCGATGTTATCCACATCAAGAAGCCATTAATTCTGTTCCAGTGGATGGGCATGAATGCGCTTATAGTCTATGTCTTGGCAGCTTGTGAGCTCTTCCCTACGTTTATTCAAGGGTTCTACTGGCGGTCACCAGAGAACAACCTGGTATGTATTTGATGCATATGCATCTCTTGCCATATTTGTTGTAGATCATGTAGAGCTCATGCCAATTTATCGCGCACACCAAGTATCATGCTGGTCACGCATTTATCGGTTCGGAAAATTACCCACCGCTGTTACCCCTGAAGCACCCGGTTTCATGAGAGATAACCCAGAAAAAAAAAAACTGCTTTTCAGGTGGATGCCACGGAGTCTCTGCTCCAGGCCATCTTCCATTCGAAACGTTGGGGCACCTTGGCCTTCGTCCTCGTGGAGATCATCTTCTGGTGCTTGGCCGCCTGCTTCCTCCACATGAAAGGCATTTACCTGAAACTGTAGTAACATTTGTTATGACCCTTTGACATAGCCACTTTCCCTGTAAATATTGGATTGCTAAATCGATGTGTTTGGACATGGTCTGTCACGATGTAACATTTGTATTACCTGAAACTGTAGTAACATTTGTTATATTTCTTTACGGAGGGAGTACAATATATGCAGGTCCTGTCCACCACAGTATACTTCTTTTTGTTTCTTGCAGAGTGCACAGTAACTTTTTTATTTGCGGGGAAATGGTTAGGAAGAGTACTATCATGTGATGCAATGCTCGCCACCTCGACAGGGCTGCTTAAGGGCATGTACAATGGTGGCAGCACCTAGGTGCTGCCCCATGCTCCACATGTGCACGAAACGGAGAGGACGGTGGTTTCATCTAGCATGTCCCCAACCCGTGACCCCAAGCTGCCATCATTGATAAGCTCCTTTTCCTTCTCTCTCGTCAGCGTTTTCACTATTCTGTTTCCTAGAAGGGAATGGTCGTGAGCAGAGCAGGTCGCTGGCTTGCTTTTCCCCTCTCTTTCATACCTTTCTCAGCGAGGAGTTCGGTTCTTCTGCAGGATGCCGCTTTGGCCTGCAAGCAGCATGATGGACCATCCGATCCTACGTGGATAGTTGGGGCATCACTCCACGGTGGAGCATTGGCCATGCCCTAAGAGCCCGGACTGGGCAAATTTGACCCCTACATGTCCATGGAGCCGGCAACCCCCTATATGCCCACCCTGGCATCCACATCTTTCACTTTCGAAACCTCAAATCCATGCAAACACATGTACATCAATCATTGAACAATACGAATATACATAACAATTAATATAACACACAAGTAAAATGAGAACAAAAACATAATTTAAACATAAACATTATTGCAGTACAAAATATATAATTCAAACATACAATTTATTGGGAGTGCATAGTCAATGATTTTCAGCACACTATATGATATACCAAATGATGTGACAAGATGATATCGTATCACTATGGTGCTCACGTTTTTGCGAAACCCGACAATACTCGGATATCTAGTCTCAATAGGTACGAAGGTAATCGCAAAGATGGTGAGGCTATCAAAGTGATGGTAAGGAAGGAAAAGTTTGTGACAGAATGAATACCTTTGTCACACTTAACCCTTTACGAAATCGGAGGTAACCGACCTTGCTTCCAGTTCTTGGTGTCAAAGGGATGAATGGTCGTCGTCGATGTCGAGCGTTGTTGGTTGATGTAGTCGATGGAGAGGTACAAGATAGTCATCCTGAGGAAGTGTTGGTGATGAACTGGTGGCATGAGCATGATGATCTGTGGAGGGGGTCTCGGTGTTGATTAAGAACCTCCAATTTTGTCTTGGCCAAATGATGTGGAAACCTATATAAGGGCCTCGGGCATGTCGATAACTTTAGAACGTGCCCAAGAACGCTCCCCAAGAACTCTCAAATCAAAGTCTGGGGTCATGAATTAGAGCAAAAACAAAGAATGGGGGCAATGCTGAAATTACGATGCAACTTGCAACCTCTTGTTTAGCCCGGAAGTTCCGGGGGTGCCCAGAAGGTCCAGGGTTCATAAAAGAACTACGAGGTCGAACTCCAAATTTCAGATCTGAGTTTTGGGGCAGAGAAACTCGATTTTCAGGGCAAAAATGAAGCAGAAAAAGAAAAATTGAGGCTAGTGATGCAAAGAAAAGGCAGATTCACGTGCCAAACACTAGATCTACGGATCTAAATCAACAAAAACCCACAAGGAACAACAGATCACAAGAAATTTGGTATGGCTATTTTTGTGGAAATTTTTCGAATTAGGGCTTAAAACTTTGAACTGAGGATAGAAAGTGGAGAGGTGTGGGTTTTAATTCGTGGCAACCTTGCTCTTGATACCAAATGGTGTAGGGCCAAACCCTTGTTTGCCCGATCTTCATGAATTAGAGGTGGATTTGAGGAGTAACATGAAGAACACAAGGGGGAAAGCACTCTATTGGAAAAGATCCACACACAAGGCACTCAAATCACAAGCAACGAGATAGATCACAAGCATCTAACAACAACAAAGAAAAAAAATACATAAGCAGTTCGTCCAAATCTCTAGGAGAGATGAGTCTTGATAATCCTATGATGGGATCCTTCTCCACAAGTGGAGTCCTTTATACTCCTAAGGAGTCATCCCCTCAAGAGGAGGTCTTCGTCTCCATGAGAGGAGCCATCTCCATGAAAGGAGTAATTCCACAAGGGGTGATACATCATACATGAGCTAAGCTCTATAGTTTTGGTTCTAATCTTAGCTAAGTCTAGAATGAAGGAGAGGGAAGGCTATATATAGTCCAAGCCAAGAAGGGGTAAGTGAGGAGGGGAACATGGGTTGCGCCCAACTCGCTGCGCGCAGACAGGGGCCGGAAGTTCCGAGCTTTCCAAGAGTTTGCACTGCTGCACGCGAGGGATGCCGGAAGTTTCAGGGGCCAGAAGCTCCAAGATGGAGGCCGGAGGTTCCGGGAGCTCCATGCTTCCTTCGCGGATAGAGTAGGCATGATCTTGTGCTTAAACTCGGAGAGCGGAAACGAGACAGCACGCATGGAGTAGGCGTGATCTTGTGCTTAGATTCATTATCACGCTTCAAGCTCCGCTCAAACCTATGCATGCATAGAAGAGGAGGGTCAAGTAGTATAACATGCAAAAGGGATTGATTTCTGATCTTGAGCTCAAATGCACCCTGATGAACAGTAAAATAAAAAATATAAAAAATATAAAAATTCTGAATTTTTGTTGTGGTAAACTTTGACAAATGTTTTGTATACTTGCAAAACTTCAGCATGAAATAACATTTGTGAAACGTGTGGAAAATCAACACCAAAATGTTTTCAAAACTGGCATTTTTGAAGCATCAATTTTTTTTGCCATGCCTTCCATGAATGTCATTTCGTGCTGAAATTTTGCAAGCATACTAAACATTTGTCAAAGTTTACCAAAAATATTTAGAATTTTCTGAATTCTTTTACTATTTTTTTGATTTTACTGTTAATAAGGGAGCATTTGAACTCGGGAGCAGATACTCCATGTCCCAAATTTTAGGACTACTTTGAACTGAGAACAAAAATATAGAGATAGGATAGCTGCTGAACCGTCATTTTTTGGCTCAAATGTCCTTAAAAAACGTTTTTTGGGCAGCTGCTCTATTTTACATCACTTCTCAGCTCTAAAAACCCTTTTTTTGCAGCAGTTTCACTGGTATTTTGTATAAATTTCATGAGAAAGTATTTCTTTCTAAATATTTGTGTATAACTTCATGAAAAAACAATTCTTTCTAAAATCATGCGAGTTGGGATTTTGTGCTTAGACTCGGAGAGCAGAAGAGAGAGAGAGAGAGATTTCTCTAGTAATTCATCTCCGAACTCAGTAAAAAGTAAAAAAACCTCTCTTTTTTGCAGCAAATTCACTGGATTTTTGTATAAATTTCATGAGAAAACATTTCTTCCTAAAATTTCACGAAAACCTGAACAATTCTTTCTAAAAATATGTGTATAAATTTCATGAGAAAACAATTCTTTCTAAAATCACGCGAGTTGGGATTTTGTGCACTCGGAGAGCGGAAACGAAACAACGCTTTCTCCCCTCACTTTTCCCCTTCGACTCTTCTCTAGCTCCCACCCTCACCTCCAAGAAGCAGCCAATCCAGCAACCCGTGCCGCCGCGCCGCGCCGCGCGGATGGCGGGTGGCAGCGGCGAGGGCGCCGCAATGTCGCCGCCTTCCTCCTCCGGCGTTGGCGGCGGCGGCGGTGGCGGAAAGCGCGGGAGGGATCCGGAGGAGGACGTGTACGTGGACAACCTCCACTCCCACAAGCGGTACCTCAGCGAGGTCGGCGCCCCTTCAGTCTCCATGGCTGTGCCTCCCCATGGTTCTTGGTTTGGGCCTGAATCAGTTTGGGGAAACGGCTTTCTGTTTCAGATTCTCGGCGGTTTATAGCTTCCATGAACAGAGTTCTTCTCTCGTTGCGTCGATTAGCGATTCCT
The DNA here is from genome assembly GCF_003073215.2 of Triticum urartu. Classification (NCBI taxonomy): domain Eukaryota; kingdom Viridiplantae; phylum Streptophyta; class Magnoliopsida; order Poales; family Poaceae; genus Triticum; species Triticum urartu. The sequence continues at coordinate 107,984,231 of NC_053022.1, forward strand.
TTGATCCGTGATCCTTCCAGTACGAGAGAGACGGGCTTCCTTGGTTTCTGGCGCTGAATTTCGTTCTTACTGATCTCTAACTCTGCGTCTTCCTTGGTTTCCCCTTTCTCTATCTTCTTCTGCTATCCGGATTAGAATTCAGCTTTGTATCATTTACATAGATTCCCGGTTCTCAAATAGCTTAAGTTCTTGGGAAACTATACTGAACAACATTTCTGTTTTCCCCCTGAATATTGTTGCTTTATCAGCTGACCGGTGGCTGTGCTAGTGCAGATAATGGCGTCCAGCCTGAATGGGCTCTCTGTTGGAGATTCGCTTGCCGACAACATCATGGAGTCCCCTGCGAGGTCGGAGAGTTCCTCTTGTATCAGGTTTGTGTGCTCTGATTCCGTGTACATTTCATCATGTTTACATCTCTGATCGTTTGTCGAAAAGCGGGTCTCAGAAATCCAAGATATATATGATGTATACTCTTTCGATCTCGTAGTATTCGGTAGGATTACTATCGATCTATCTATAGAGATACTAAGCTCCCATGATTTGAAGGGTTGTGGTGCTTCACGGGTTGTGGGGTCGCCGGGTCGGTGAAGGCCCCACTTGTAAGATTGTTTGTTGTTTGGTTTTATTTGTCCTTTTCTTTTATATTTTATTTTCCACATTTTAATTCACAAGTGCTTAATAAAATTTGTAAACATTAAAAAACAAACATTTTTTAGATTCATTCATATTTATTACATTCATGGATATTTTCGAAGTTCACGCTCACTTTTAAAGTTTGTGAACACTTTTGAAATTCAAAATTTCTTTAATTTGTGAATATTTTTTGAAATCCATGAATATATTTCGAACTCGTGAATGTTTTGCAAAATTCATGGTTTTTAAATTTCGTAATATATTTTGAAATTACTGAAAATCTTTTAATTAAACTAACTTCTTCAAATGGAAAATGATCGTCAATTTTTTTTCTTAGCTAGCATTAGGCGAGCGAGAAAAACTAAGTGAGCAAGAGGAGCAGGGAGACAAGCTGAGCGGGCATGATCTTCGTGGGCTCGCATATGTGAGTGTTATAGCAACAATTTCACGGTTGTAGCATGGAATAGGAGCTCTCAAGAGGCTCAGACGACCACCATCAACTGACACCACAGCCTAAACGTGTAAATACACCACAACCATGCACCAAACAATTTCATTCTCCCCTGGAGACAAATACAGTCTCCAACAACACTGACATTATATATGAAGAGAAAACACCATCAAAACATAATTAAAGCACAATTCAACACATATAAAATCCAAAGAAAACAACCAATCACAATAATCTACTTGATACAAAAGAGTTAATCTCAGAGTGAAGAATGGCGCGGCAAAGCGCGCGTTAGCCTCTAGTTATTTTCCAATTCAGCAGCTGATCTTCAAAAAAAATTCAGCAGCTAATGTAGGGCCTCTTTGATTCATGGGAAAAGTGGAGGAAAATATGTAATAGAAAATTCCTTTGGTGACATTGTTAATGGAGGAATTTTTCCTTTGGTGTGGTTTTCGAAGGAAAAACAAAGGAATTTTACCATCCACGCAGATTTTTTTTTTTGCATTTCTATGCACAAAGAACAAGGCAAAGGCCATAATAAGTTGCATAAAAAAATATGATATTACCTTTGCATGTGTTTAAGCTTTGATTTGAAGCTTCTTAGGATTCATGTGCTTTAATGTTCCCCCGAATCAAACACCCAATTCCACAAAATTCCCGTGTTTTCACAATCCTCTGTTTTGCACGTGCAATCCTATCACATTCTTGTGTTTTTCATATTCCTATTTTTTTGGAATCCTGTGAATCAAAGAAGCTCTATTATGTGAGAGGAGGAATGAAATATTTTTGTGGTTCCGTATCTATTTCAGTTATAACATGCTCATCTTTTGCCTAAAAGGGATCTATTATTCTATCTTATCCATACAGTTCTCTATAAAATTGTAAACACCCTAATTTTCTCTTTAATCTTTTGAGAAATGCGGTCAATATCCTTGGGTTTTAGATTACGACAAACAGGGCTGTGGTGTGGCCTCTGTTTCAAATATTTCAGCAATTACTTGACCATAAAAAAAAAGATTTGGGGATGGTAACTCCGGTGTGGTTTCTATTGAATCTAAAATAGTGAGGGTGTCATTTTCATCCATTCATCTCTTTCTCCAGCTTGTCTAAAAGTTATGTTTACAATATTGCTGCATTTTCTAGAACAGCGACCACACTATAATATTTTATAAGATGACTAGCGTAGTTTGTCAGAACTCCTTACAATGTTCATGCTGATTTCCATAGTATGATTAAGCATCTAGGAATTAATATTACGTGTAACGGTACGGTTGGTTCTAATGTATTTGCGGTACAATTGTATTTCGATGTTTCTGTAATACACAGCATGAATAGTGAATAATCTGGACAAAGTCTTCCATCTATATGCTTATGACTAATCTGGAGCTTCTGGATACAATCTGATCCTTCTACTTTATTGCTCGATGATTGCATCCACATGTAAGCATTTAACTTACTGAATCATTATAAGCATGTTCTAGAACATGTCAAGCTATCATGATATAATTAAGAATATTACTTAAGGAATGCTTCTGAATATTGTTGTCCACAATGTCTTCTCACCAGACGCTTATCCATTTAGGAGCCGTGGTCATAAGCAGTCTGCTTGAGGATAGAATACTTATATAACTATATGTGTTCCATTTGTCTTCGATACACTTTGGAACCATCAAAGATCAATTATTGCTTGTTTCTTAGTTTTCCCAGGTCTTTTTTTCTTTTCTTGGATCCGTCTTTTTATATTTGATACAATTGATTGTGGGACTTATTTCAGTAGGTAAAATGGTGCTGCTCTTTCTCAGCAATTATATTTCTTATGGTGCACATGTTATAATGTCTTTTCCTATTTGTCACTTTCAGGGACGAAATAATCTCCCAATACTCACCAATGTCAGAAGACTCAGATGACTACCGGTACTTCGACACACAACTAAACCCCAACGGGAGTCAAGGTGATGCAATGGTCAGCCCATCAACTAGTCCAATGTCATCTCCTCACCGGTTCCAGAAACCACAAGCTAGTTTCCTACCATCAAGCCCATATCCTCTCCCCAGCTGCTCCCTCTCATCCGTGGCTTGTTCTCACCCTCGGCGTGGCTCTGAGAATGAAGGCCGGTTCCCGTCTTCACCCAATGACATGTGCCATGGCGCGGACCTGAGGCGAACGGCACTACTGAGGTCGGTGCAAATGAGGGTGCATGGTCCCCATGCGTACGACCCATCATTCGGCAGCCGGCAGGAGCAAGAACATGTCCATGAGCATGATGATGAACATGGTCATGAGCATCTGGAAGATTTGGGAGGGCCAGAAAGACCATCTTGCAGGAAATCAATTGATAATGAAGCTAGTGGCTACCAGGGGGCTGAAAACAGCTATGGGCGGCAGGAGCATGATATCGATTACATCGACGGCTGCACAGCTGATGATGTCTTGAGTGGCCCCAAGTTCAAGCAAGAAGATGATAACCAAGGTAATTCTGACGCCAGCATGGATAAAACTAGATAGGTACTATCAGAGTGCAATCACACCATGCAATTGTTGTAGTATTAATTATGGCAATGGGAGATCAGGTTTTTTGCTGTTGTAATTTTCTATGCCGTTGGATTTGTTGCAATCTGGCTGCTTTCCGCAATTTTGAAATTGTGGCATTTGAGTACCTGTCTGCTGTTTGAACGAAAAAGTCTTGCAGAGAGTGATTTATAGTATATCCGTGCATGCAATGTTTTTTCTGATTTTTTCAACGTTTGAAAGCATTACATGATGTTTGGGTTTTTTCTCGTTTCAGAGTGTATCATAGTGTGCGTTCTTATTCGTTGGTAGACAAATAGACATGACAATACACTGAAAAAAGAAGAAAAGGAAAAAAACATGAAACTGTGTAACATTATGAAACAAAACAAATTTGACAGAGTAGAAAACATGGCACAAATATCAAAATCATGTGCATGGTAGAATATAATTTCTCGTGCGAACATTTAACTAGCACTCTCCTCAAACTAAAGCCTGAGAGCAACTCTAGCAGACCCCACATCCCGCTCCGACCCGCAAAATAACCGCCAAAATGCGGGCCGGGCGAAAAACCTGCCCGATGAGACCCCACATCCCGCCCCGGCCCGCAAACAATTTTGAGGGGTGCGGCAAAATCTCGGCCCCAACCCGCGTATTCACGGGTTTTCCCCTCGCCGCTGCGGTGCCCTGCATATAAGCAGGAAGCGGTTGGTGGGGGGACATTTCAGCCCGCGCTTTCCCCACCAACCACCTCCCCTCGCTGCCGGGCCGCCGCCCAAGATTCCGGCGAAAGCAGCCGACAGGAGCTCGCCGAAAAGCCGCCACACGCACGAGGGCTCCCCTCTCCCCTCTGCGTCGGCGGACAGCCGAATTTGCGGATCTGCGGACCTTCATCGCGGGCCGCCGGATTTGGCTTTTTCGGCCGTTGGTGGCTGCGCCAAGCGATGGAGTGGTCGAGAAGCATCTCCCGCAGCCCCGGCAAGGGCACATCGCCGCATGCAGGTACGGGTTCGTCCTCCCGACGCCGCCGACGATTTGCGGGCATGGATTTGTCCGGCCGTCCACCGGGCTCGGCGCTCGCGCAGCGGCTCTATGGCTCGCCGATGCCGCTCATACAGTGCGACGACTGCACGCGGACTGTGCTGCGGCTAACTTCGGGCACGCCGAAGCACCCCGGATGGATGTTCTTCAAATGCGAAAACGACGGGGTATGTGCACTTGTGCTAGCTCATTTTGATAGCTCATTCTTTGGTTCAATTGCGGTAGCTCATTTCGAACATGCTCATTCATGTGTGTAGGAGGATGGATGCTCATTTTGGTTTTGGGAAGGCGAATACATTGATTTATTGATAGAAAGAAACTTAATAGACGTTGACGCACTCCTTAGAAGAATAGAAGGCAATGATGCGGCTGCATGTGCAACTAGAGGGGAAGAAACGTTTACTTCTTTCAAACCAAAGATGAAGAAAGGAGAATGCAAAATCAAGAATCCGCAGATAAACAATCAATGCATGAAGAAGATATTAATCCAACTAGTGGGAGCAGTTATGGAAGTTGGAAATCTTTTAAAATGCATACTTGTGGTTCTTGTTTTCTTTGGTCTTACTATTCTAGCAAAGATTTGATGATGTCTTATGTATTTAATGTTATTGAAAAAGCAAAGAAATGCATTATGTTGGATCAAATCAAGGTGCAAATTTAGGGTTTTCGGGTTGGAAGGAGCTGCGCCAGATCAGACACCGCAAAGCCGACCCCTAAAAAACATATTCCGCGAATATCATTTTTTACGGGTCCGATATGCGGGATCTGCCGCGGACGGCCCGCAAAGACGTTTTTCCGCAAACTGCAAACACATTTTGCGGATCGACGGAATAAGGGGTCTACTAAAATTGCTCTGAAGCAGCATCCTCAACAAAAAAAGAAAGCCTGAAGCAGCGATATGGGTCGTATCGGCATGTAGTCCCATTATTTGTACCGTCCAGACGGCCAGATTGGTAGGTAGGCAGGGCATTGAATATAGCATGTGCGAGCGTCAGATATTCAGAGAGTATCTTTGGACGATGGTAGGTTGTATGTACTGGAGATCCGGCCGGTAAGTTGACGAATGGACCGCTGGTACAGGACCTGCATCAGTCATGTACCAATGGCAACAAACTCAGTGTTCCCACCAAGGTACATACAACAAATATTTCAATGGTTTCCAACCAGTACTGCGCCTGACTTCTTGAAACACATCCTGCAGTATAACATTGTGAAGCTCCGTCGCGCCCCATTGCATGGGACTAGTGGTTGGGGCGCCACCGGGTGGCGCCTCCTGAGAGAAAGTTGGGGCGGTGTCAGGTGGATTGCGCCCCTTATACTCACTTGTTTGTACTATGTAGTGTTATTGTGTTAGACTTAAAGTACAAGAACATGGAAGTTGGTGACTGGAACAATAAGACAGAGTTATAGAAAACATTCAGAGAATGGATCAGCCTTAAAAGAATAATAGTGACATCATATATACTAAGAGGCTTGTATGAACACAAAAGCAATAGTTTTATAGTTTAGAGGACTGATCACATACAATATCGGTGGTTCAAAAGTGACAGAATAGTGACAGAATGATAGTACTTGCTATAAACCACCAACTGATTCAGAAAGTACAGCACCACACATGATATGTCAAGAACAAACAACAAGAGCAGTGTGCGGAACGACCCGTCAATGATGTGCAACGTCTTAATCCATGGAATGACCCGTCAATGATGTGCAACGTCCTAATCCATGAGAGCCATCTCTCCTCCAATAACGCCTGATGCTAGATGAGTCCCCGAAGAGGCCCCCGCTGAGCAATGGAAATGAACGGCTTCTGACAAGGCAAGAACACAAAACATGAATATAGGAAGAGGCAGAAGCAAGGAGAGGAGAGGGACCAAACGACGGGGGCACTTACCTTTTACCTGCTAATCACCATATCATTCGTCATCGTCACCTCCCACGCCTCGCCCGCCACTGCTCATCAACGCCGCACTGCCATATTCATGTTGGTACTTTAATAAAAGTGAATTTTATCCATACAGGGTTTTGTGCTTCTGCTGCTAGAATGCATCTACGAAGTCCCTATATAGTATATGTTATCAAATTTACTCCTCTCTGATGTCTATAATTACCATCTACTCCCTATGTTCCTAAATCTCTTAGATTCTTACATGAACATGATACTATACTGACATTTGGTGTAAGTGGTATTTTTTAGAATGACGAGATGGTCCTCACGCCCCGACATCGATCTATTCTGGCTTCCCGCCTCATGCTCTGCATGGATCTATGTCTGTCTTCCTTTCTCCTACTATTCCTGCTTTAAGCCGTTGTCGCTACCGCCAGGCCCACATCAATCAGTCGCCACCATCTCTAGGGTTTCGCATAGAAATGGAGCAGAGCGGATGGGTGGAGCGGTGGCCAAGGGAAGGAAATGGGGTGAGGCAGGGCGGCAAGCAAGAAAAATCAAGTGTATTTTAGTTCAGAGATATATAGGTGATCTTGTTCAGTTTAGTCAGTCACATACTAAACAGTAGTTCACTAAGGTGAGGATTTTGCATTAGGTACAACTACCTATGTAAAACATCCAGAACCTCAACCCACCTGATATTGGATGTCCAAACTGAATCATTGCATCCCTAAACATGGAATCATGGTTTAGTTTTAACTGTCAAGAATCTGCGTAATTATGGTCATATGCACTGCCATTTTATTTAGATAAGCAGGCCAGTAGTACACTGATAAACAGAGCAAGATATAGGACTAAATCTGTTTATATGTTCGAGAAAGAAAAGTACCAGACTGAGCTAAACAGTTTGCAGGGGTATAAAATTCGTCGTTGCAAATTTGAGTCGATGCCCCTGTAAGGCTGTAACTTCAAACATCAAGTCATGTTGCATTTTCTCGACGCATTCCAGACATCAAGATTCCATTACATAAATCCACAAAAATCTAAAACCTACAGAAAGATCAAACAGAATTTAGTTCGAAGAACACTCTGAAATTTGATATGGAATGTCACCAGCGACAGTGCATTAAGAACCTGCATGTGGGCCAGTATATGGTCTGTATTGGCACTCTGATTCATTTTTCAGCTTGCAATAATAAGGATATATTCCCAAGCATCCAAAGTTCTGGAACTTTTACAGAACCTCTAGAGAGGCGCCAACCTTCTCCAAAGCAAGGCATCTTATGTTACCCAATTCACTCCTGCAAGTTGGACGACAATTATGAACCCTTGGCCTGCATTCAGAATAAATAGCATGGCCATTGGAGCAGTGCATGCACAAATGCGACAATAGTAAAAGAACCTCTAGACACATTCATAACTTTCTTTCTGAGCAAGGATTTGTAGTGTAAATTCTAAATAATGAGATATCAGCCCTCCTTGTAGAATCAATTGATAAGGAACAATCTGGACAACGTTGAAAATGAAAAAGGAGAGCGTGCAATCTGTAAGTTCAAAATGTTTGCAGGGAGCTAGTCGGGGGTAGGCCTGATGCATCGGGTGGTTAACAGAAAGGAAGAGATGCTACCTATTAGTGTGAAAGGGATTCATAGAAAAAGGTCACAAAACCAAAACCCTATTTTAGCTTTGCCTACCTTGGTCAGCAATGTCATATTCTTTTGGAACTGGGTATTCTTATATATTGGCATACACATAGAAAGCCAAAAACCTAGAAAGGCTAGTAAGATACAAACGATATGCTATAGTTAAATGTGATTAGTTCGGCAAGAAGACATACCTGATGAACTGGAGGATACATGGGAACCAAACACATGGGGCATTCCAATAGCTCACGCCCATTTCTAGAAACTATGACATTTGGATTCCGTGAATGCTTGATAACATCACAGACAAGTTCTACACATCTACATCCCATTCTTCGGAGGCTCGATAACTTCAGCGTCAATGTTGTCGAGATAGCCAGTTGGCGCCACAACCAAACCTATAGATACAGAATCGTGTATGGATGAGAAATATTTAGGATTGGAAGCAAATAGAAAGATAACATGAATTAATCCTGGGTGTAAAAAATGAAATGTCAATCTCAAAGGATGGCTGCAACCTGATATAACTCTCAAGACAAGTATTATCAGTAACATTACGTCACCGCGATACATAAAACTGATACATCAACTTGATAATATGAATTAACCCACAAATATATTGTCCTTGGAAGAAAAGATATATGTCAGTGGCGATACATAAAGGATCTATCATGAGTGCTTGTATCCACTATACAGAGAACATTTCTCTCTGTCAAATAACCTCATAGTAAATTAAATAGATTTTTGGAAGAAAAATCTGGTCTAAGTCCATGGGGTACCAGGGAATAAAATCGTTGGGGTACTGGAAAAAACATTCATCAAAAACACATTCCTCGAAGTGTGAAATATTCAGTCCAAAACTACATCAAGATTGAACGTCATACAATTTTCAAGACATGTCATTTATGCTTCTCTTACATGACTTTCCAATTTCTTTGCTTTGAAAGCAAACATATACTGGATGAATTATGAGAACTAACCAGAACTCTTCTGCATCAGATTGTAGTTACACACAAGTATTGTAAATGATTTGACATTATATCCAACTACTAAGATAACAAGGAGAGCTTACGGTTGGAGAGACATACACAGTCTAGAGCAAAAGGGAGTAGATTCACAGCTTTGTGCTCAGCGTCACCAATACAACTGACACATACTAATGGTGTCATCTCTGGACACCGCAGCAGTACGTTGCCAAATAATGGCGCAAGAAGTAATAGTAGCAGCCTTCGAGCTCCACGGCGAAGCTGGTACATAAGAAGAGAATCACACTGGATATTGTTCTTATCTTTCTAGAAAAGAGAAAAAATTGATTGAATTCCGGTTTTTTACACGCAGTAGAGCTAGCCATCAACATGCCAATCACACTATGAAGCTAACCTTTGTGGCACAGGATTTTTTGTGCCTATCCAGAAGCAAAAATAATAGTGCTTTAGAATCTCTAGAAGCCCATAAACAAGTCAGGGAGAAAAAGAAAGGAACATCACATGCATCTAGGAAAAACACATGTCTGGGACAACTTCTATGTGGTGGTAAATTGCTAGAAAGGGGAGAAAGAATTCATGTTCTCCCAGATATGTACACGTAGTTGCATACATTGTTGTACCAAGGATGCATGTGCAGTCTGCATTAAGGCACACATATCCCTCTTCCAACAGAATGAAGCAAGCAATGTATTGTATCAATCATATGAATGGCATGCTTGTAGTCAATTAAGTACATGTGTCAACAATCAGAACAAGAATAACCAAGTTCTTCGACCAAAGTTCAAACTGGAAATCAAGTGGGATAAAATTTGAAACTGTAAATCCAAAGAACAAACTGAAATTCAAGATCATCAAGACGATAGGAAGCCAACCATTTTTTGTGAAGTTGTCGTACTCGAAATCCCAGTCAATAACGCGACCAGTGAAGTCACGTAGCACCTAGGAAAAAGCATAGATCGATTTGCTTAAATCAAATTAAATTTATGTGGCAGTTTTTTAGAGAATAAGTGAGAAAACTGCACATAATATTTGGGCAGGGAGGGTGGTATCCTCAATATTGTTTCCATATGAGCAGGGGAAAATGTTATAATCCACATCACCAGCATCCTCTTTTATCACCTCTTCTTGTGTGCATTAGTACATTTTTCTAAATTCTGCTTGTTAAAACAGGGTGAAACTAACAAAAGGCTGATTGTATCTAGGACTTGATTATAACTAAAAAGCTCTTGACTTCACCACAAGAAAAAGCAGGAAGATGTTAACATGAAGCTGGCTATATAACATATTAATATAGTTTAGGATATCAACTGAAGCAAATACAATAGTTTTATTTTGCTACTGGTGTTATTACTGTTGGATGTGATTGCACATCGTGTATATTCACTCCTAAAGTCTCAATATTACCAAAGGAAATACTGAACATTGGCAAACATACACACAAGAAGGATCTCCATTCACAAGTACACAGAACTTACTTGGCAATAAAAGTACTTGGAATTTTCTTGCAAAGTTAATATGTTCAAATGTAGATCAAGTGGCATAGTAATTTCTACCTGTTCTGCAAACTGTATATATCTTGCAATACCATATTTGAATTGAGTTCTGCCTCCAGAGAAAACAAGATAATCGCCAGACATTGTGACCCAGTTCTGATCCTTCTTATATTCCACCAGTTTGGGGTGACCGGGTGAGGAACATTGTTGTACCAAGTATGGAATTCAGAAAGGAGATTACCAAAGCATTAGTAGTCTGCTAATTAAACCTTAAGCTACAGAAGGCATTGATTAAATCAAGGTAAGCAGTACAAGATGCACTATCTGCCTTGAAATCTCATAATGGTTGAAGGATCAAGGGTCCTAATAGTATCAGATTATGAATCTGAACCCTTCAAACCATATAGATTTTCCTCTGCTAATATTTTGCACCTGCAAGAGTCCTCCTTCACTACCAATGATGCCCTGATGTATGAATAATATAATTAGACTTGTCAGCACACAAGAACGTTGAAAGAAAATTACCTCCAAAGGAATCAATAATGCAGACACCTTCTTTAGGCAAGCATCCAGATGCATACCAAGAAGATGGGTCGGAAGAGGCGGAGCTGGGCTGGCCGCCGCCACATGCGAGCGGGGATGGAGTCGTCGGCCACATTTAGGGCCCTCCCACAGGCCGCCTCCCCGTCTGCAGCGGTGCCGAGGAGCCCACGACAGCAACGGCGGTGCGGGGCGTGCTCAGCGGAGAGATCGGCTTCGGTGGAGGCTGGACCCTGTGGAGATGGCGTGGCGCGCTGAGGGACGGAGGAGAGTGAGGCGGAGCAGACAGAGGCAGCGGCGCTGAGGTGGGAGAGGAGACGAGCCGGCAGTGAGGAAGGGTTGCGTGAGTGCCCTGCTCTTTCTCTCTGTCTTCGATATGGGCCGGCGGCGACGTGAGGGAAGGAAGAGGAGACGCACGCGGGGAGCGAGGGATTGGGTGGGCTAGCTGCCTTTATACCTCCACCACTGAAAAAACCAACGGATGAGATTGTATAGATGAACCGATCGGACGGCCAGGAATCGGTGATGACGTGGCTACTGCGAGGGTCCGCCCATTACGCGACTGTTAATGGGTTTTACTAGTGGTTGGCACGCCTCCTCAGCGTTCATATGCGCACTTATCTAGTTTATGCATGTTGATGGGTCTAGGTTGATCTTTGATCGCACTTATATATATCAAAAGTGATTTGACTACAGGTGATATGCTTTGCTGACTTTAACCTTCCGATTGATTCGAGAATTCATTACAAACTTGCTATTATGAGGATCATATGTGCTCCTCTGCGTGGTAAACGTACGTACGACAAACCAAGACATAGAGCTCCCTTAATGTACATGCTTTGCTGATTTTAATCTCCCGATTGGTTCCAGAATTCATTACAAACATGCTATTATGAGGATCACATGTGCTCCTCTACGTGGTAAACGTACGTGCGGCAAACCAAGACATGGAGCTCCCTTATTGTATCTGGACAGCGACGCCATGGGACAGACTCGCCTCCTTCCTGGATCTCCCTGTCAGGGGTAGAAAAGGAGAAAAGTTAATTATTTACCTAGAGAGTGTATCTGCAAGCACGAAAGTCACTCCAATTTTCTAGGCAATTAGGGAAGAAAAGAATCACTTTTGTGCTGGACGCGGGCGCTCTGTAGGTTACGACCAACTACGGTGCTGCTCAGTTTCACCTCTGCGGCCGGTCTTACCGGACAACTACCTAGTCCTGCTTGCTGATCAATGCATCAATTATATTATTGTAATCCTGATTTTTATCTGTCTTATGCATTATTTGGCCAACTTTATTGCTTCTTTAACAATACATGTTTTGACTGAATTTACCAAAATTCAACAAATTCAACTATTCATCGTCATTTTGCAGAACAACGCGCAAAGGCACTATAAAAATCTAGTAATTGTCAAAGGGGAAAAGGACAAGAAAGGAGGGATCAACTTGTGCTAAGACTTCACAAGGAGGGAGAGAGAAGGGAAGGGAAGAGGGCAACCAGATAAGGATAGAAGAGAAGGGAGAGGAAGCAGATAGAGGAGGGGGAGAAGGCAAAAGATGGTGCCACACACCAGATATCGGACACTGGGTGTATGATCCCCTATGCTGACTTGCTGCCGATGGCGCCTCTCACCAGAAATGAGAGCTGGGCTGTCTCATCACCTGTGATTCCTGCAATTGTATTCTAACAAAGTAGAAAGGAGGAATCCCAAACATGAGAGGTCCTAAGATCTTGCAACATGGGCAAACTGCTCATAAATGTCTTACAACAAAACCCGCAGAATAACTTCGCATAGGATAAGATCTTGCATGGGAAGTACCTTCTATCTTTTTAGTTTCATATGATCAAAAGTAGGTGCTGGAACAGACCCACTGTATAAATTCGGCCTCCATCTTCACTATCCACAGTGCATACAAATTACAAATGTGTCTTCGTCATTCACACCAGTCAAAGAAATTTTACCAATGAAATGGCAAGTTAGAAGAAGGTTACCTGCTGATTCGTGTATGTGCCGTCAGTAGTGTCACTGAATTTGTTCATCTTACCAAGATGAATCTCTTTGTACTTCCTATAGTACCACAGTCATGCTAGTTGGACAGTAAAGAGACACGCACAAAGAGATAGAATAAAGTTTAGGCCATACACAGCAACAAGTAATGAAGCGACACCAAGAAACTCAACTTGTCCTGCTGCGAGGAATTGGCCAATATATGAATCAGAAGGTAAAGTGTGTCAGCCAGAAGTTTGAACTCATCAATCACATCCATCAGCCAATCCACCACGACCCCAATATAGTCATCCCTCGGCCTCCTCGATTGTTCAACCTGTAATGTCACAAGATGCAAAAAAAAAAAAAAATCACATAGGTATATCTCATTTTGTCAAGGAGTCGATTAGCATAAGGGGTCAAGGAAGAATTTTACTAAGCGCTGACCTAAGATGAAAACATTTTGGCTGATGCACTTTTCAAATTGTGAAAGCGGATAAGCAGTGTAACCACACACAGAATCTTCTGGTTGCGGAACGACTGGTTATATTAATGTTTGTTGAGCAAAACTGATCCAGAACGGATGCTCCACCGCCCTGTATTTTTTTTCCTGGCTGTACGTATCACAAAAGTTTCCAATCGTATATATGACCCCTTCTTGGAACTCATTTTCATAGATACACATCCTATATGTGGGGATCGTTCCTTCCATTGTGTTGCCCTGAAAAGTTGTACATAGACTGAATCATATAATCTGCAGCAATGAGATGTGAGATTGTAGTTCCGTTATGAATTTTACCTTGTGATCAACCATAAGGAAATTTGGACCATATAACACAGTAGAATCCGTATTAGTGTGTTCCCACATTCTCATGATACGAATGGTGAGCTTCATCTACTATAAGTGTCTGGCTATTTCTCTTTTGCAGAGGTCCCTCCATGAGGATGATTTGGCACCTATGTATATAATAACTATCAGATACATAGTCAATGCACAATCTTTTAGAATTTTGATAAAAATTTACAGTACTGCAAGTTTGGTAAGCCTAAGAAGATTTGAAAATATAGAGCTCAAATGAATAAGCTTATTAATCAGCCTAGTCAGCTCCTGTGTTGGCGAGGACGATCAGGGAACAGAGGAAACCGTAGTCATGGTGGGAGGAGGAGAAGGCGAGTACTTGGGATAGCCAGTGGCGCCGATGGAGGAGTCACGGCTCCGGAGCATATGCGGACACGATGTGCGCAAGCACAGCATAGGCGGCATGATGGACCCTACGAAACCATATGCCTCCAAGGACTTGGCATGGCAGGGTCTTGCTGTTGCAGCCTGACTTTGCAGTCAACACGATCCGAGCATGACCCCTGGATATGACTATGCTTCTAAACAGGAAAATCTTGGACAACTGCAAGATAGTCAAGCTGAAGTTACTCGTCTAGTGGAACATGTAGCAGTGTCCAGAGAGAATTTCTGTCATCTGAAATGGGGCAAAGCATACTTCTTAAATCCTGAAGAATACTTTTCAAGTGTTGATTCTATATGTCTCATAGCTTACAGAAGCTTCACTTTTTTCTCTGATGTCGTGACCCTAATTCTTTTATAATATGTTCAGGCATTTACTGAAAATCAAACTATCTATGATTTATAATACTTGCCAAAATAACTTGATGCCCCCTATGTGCCTTTGCTGAATCTGTTTTCAAAGTTATCTGAACCCATGCTGCATCATCACAAAATATCTTTAATAAAGAACAATGCCTCACATTGAAAAAGCCACGCTACTATTGCTTTTTACTATAATACACATCTTTGTTTACTGTTCCGAGTATAAAATGTATGCAGTGAGATATATAATAGAAGATGAATTTTGCATTTGGTCATATCTATGGCTGAACTAAGCCAAGACTTGGTCTAGCCTGAATAATTCTATTACTTATCGAAAGAACAGTAAGTGGTCGGGCCCTTCCCCGGACCCTGCACAAGCAGGAGCTACGTGCACCGGGCTGCCCTTTTTATCATCAAAAGAACAGTACAAAGTTCCAACAAATACAAAACTCCTTGGTCTTAGCGGATTCCAAAATACGCCACCTAAAGAGGAGCGGACAGTTGTACAGAATTAGAAGAGAGAAAAAACCTATGAACACGCAGGGAGCTGCCATACATGTAAATTTAACAGAAGACTGGGAAGTTCTCTAAATGCTTATTTTCTAGTACCCGAATTACTTAAACTTATGGACAGTGTGTATGATACCTAAGAAGTGTATACATGAAAAAGTGTTTATAAGTTCCAAGTAGTTTTGGTGTATGTAGCATACATGAACTATATCTTCTACATCAATAGTGGACATTAGCAGTATTAGTTCTGTTCATGGAAATTATTCAGTAGGGTAGCATTTCATTCTATAAAAGCTGTAGAGGGCTATTTAAATTTTGAAACATTGAGTACATGGCATGGTGGAGAGTACTGGTGTGCTGGACCATACCAACTTAAGAGCTCCTTAATAATACTATGGTCTGCCATCATATTCCACTTGACCAAAACTCCACTTTTCATTCTTCAACACTCCTTCAGGAACACTTCAGGTATATATCTTCATGGGGACTACCAGAAACTGAAGCACATGGTATCATGCAAGAAGCATAAATATAGCATTAGTAGTTGTATGAAACATGCCAACCTTGTCACCCAGTTCTTGATTATGGTCAGGTGGTTAATCTAGGATTCAAATCAAACAACTTTTTTATCCGCCAACTCTGAAAGATTTTAAGTGTTATCTGTTGAGCTGCTCTTTTAAATATATTTCACTCAATTTCGGCTGTTGTTTTTCCTTCTGGACAGGGCGGGATGGCTATGGAGGTTTACAATTTATTGAGAAGAATATATATTTAAATAATATTAACCTATCCCATGGTTGAACTCTTGGAAAATGTTATAAAGATGGGTCCCATTTGTCTGGTACAACCTGACTTGTTATGTGGGGACTTGTATGGCCATATAGATGGTGAAGTTGCCGTTCCAAAATACCCGCGTTCCAGACCCCTTGCAGTATGGTAGTGCCGCTGAAACAAACAAAACAAATACCAGATTAGAAGTTTGTACCTCTTACTGACGATGATGGCCAATCGCCTCGCTGTGTGTAATATTTATGGTAACTGTTTATCTCTTGAATGGCCAGAGTTGAAAACTTTTCATGGTAACTGTTTATCTCTTGAATTAATAGACTAATGTAATATTTATGCAACCATGGCCAGAGCTGTATCATAGTAGTCTACATACACAAGGTACATGGATGAAAACAGGGGTGCGTACCTCAGTGTTATATCAAGTATATTATAAGTAAACATATTAGATTATAATTTATTTACAACATGTAGACTAAATCTGCTAATTTACTTTACAAAACCATTAAAATATGCCCATATGACCACATTAAATTCCTAATGAAACAAAGTTGTCGATATCAGATAAGATGGGCATAATCGAGAGAAGAATCCATCAGCATCATGTTGTTCCTAGACTAACATAGATTGCTATTTTTCTTAAATAGGATATCAATTTTTTTGTGTGAATTCCATTCAACAAAGAATATAGAAGGCTTACTACCCAGAGTTTCTTTCGGAAGAAAAAAAAACAATTGTGCTTGCATGACGGATGACATAAATCAGACAAATAATCAATGGATAGGGGTGCGTGGAAGTTAGTTATCCACGTGCCAGAACCATGATTTGGTTTCGAGAAACCTACCCCAACTTGTTTGGGACTGAAGGCTTAATTGTTGTTGTGTCTTATGCACAGTTTTCACACTGGTTTAGAAAAATCATTTGTGTTATCAAGATGAATGCTTATTTATTGAGCAATGACAGTGACCACAAAATTATGTATTGATGCATCGAATCCGTAGAGAATCGAGTTATGACACAATTAAAATACTAAAAACGCGGCAAGAACTGGATCCAGGGCAGTTCATACAGATTATCATCTTGTCACTAGTCTGTACATGAAGCATGAGCAAATCATTCCAGTGTACCTCACAACCCTGATAGGATGGCATCAGCATCTATAGAAAATTAACAGTCCAGAGTAATATTCACTGGTTGCAGTTAAAGAGTAGCCCAACATACAGCATTTGCCATTTCAATATATGAATTAACATGCAAAAGGGGGAAAAGAACTGAAGTCAAAACCTGTTTTGAAAAATCCAGTCCAGCATCTCTGAAGGCCTTTTGTTCTTCTAGTAGACCATTCCGGGTTTCAGGTGTACCACCACTCTGTACGTATAAACAAGCATGTGATGCGAACAAGTATCTAATAGCAATGGGAAAAGAGAGGCATAATAAGGAAATATAGGACTATATATGTACCTTAGAGATTAGAATTACAAGAGTAGATTTAATTTCCTCCCCTAGTTGAGCAATTTGATGATCAATTCCAGCAGGGTCGGTGTTGTCAATAAATCGTATCTGATATCCAGCAGAAAAAAGGGTAATGCTTATAGTGCTTGAAACACACATAAATACACAGAATGAAAAAATGCAATCAAGGTACATTGCGCAGATTAGAGAACTCGGGACAATACCTTCAATGGGGGGTTATCAGACGCAAGTGCCTCAGAAACAAATTGAGGCCCCAAAGATGATCCTCCAATTCCTATAGAGAGTATTTGAGTAAACGACCAACCTGAGATGACGGAGGTTTAATCTGCATTGTTATAGCAAAACTGGCTTTTAAGAGCTTGTAGTGAACAAATGATTAAAAGTGAAGGTACGAAAAGCCTGACATAATCGGCACCCATATCTTGTATGATGCACATTCCTAAAATACAAGCTTGCGTTGTGAGTATTACAATGACAGAGCATGCTTACACACAAACATACTCAAGACTTCCTCATGGATGCCATATCACAGCAACAGAATTGTACAAATAAAACCTGTACGCTCGACTTCTTCTGCTAATTTCGTCCCGAATGCTTCCAGGTGCCTTGCTAGACAACTAACTAAAGCTAGCTACCACTGGCACTCTTTCTCTGACTGACTATAAGCAATTGCATTGCCTCAACCCATCCCCAGAATTAAGCTTTTAATAATGGCAGAGATATAAATACACAAGAGTGGCAGGAAGAGCACTAACCTGTTCAGTAGTCATGGATGACTTTGGTCGGGGAAGCTGCAATTGAAGTGAAGAACCTGACTTTAGCTTATTGAAACGCTATTCAGTTTAACTATATATTTAATTAAAATGCAAAGCCAATGAGCGAGATATTATAACAGTACAATACCTTCATTATGAATAAAAAGATGGTTCTCATTTGGCAAGGTAATTAATTCCAATGCCTCATAACCTCATATATTCCTGAAGTGATGATCCAAATACTAAGAAGTGGTGTTCCGATAAGTTTTGTGCTAACACGTTTGTACCTAGAACATAAATTTATGATAAGCTTCACATGTAGCTCAGTTACGAGGCTCGGTTACGAAGATTGATGCTATCTACTATATTGATTTCATTCTGTACTCCTCACACACTCCACACACACAAAAAATTAAAGTCCACCGAGTCAAACTTTATTCCTACGGCGGCGAGTACTTCAACCTCGCTACCCAGTCGCCCCCGCGCGCCACCGATTCCTTCTACCGCCGCGCCGCTCTGCTCTTCCTCTCGCTGCAGCCGCACCCGCCGCCGCTGCACCCTTCTCCACCAAACCCTAACCCTAGCCGCTACCTCGCGCCCACACGCCGCCGCCATGTCGTGGCCGTCCTTCCCCGGCTCCTCCACCACCTACTCGTCCAACCCGTTCGCTGGTCTTGAGCCCTCCGCCGCCGCCATCCGTGACCTCAATATCGAGGCCCGGGTCCCTATCCGTCTCGACAGCTCTAGCACGTCGTACTACGCGTGGAAGACCTACTTCAACCTCGTCTTCCGCGAGTATTATCTCACCGAGCATATTGACGGTTCCGTGAACAGTGCGTACATGCGCGGCGACCCGGAGTGGTCCACCATCGAGGCCACGATCATCCGTTGGTTCTACCAGACGGTCTCGAAGGACATCTTCCACACGGTCGTCGCCGAGGACGATGACACCTGCACCGTGTGGACCAAGATCAACGCGCTCTTCACCGACAACAAACTTTGGCGCCTTGTTTTCTTGCAGCAGGAGTTCTTCGGCTGTCACCAGGACAACTCCACTATCGATGAGTACTGCATGAGGCTCAAGATGCTCGCCGACGAGCTCCGCGACATCGGTGCTAAGGTCTCTGACGACCTCATGCTGAGCACCCTCACCGCCAGTCTTAATGAGGACTTCGGCAATGCGACGTCCAACCTCACCCTGCTGCCGCAACCCACTTTCCAGCGCGTTGTCGCGTACCTCAAACTTGAGGAGCGCCGGATGACGAAGCTGAAGCAGCGGGTCCAGCACACCGCCCTCGCCGCTGGTACCACCCGCGGCGGCCCCGCTCCTCCGGCCGTCCCTCGCCCGCCCGCGCCGCCCGCACCCGCGGGCTACTACCCGTTGCCGCCGGCTCCGCCCGCGCCTCCCGCGCCTCCCCAGCAACCGCAAGGCGGCGGGGGCCGGCGCAACAGGCGGGGTGGTGGGGGCCGCCACCAGCAGCAGCAGCAGCCGCAGCAGCAGGCGCCGGGCGCAGGGGGGCGCCCCGCTACCAGCAGCCACCTCCACCGTGGGCCGCCAGGCAGAACCCGTGGACGGGCATCGTCCACGCCTATCACATGCTCGTCCCGCGGGCTCCTGCACCAGGTCTTCTTGGCCCCCGCCCAACGGGTCACCAGGCATTCGTCGGCGCTCCCTACCAGCCCTACGGTGCCCCGCTCGCGCCGCCACCCCTCGGTGGCTACGGCGCGCCCGCCCAGGCGCCGCCCTATGGAGGTCAGCTACCGCCGCCGGCACCTGCACCGTGGGACCCCGCCCTCCTGGCCACTCTACAATCGGCGCCGTCGCCGAGCAACTATGGTGGTGGAGGCGACTGGTACATGGACTCGGGTGCCACTGCGCATATGACAGCTCATCCCGATAACCTCCCCTTTTCCACTCCAGTTCACACTCCTACTCGTATCACCGTTGGCAACGGTTCCTCTTTACCTATCACCCATGTCGGTAGCACTAGTTTTCCTTCTAATTCCATGCCTATCACCATGTCTAATGTTCTTGTTTCACCTGACTTAGTCACTAGCTTAGTCTTTGTTCGTCGTCTTACTCGGGAGAATCCTCTTAGTGTTGAATTTGACGGCGTTGGTTTTTCTGTGAAGGACGCCCATACCCGGATGTTGCTTCACCGATGTGATAGCCCTGACGAGCTTTATCCCATGCACACCGACGCCTTCACTTCCACACCAGTCGCCCTCTCCGCCGGCGTCGACCTTTGGCATGCTCGCTTGGGCCACCCCAACCCCGCCGTTTTGCGTCAGATTCTTAGGAGTTTTTCTTTCTCATGTAATAAGCTCGACAAGCATACTTGTGAGGCTTGTCGGTTGGGCAAGCACATTCGTCTTCCCTTTAGTGCGTCTACTTCAGTTTCCACTTTTCCATTTCAGTTGATTCATAGTGATGTTTGGACGTCTCCCGTTGCGAGTAACACGGGCTATCTATACTATTTGGTGATTTTAGATGATTATCCTCATTATGTGTGGAATTTTCCTCTTCGTCATAAATCCGATGCTTTTGCCACACTCACCGCCTTTTATTCCTATGTCACAACTCAGTTCGGTCGCCCCATACTTGCACTCCAAACTGATAATGGAAAAGAGTTTGACAACATCGCTCTTCGCTCACTTCTCGCCTCTCACGACACTATTTTCCGTCTGACATGCCCCTACACCTCACAGCAGAACGGCCGCGCCGAGCGCATTCTTCGCACTCTTAATGACCGTGTTCGCACATTGCTCTTTCACGCTACTGTACCCGCTCGGTTCTGGCCCGATGCTCTCGCCACCGCCACTCTTTTAGTTAACATTCGTCCGTGTCGTCCTCGGTGGAACTACGCCCCTCACCAACTTCTCTTTGGTACACCACCGTCCTATGACGGTCTCTGCATCTTTGGGTGTCTCTGTTATCCTAGCACCGCATCCACCACGCCCACAAGCTCGCACCCCGATCCGTCCCATGCATCTTCCTTGGCTACCCTCCCAACACCAAAGGTTACCGCTGCTATGATCCTGTCACTCATCGTTTGTACACCTCAAGGCATGTGTACTTCGTCGAGATGGTGTTCCCTTTTTTCAGGTTCCTCCGGCCACGGATCCTCCGGCGCCGGCCCCCGTGCCCCCTACTTGGAGCGATGCGCGGCGGCGCCCCCCGGCGGCCCTCTGGCCCGGCGTCTTCTGCCGCCCCCTCCCGGGTTCTCGACTCCCTCCCCCGAGGTTGAGTCCGACCGGGCCCTCGGGTCCCCGGCTCCCTCCTACGAGGTCGAGCCGGTGGGCACACCGCCCGCCACCCCGGCTGGCACCGCCACCCCTGCGACGGGCTCGACCTTGACTTCGCCCGTCGCCTCCTCCGCCGCTGGCTCGGCTGGCCATGCCGCCGCCGCGGTCCTCGCTGCCGTGGCCCGTGACGCCGCGGGTGCACCCTCGTGGCCGCGGACCCCACCGCCGTTGTGGCCCCTATCGCCGCGGCACCCGCCGCCATCGCCGGCCCGGTTGCTCCGCCGCTCGGCGTGACTACCCGTGCCCGTCCATGAGTGCATCGGCCGAGCACGCGCTACTCCTCCTACGAGTATGTGTGCACTGCCTCGACACCGACGCCATCACCCATCCCCACCTCCGCTCGTGCCGCCCTTCGGGATCCCCATTGGCTGGCTACGATGCAGGAGGAGTTCGACGCCCTACAGCGCAACCGCACGTGGCAGCTTGTTCCGCGACCCCCTCGAGCCAACACCATCTCTGGCAAGTGGGTGTTTCGCCACAAGACTCGCCCGGACGGTTCTCTCGAGCGCTACAAGGCTCGATGGGTGTTCGTGGCTTTCAGCAGCACGCGGGCGTGGACTTCACCGATACCTTCGCCCCGGTTGTGAAACCGGGCACGATCCGCGCCGTCCTCCAGCTGGCGGTGTCGCGTGCCTGGCCTATGCATCAGTTGGACATTTCCAATGCCTTCTTGCACGGCCATCTCGCCGAGCAGGTGTTCTGTGAGCAGCCTACTGGCTGCGTCGACGCCGAGCACCCCGACTTTGTGTGCTTGCTCTCCCGTTCTCTTTATGGGTTGAAGCAGGCGCCTCGGACTTGGTACCAGCGTATTGCAGCCTTCCTGCAGTCTCTGGGATTTCGGTCCACTCGCTCCGATGCATCACTCTTCGTGTATCATCAGGGCGCTGACACTGCCTATCTGCTGCTCTACATCGACAACATCATCCTCACGGCATCCGCCCTCGATGTCCTTCAGCGGTTGACTGCTCGTCTTCGTGATGAGTTCGCCCTCAAGGACTTGGGGCCCTTGCACTACTTTCTCGGCATCGAGGTGATCCGCCGGGCTGACGGTTTCTTTCTGCATCAACAGAAGTACGCCCACGAGCTCTTGGAGCATGCCGGTATGCTTAACTGCAAGCCGGCACCCACCCCCGTCGACACGAAGGCGAAGGTCTCTGCCATGGAGGGGTCTCTCGCGTCTGATGGAGCGTTTTATCGCTCTATTGTCGGTGCTTTACAGTACTTGACACTGACTCGACCCGACCTGCAGTATGCTGTTCAGCAGGTGTGCCTCCATATGCACGCCCCGCGTGACTCTCACGGGACCTTGGTGAAGCATATTCTCTGTTATATACGCGGCACCATGTCCTTGGGACTCACCCTGACGGCCTCCGCCTCCACCGACCTCGTGGCCTACTCGGATGCTGACTGGGCTGGCTGCCCCGATACGCGTCGCTCTATGTCAGGCTACTGCGTCTACCTTGGGCCCTCGTTGATCTCCTGGTCATTGAAGCGGCAGCCCACGGTCTCCCGCTCCAGCACCGAGGCAGAGTATCGTGCCGTGGCCGAATGCTCTTGGATACGTCAGCTGCTCCAGGAGTTGATTTGTGACGTTCACAAGGCCACTCTTGTCTACCGTGATAATGTCCGCGCGGTCTACCTCTCCGCCAACCCGGTGCACCATCGACGGACAAAGCATATTGAGCTTGATATTCACTTCGTGCGCGAGCAGGTTGCCCTTGGACGTGTTCGAGTTATTCACGTGCCGATGACGCAACAGTTTGCTGATGTGATGACTAAGGGATTGCCTACTCCCGTCTTCGAGGAGTTTCGGTCCAGTCTCTGTGTCTCCAGCGACGCTTCGACTGCGGGGGGGGGGGTGTTGAGTATGTATTTTGTATTGATGTGTACTGGAGTTGTGGCCCACCTCCTAGTCTTGTATAGTTGAGGTAGTGGCCTTCCCTTGTAATATATATGCGTGCACTAGCACCCCATCAATACATCGCATTGCAAATTATCTGTCTACAGAAGACTCTAGCATTGCGCTCCAACCAAACCTCCCAAGAGATGAGCATCTGAAGGTTACCATTCCACCATTCTCTGACTGAAGCCCTCGTCATCCAAGTAGACGTAGTGATGTGATGCATGCCGAGCCATGGGAGGACATCATTCCAAATGCATATGGTGTAGCGGCACTGGAAGAGAAGATGAGCTGTCGTTTCTTGGGTTTGCTTGCAAAGAGGGCATAGACCGCAATTAGGCCAACCGTGGCGGCTCAAGAGGTCTGATGTCCAAATCCTATCTTGAAGAACAGGCCAAGCAAAAAACTTGCACCGAGGGGACGCTCGCGCCGTCCACACAGAATGGACAAGGTCTGAGGTGGCGAGGCCTTAAAATTGAGCCTTGTAGGCCGAGGATGTAGAATATGCCCCATCTTTGGTGAACTTCCATATAATAGAGTCTTCAATGTCGTCATAAAGAGTCACCATTGTTAGTTTGTCCCAAAGGTTAGCAAACTATTGGATGTGTTCAAGGGAGAGGCCATTTGAGATGTCAATATTCGCAATCCACTGGTTGTTGGCCATAGCTTGCTGAACCGAGGAGTTTTTCTTACGAGAGAGATCGTAGAGACATGGAGCGATTGTTCCATGCTGTTATATTATCATTCCTGGATGTTTTACAATCATTTTATAGCAACTTTATATCATTTTTGGGACTAACCTATTGGCATAGTGCCTAGTGCCAGTTGTTGTTTTTTGCTTTTTTTTACTTCGTAGAAAATCAATACCAAACCGAGTCCAAATGCAGTGAAACTTTTTGGTGAATTTTTCTGGACTAGAATACACACATTGGGCCAAGGAAGTACCGGAGGGGGGCTCCGAGGGGAGCACAACCCACCTGGATGCGCTTGGGGGCCCAGGCGCGCCCTGGTGGGTTATGCCCACCTGGCCGCCTCCCGCACCGCCTCTTTGCTCTATAAATACCCCAATATTCCAAAAACCCTAAGGGAGTCGACGAAACACAATTCCAGCCGCAGCAAGTTCCAGAAACCATCGATCCAATCTAGACACCATCACGGAGGGGTTCATCATCCTCATTGGTGCCTCTCCGATGATGCGTGAGTAGTTCATTGTAGACCTACGGATCCGTAGTTAGTAGCTAGATGGCTTCCTCTCTCTCTCTTTTGATTCTCAATACAATGGTCTCTTGGAGATCTATTTGATGTAACTTTTTTGTGGTGTGTTTGTTGGGATCCGATGAACTTTGAGTTTATGATCAGATCTATTTTATCCGTGGAAGTTATTTAAGTTTTGATCTCTTATATGCATGATTTCTTATAGCCTCGTATTTCTTCTTCGAATCTTTTGTTTAGTTAGGCCGACTAGATCGATTTTTCTTACCATGGGAAGAGGTGCTTTGTGATGGGTTCGATCTTACAGTGCTCAATCCCAGTGACAGAAGGGGAAATGACACATACGTATCGTTACTATTAAGGATAAAAAGATGGGGTCTATTCCTACATGAATAGATCTTGTCTACATCATGTCATCGCTCTTATTCATTACTCTGTTTCTCCATGAACTTAATACACTAGATGCATGCTGGATAGCGGTCGATGTGTGGAGTAATAGTAGTAGATGCAGGCAGAAGTCGGTCTACTAATCTTGGACCTGATGCCTATGTAATGATCATTGCCTGGATATCGTCATAATTATTTGAAGTTCTATCAATTGCCCAACAGTAATTTGTTTACCCGCTGTATGCTATTTCTCTTGAGAGAAGCCACTAGTGAAATCTACGCCCCCCGGGTCTCTTCTTTATCATATTTGCCTTCGAGATCTATTTTCATTTGCTTTTATTTCCAGATCTGTTAACCCAAAAACCCAAAAATACCTTGCTGCAATTTATTGTTATTTATTTTTATCCCGCGTTCCCGTGAGATCTATTTATCCAATCTACTACAATTTTATCTATCTTTTTAGCCGGGAGGGATTGACAACCCCTCTTTTACGTGGGGTTACAAGTATTTGTTCTTTGTGTGTAGGTACCGTTTACGTAGTGTTGTGTGGTTATCCTAATGGTTCGATAACCTTGGTCTCATCACCGAGGGAAATACTGTTGGGAAACGTAGCATGCAATTTCAAAAAAAATCCTACGTTCACGCAAGATCTACCTAGGAGATGCATAGCAACGAGAGGGGGAGAGTGTGTCCATCACTACAAAAAAAAGACACTTCTGTGATGATATGTGTTTGTCACAGTAGGTCACGTTTTCTGTCATGCATGTACATCCATGACAAATTTATGACAGAATCAAGATAGTCATACTTGTGCTGTCGTAGAAGTGTTCCATGACATTACCAAAATTATCATCACAGAAGTGTCCACTTCCATGACGATAAATCACATGTCATAGAAGTGCTTTCGCTAAGGGTGACCGACACGTGGCATCCATCGTAACGGGACGCCGTTAAGCTATCGGGTCCGATTTTGGATCCGATAACCCGTTAACAGTCCGGACCAATGGGAATTTTCCACGTGTAAAATTCTCATTGGCCGGAGGAAACACGTGCCGGCTCAACGTTCGGACAGATGTCATCCATTCATTGGACAGGAGGCGCCTATGATACGTCGACACGTGGCACAACCCAACAGAGGCCCATTCCGATGAAAAAGTTGGCCCGTTTGACTTGGTCAAAAGGTAACGGGCCGGCCCACGGAAAGCATGTTAATGGCCTGTTCGTATTGTGACGCCCATATAATTAAGCTACAGTGATCCCACGTTAACGATGCCACGTCACCTCGGTTATTGTTGCTATTCTCGCGTTAG
This sequence comes from Triticum urartu, assembly GCF_003073215.2. Taxonomy (NCBI): domain Eukaryota; kingdom Viridiplantae; phylum Streptophyta; class Magnoliopsida; order Poales; family Poaceae; genus Triticum; species Triticum urartu. Next base: position 108,010,644 of record NC_053022.1, read on the forward strand.
TTCGAAACCAATTCAAATTCAAAATTCAAAATCAAGCAAACAATAAAAGTTTTCAAATATTAAAACTAAAATGTTCAAACTGGGACAAATAAATCCTAAGTAATAATGGTGGAGAAACCACACTTGTATAAAATGTGTAAATACTCAAAAATGAATAACATAGTAGCAAAAACAATTAGTTAAATGATTATAAAATAATAACCAATTACAAACTATTTTATATTAGGTGCCAAGTTAATTGTGGTAGCGGCATAAGTAATAATAATATTTTAGGTACGACGGGTATTTCATAAAAATAAAAATTTAATAAAGCAGAAAAGAAGAAATAAAAGAAAATAGAAAATAGTAACTAAAAAAAGGACAAAAGGCCCCCTTCCCCACTGGGCCTCTTGGCCTAGTCGGCTCAGCCGACCAGGCCGACCCAGCCGACCCAGCCGACCCCCTCACTCCCTTAACCCCATGCCTAGGAACCCTAGCACCGCTACCGCCCCACGTTCCCCCACTTCCCTCTCGCTCCCACGTCTCCTCCCCCGACCTGATCTGGATCGGGGTGCTGCGCCCGCCTCCGCCACCACTGTTGCGGCGACGCCCTCCCCCGCCGGCGCCCCGCCGTCCCGACCGGGTCCGCCGTTGCTCCCAGCGGCGCCAGCGAGCACGCCCGCGCCCAAGGGATGCCGCCCCCGCCCTCGTCCTCGTCCTCGCGCCCCCGTCCCCTCTCCCCCGACCGCGCCGTTCGACGCCCGCCGCCGTCGCCTCCTCCACGACCACTCCCGCACCGACCCGGTCGGCGTCGCCGTCACGCGTCCTTCCCGCCGCCTCGCCGTCTCCGTCCTCTTCCCCGGGCCGTCGTCCTCGATCCTCGCCGCCCCGTTCCCCTGCGCCGCAAGTGAGGCCCGACCTCTACCTCCCCTCTCTCTCGCTCGTCCCCGTTCGTCGCGCCCGACCGCTCGCCCACCTGCCGGCTGCCCGTGCCCGCCTCATGGCGCCATTGCTAATGGCGCCGTCCCCTGCACCCCCCCTCCGTTCCCCTGCTCCGCCATGGCCGCGTCGTCGCCTGCCTGCGCCTCACTACTGCCGAACCGCATCGCCCCGCCGCCCGACGTCGTCGCCGGCGCCCATTCCAGCCTCTCCCAGCTGCCGTGGACCGCACCATCGGACGCGGCCTCGCGTGCACGTTCGATGGAGCCAAAGAACGCCTGATTTGGTGCACCGTACGAGAAACCCGAGCTCGCCAGAGTTGTCGCCGTCGTTCGGACTCGCCGGAGAGCTCCAGTGGCCGGCGTCGTACGTGGCTACAACCTGGCGCTGCGGGCCCCACCTTTGTGTCACTGCCACTGGGACCCAATGGGCCCAGTTGACCCGGTCAACCACTGACGTGGCATGCGTGTGTCGCTGACATGCGGGCCCCGTAGTTTAAAACATTATAAAAATAAATAAAATGGTTAATTAGAAAGTTAATTAAACTGTTAGTTAAAATGATTAATTAGTTAGACACTGACATGTGGGCCCCACCGCATAATTAAACTAATTAAAACATTTTTATAAATATAATTAATTAGTTAACCTAAACTGTCACTGGCATGTGGGGCCCTACTGCTAATTAACTCTGTATAATTAAAATAAACCCTGTTAGCCCCACTGTCTATGACAAGTGGGCCCCACTGGTCATTTTGACCAGTCAACCAGTGTGTTGACTGCTGACGTCATCCCCACGCAATGCTGATGTCATAATTCCATTTCTGTTAATTTAGATAAATTCAGAAAATGATTAAAACTTTAGAAAAACATAGAAAATAAACTGTAACTCAGATGAAAATGTTTTCTACATGAAAGTTGCTTAGAATGACGAGACAAATCCGAATACGCAGCCCGTTCATCCGCCACAGATCCCTAGCATAGCAAACATTTAACTTTCCCCCTCCGGTTCATCTGTCCGAAAACCCGAAACACCGGGAATACTTTCCCGGATGTTTCCCCGCTTCGCCGGTATCACCTCCTACCACGTTAGGGCACACCTAGCAACGCTCATTGTCATGCATGCATCGATATGCATCTGTTTGCATTGTATTCATTGTTTCTTCCCCCTCTTCTCTCCGGTAGACTACGAGACCGACACCGCTGCTGGTGCCCCGGTCAATTACGTTGTTGACGACCCCTACTTGCCAGAGCAACCAGGCAAGCCCCCCCTTGATCTTCTCTCTACTGCTTGCATTACAGTAGTGTCGCATGTTACTACTTTTCATTAATCCTTTTCTGTTGCATAGCCTGTCATTGTTGCTACAATTGTTGATACCTTACCTGCAATCCTAAATGCTTAGTATAGGATGCTAGTTTATCATCAGTGGCCCTACATTCTTGTCCGTCTGCCGTGCTATACTATCGGGCCATGATCACTAGGGAGGTGATCATGGGTATATACTTATATACATATACATATACATGATACATGTGATGACTAAAGACGGGTCGGCTCGTAGAGTACCGCGAGTGATTCACAGATTGGGGGCTGAAAGGACCTTTGTCCCAACGGCCCTCTGGGTGGATCTTTGTGGCGGAGCGACAAGGCAGGTTGAGACCACCCAGGAGAGAGGTGGGCCTGGCCTTGGTCGGTGTTCGCGGTTACTTCAAGATAAATGCTTAACGAGATCTTGGTATTTGATCTGAGTCTGGCCACTGGCCTATATGCACTAACCAACTATGCGGGAACAGTTATGGGCACTCGACATCGTGGTATCAGCGACTGAGCGGCGCGCACCGGGTTGGACCGCGTAACGCAACTTCCTTTGTAATGGAGGTTGCTAGGTCTGCTCACCGGCCGCGTACGCAACGTGCAAGTGTGCAATGGGCGATGGGCCCAGACCTCTGCGTGCATAGGATTTAGACCGACATGCTGACCTCTCTGTTGTGCCTAGGTAGGGCTGAGACATGTTGATCTTCCGAGGCCGGACATGACCCAGAAGAGTGTGCCCGGCCAGAGGGATCGAGCGTGTTGGGTTATGTGGTGCACCCCTGCAGGGAAGTTTATCTATTCGAATAGTCGTGTCCGTCGGTAAAAGGACGACCCGGAGTTGTACCTTGACCTTATGACAACAAGAACCGGATACTTAATAAAATACACCCTTTCAAGTGCCAGATACAACCCGGTGATCGCTCTCTCACAGGGCGACGAGGGGAGGATCACTGGGTAGGATTATGCTATGCGATGATACTTGGTTAACTTACCATCTACTCTCTTCTTCTGCTGCAAGATGGAGGTTGCTAGAAGCGTAGTCTTCGATAGGACTAGCTATCCCCTCTTATTCCAGCATTTTGCAGTTCAGTCCACATATACTACCCCTTTCATTGATAGCAATGCATATGTAGTGTAGCTCCTTGCTTGCGAGTACTTTGGATGAGTACTCACGGTTGCTTTGCTCCCCCTTTTCCCCTTTCTATACCCGGTTGTTGCTACCAGACGTTGGAGTCCAGGAGCCAGACGCCACCATCGACAACGACTCCTACTGCATTGGAGGTGCCTACTACTGTGTGCAGGCCGCTGACGACGACCAGGAGTAGTTTAGGAGGATCCCAGGCAGGAGGCCTGCGCCTCTTTCGATATGTATCCCAGTTTGTGCTAGTCATCTTATGGCAACTTGTTTACTTATGTCTGTACTCAGATATTGTTGCTTCCGCTGACTTGTCTATGATCGAGCTCTTGTATTCGAGCCCTTGAGGCCCCTGGCTTGTAATATGATGCTTGTATGACTTATTTTATCTATAGAGTTGTGTTGTGATATCTTTCCGTGAGTCCCTGATCTTGATCGTACACGTTTGCATGTATGATTAATGTATGATTGAATCAAGGGCGTCACACATATATAGCCCATTTATGGCCCGCTTAGTACCGGCCCATTACGGCCTATCAGAATTAAGCCCAGTAGCTTCATCTGGTCCATCCAATATGATTCCAGCCCGTTGTAACTTCTGGCCCATGATATGTTTCGGCCCATATGAGCCCCTTTGTAACTCTCGACCCATTACAAGCCCGAGATGAAACTGGCCCATAATGAACAGTGTATCGCTTTATACCCATTAATGGCCCATTATTCCGTCGACCGTTTCTAGCTCGTGTTAACTTTCGGCCTTCTAAGGGCCCATTTATTCTTGGGCTCATTTCTAGAATTCAGTTACATACGGCCCGTTACTGGCCTGTTCCATTTGCGGGCCAAATACAACTCGTGGTTACATTCGGCCCTGATACGTCTCCAACGTATCTATAATTTTTGATTGCTCCATGCTATACTATCTACTGTTTTGGACATTATTGGGCTTTATTATCCACTTTTATATTATTTTTAGGACTAACCTATTAACCGGAGGCCCAACCCAGAATTGCTGTTTTTTGCCCGTTTTAGGGTTTCGAAGAAAAGGAATATCAAACGGAGTCCAAACGGAATGAAACCTTCGGAAACGTGATTTTCTCACTAGATAAGATCCAGGAGACTTGGACCCTCCATCAAGAAAGCCACGAGGTGGTCACGAGGGTGGAGGGCGCGCCCCCTGCCTCGTGGGCCCCTCGAAGCTCCACCGACGTACTTCTTCCTCCTATATATATCCACGTACCCCCAAACAATCAGATACGGAGCCAAAAACCTAATTCCACGGCCGCAACTTTCTGTATCCACGAGATCCCATCTTGGGGCCTGTTCCGGAGCTCCACCGAAGGGGGCATCGATCACCGAGGGCTTCTACATCATCACCCAAGCCTCTCCGATGAAGTGTGAGTAGTTTACTTCAGACCTACGGGTCCATAGCTAGTAGCTAGATGGCTTCTTCTCTCTTTTTGGATCTCAATACAATGTTCTCCCCCTCTCTCGTGGAGATCTATTCGATGTAATCTTCTTTTTGCGGTGTGTTTGTTGAGATCGAGGAATTGTGGGTTTATGATCAAGTCTATCTATGAATAATATTTGAATCTTCTTTGAATTATTTTATGTATGATTGGTTATCTTTGCAAGTCTCTTCGAATTATCAGTTTGGTTTGGCCTACTAGATTGGTTGTTCTTGCCATGGGAGAAGTGCTTAGCTTTGGGTTCGATCTTGCGGTGTCCTTTCCCAATGACAGAAGGGGCAGCAAGGCACGTATTGTATCGTTGCCATTGAGGATAACAAGATGGGGTTTTTATCATATTGCATGAAACTATCCCTCTACATCATGTCATCTTGCTTAAGGCGTTACTCTGTTTTTAACTTAATACTCTAGATGCATGCTGGATAGCGGTCGATGAGTGGAGTAATAGTAGTAGATGCAGAATCGTTTCGGTCTACTTGTCTCGGACGTGATGCCTATATACATGATCATACCTAGATATTCTCATAACTATGCTCAATTCTGTCAATTGCTCAACAGTAATTTGTTCACCCACCGTAGAATATTTATGCTCTTGAGAGAAGCCACTAGTGAAACCTATAGCCCCCGGGTCTCTTTCTCATTATATTAATCTCCATCACTTTATTATTTCTTTGCTTTTACTTTGCTTTTACTTTTTACTTTGCATCTCTATACCAAAAATACCAAAAATATTATTTATCATCTCTATCAGATCTCACTTTCATAAGTGACCGTGAAGGGATTGACAACCCCTAAGCGCGTTGGTTGCGTTGAGCTATTGTTTTTGTGTAGGTACAAGGGACTTGTGCGTGGCCTCCTACTGGATTGATACCTTGGTTCTCAAAAACTGAGGGAAATACTTATGCTACTTTGCTGCATCATCCCTTCCTCTTCGGGGAAATCCAACACAGTGCTCAAGAGGTAGCAGGCCCGTTTGTGGCCCGTTAACCCGTTGGGCTGTTTTCATGGCGTTATCAAATACGGCCTATTAACGACCCGTTATGGTCCACGAATATAATAGTGTGGCCCATGTTTGGCGGAATGATTATACGCCCCGTAGAAGTCCCATGGATCCTACAGCCCGTAGAAGACCAATGGATCCTACGGCCTGTAGAAGGCCCATAGATCATACGGCCCGTAGAAAGTCCATGGATCCTACGACCCGTAAAAGGCCCATGGATCCTACGACCCGTAGAAGGCCCACGGATCCTACGGCCCGCGGGAGGCCCATGGTTACAACAGTCCGTGTGTGGCCATGATTATTGTGGCCTAGTTACCAAAACTAGGTTACTGTGGCCACTAAAAAAACACGGAAAAAGAACTGCAGTTACTACAAGCAAACAACTAAACAAGACAATAAGGAAATAAATAAGCAAGCAACTAACGCTAGCCTATTACAGCTATTACACATATTACATTCACTGGGCATCAAAGTTCGCCACCAGTGCAAATATAGGGAACAAAGCAGCATATTACATACACTGGCCGTCAAAATTGGCCGCTAGTGCAAATAAACGCAGTAGCAAAACAAGTCCATAACTGAAACAACTTCAGAAGAGCTCAAGAAACGTTATCCTGGGTATCCACCATGTTGGCAATAAGCTTAGCAAGCTTATTAGCTTTGTCCTGTTTGGCACTAAAATCCTCCAACGCTTGCTATTGCACCAGAAAGTATGCATCTGAATGCTCCAGGGACTTCCGCAGTCCTTCCGCTTCTTGTCGCAGCACAGCTGATCGATGTATTTCAGCTTATAGTTGAGACTCAAGAAACCGAACTGGTTCAGACAGTGAGTTTGAATAGCTTGTGCAAGCGGTAGTGGCCAGTAACTCGAACAGTAAACCAAGACAGGACTTTGGGGTTGCCTCACTGTCTTCAAGATAGTTTACCTTAGCTGTTTTATCAGCTTTGTTGGATACCAACAAGGATGTCTCACGATCCTGAACCTTATCTGCATTACTTCCTTTATCATTGCTTAATAAGGCACTCTTCCCCAATATTCTGTTAGCATTCTAAAAGAAGAAACAAGCAGACACATAACAGGTTTAGCATGTACTAGTATATGAAACTCATTTCGGTGAACCAGTTCATTAGTAAGGTGGACAAGATTAAACTACCAAGTCTTCTATTGCCAAGTAGTACATTATAAAAGCATCAAACAAACATATATCTATGTCCTATGGTCACTGCATTGTCTTGCCAAATCAAAATAGAGACACGGTTCAAATCATATCAGTTCAAGAGAAAGCAACACTGAAAGAATACAAAGCGTGGGTAACTAAACGGCACAACAAGATTTCAGATGGGTACCACGGGTCTACATGTACAACAACTCTATTGGCCCTGTTATGATGCTAGTAATGTGCATGATATGAGAAGTCAACTGTATACACAATTGAAATTGTAATCAACAGAGCTATTTATAAGAGCAAACCTGTTAAAGAAACATGCGTAAACATACCTGTTGTGCCATTGGAGTTTCCATTGGATAGTTCAATTTAAAAATAAGTTTGTATGAGTAAATACAGTGATACAAGAGCAAAGCAGTATGCACGATAGCAATGGAATCTTAAATGAGAACATTTGTTCTTCAGGTTTAAGCACTTGTTCTACATGAACAGAGTACAGTAAGACGCAAGCATATAGTACTTCAAATAAAATGAGCTCATAGACCTTACCACATTCTTGGTTCGGGACCAATAAAGAACAAGGCGTTCTCAGTCATCGTCCAGTAAATGTGTCTCGGGAGAACGTAAGGGAATTTGATGAGTTTCTTTGCCAGTGAAGTACGTTTTCTTCAGGTAATTCTGATACCGCCACCAAGAATTCTTGAAGATAGCATAGGTTACCTCATCCCGATTTTCCAAATCGGTCCTTCTCTATAGAGAAAAATGGGAAAATTTGTTGTATTATAACCATCATGGAGGTAGAATGTATGGGACAAAGCAAAGTAATTGCCATGAATAACATTACTTACACATAACTCCTGGACAAACACCTGCAACTGGCATTTTCCTTCATCTTCAGTATAATATTTCCATGATGGGAAGATACACACATAGGATTTGACAACATCAAATGCGATAGATGCTAAACTATGAATGGCTGGTTGTGCTTCCTCCACAGGAATAGGTGTACTAACTAGTGGAGTTGGGGTTTGCCGTGGTAGTACTGGCGCTTTGGGCACTGGAGCTGCCTTACTAATTGCTCTTGTTTGGGAGCTCTGTGGTGGAGATGGTGCTGTGTCAACAGGAACTAGGTTACTATCTGCTGGGGTTGGGGTTAGATTGGGTGAAGCTGGTTCTCTGTCCATCGCAGTAGGGGTAAAATGTGCGAAAGTATGGGTTATGTGCGGTAGGGCTGGTTCTCGTGCATGTACAAACGGGGTGCTATCTCCACCAAGAGGTAGCACTGTTTATTTGAAGACTGTGTTTTTACTCCGCTAGATACTGCCATCACCCGCTCCAATTCAAATGGCTGATAAACAGGAAACATAATTGAATGTACAGACATTGTATGAGAGACAGATGCAATAGATAGTGTGGAAAAATAGGGCATTAAATAATTGACATGTATATTGTTTAATTAAAACAGATAGCATAACATAATTTCACATATATGATGTCTATCTAAACTGGATAGCATAGCATAACATAATTCAAAGATATGATGACTAACTAAACAGGATCGCATGACATAATTCACATACATGTTATCTAAGTAACCAGGATCGCATGATTTAATTCACATATGTGATTTATATGCTAAGCGGAGGGCATTCACATATATGATGTCTAAACTAAGAACATGGTGTTGAATATTGTGTATATGATGTCTAAACTATGCAATGCAAGACACCATATGCATGATATGAGCAGTAGAACTATGCCAAGTTAGAGAATACACCTCGGTGGGGGAATAATACTGGTTATCTGTCTCTGAATCCATCTCCGAGGAGCTATCGGGACCCATCAAGAGATCTGCTTCAACAGGTAGCACTGTCTGCTCTGAAGGCCTTGTTTTCACTCCAGATTTTTCCATCACCCACTCAAATGGCCGATTCATAGGAAGAGTAGTTTAATGTACAAACACTGTCGACAAATGGAAATTTAATGAAGAAAAGGATGGGCTAGATATCATTCAAATATATGATGCCTGGTTAAACAGGATGGCATTGCACATTTCACATATATTATGGCTGGCTAAAAGACATGAGACTGCACAATTCCCATATATGATATTGAAACTAAACAAGTGGCATTACCGAATATGTCTAAACTAAGCAGATGACATATATGATGTCGAAAGTAGGCGCTGCAAGGCAACATATGCATGATATGACTAACATCATCATGCCAAGTTAGAGCAAACACCTTGGGGGTAAATAGGAGTGGTCAGCTGCGTCTGAATCCGCCTCAGAACAAATATCTTCCTCTAGATTACAATCTGGAGAGGGGGGGAGGGTTTGCCATTGAACCCATCATGGAGCGATGTCTGCATGACATTGTATTGCCGCGCAAAACTCTTCTCTTTTTCTCTACATGTTCAGCATGACTGTGTACAATATCTGACATGCATACAAAAAAATATAGTGAGATTATGTAAGGAGAGCATGCAGAAATCTAGAGTAATGGTAACAACGAGTGGATGGATCCAAAAATAATGATAGCAGGCTGATGATTGCTTCAATTTAATAAAAAAAAGATGATAATTGCTTTACTATTTGTTTCCCACCCAAGATGAACAACACAGGCATACCCTAGGTGAACCAGATATTAGACAGAAATACTATTCATTGATGCCTCTATATGTGCCCCACAACTAATTTAGAACTCAAGTTTGAACATCAATTTGGACCTGACTTGGAGTCTAAGAGGTGAACAGGACAATAAAGTAGTAGGTAATATTAAGCAATGCATAACATAAGCAGAAACAAAAGAGTGCGACCTCTCTTGTGGGCCCGTGTACTCCTCAGGTTCATCTGCTGAGTCGATGATGGTGATGCCGTTGCGGTGGGTGCCGGCAGCAGGGAAGGAGATCTGAGGCGGCGAAAGACGGTCAAGAGTCGTGATGTCTGGTTTGGTGGATGCTTCTGTCGATGGAGCAGCTCAGGTGAGGTGGACGACATCGCAGCAGGAGCAGGACAAACCACACAAAGTTTTCTTCGACACCTACCTGTAACTGAAGTAATTCTATAAGGGCTCATTTGGCTTGCATGATTCTAAAAACGCAGGGATAGGAGGAAAAACGCCGGAATAGGAGAGGAATGCACATGGGAAATAGAGCATTTGTGAACACAAGATTTCTGTCAACTTGGGTGTTTGGTTCACAGGAAAAGGAGGAGCATAGGAATGCAAAGAAACATGGCCAAAATAAAGTGAAACCATATGAAAGCGTGTACAGTTAGAATGTTATTCTGCCACTAATGCACTTGGTCTTGTTTTCATGCACATGATTTTGAAAAGTAGGTCCAGGTGGATGTTTTGCTCTATTCCTTTCAACAAAATGCATGAATAATTGAACAGTAGAGTGCCATAGGAAAATTTCCTATTGTTATGTTTTTCCGTTGAACCACAATAGCCCTAATGGGTCGACATGAATGTAGAGTAATAAGTGATGCGACAAGTGTACAACCTCTTTGCCGTAGCCGTGTCGACCTCAGCATCATTGGGTTGGTCGCTGAAGAAGTTGAGGCAGAGGTGGCTGTCGGAGGTGTGGAGGAAGATCTGAGGAATCTGTAGACGACGCCCAGGGCACTACTCTGTTGTGATGGATCGTTCCATCCTTGGAGCAGCTCCAGTGAGTCATAAGACGTCAAGGCTGAAGCAGCACAAGACAGACATCGTTAATCTCAAGTGGGATTCTAATAGCATCTCCAATAGATGATGTAAAATGCATTACCAAAAAGTGATAGATGTAAAATTTACATCACCAAAAACCACCTGACTACAACAGATGTGGTAAAAAATGTTGACTCTGAACTTAACTATCAAAACTGAAATTTACTGTGGAATCTGAATGTTACTGTCGAAACTGAACGCAATGGTAGCAGAGAGGCACTTCACATGGGATAGTTTAGGGAGGGCATGCAGTTCATCTTCAACCTGCACCCCCCCTAAGCCGCCAGCCACCACCGACCGAACCCTATGCCGCCTCACCTCCCCGAAAAAACTCCCGACCGCCGCCTCGCCGCCCCGAAACAACTCCCCACCGTTGCCTCGCCACCCCGAAACAACTCCCCACCGCCGCCTCGCTGCCTCAAAACAACTCCCAACCGTCGGTCTGCCGCCGCCCTGGCCAGCCCTCTAGCCCCCCACGCCAAGCTTTTTCTCTAGCGATCCCCACGCCACTGCCCCACCACCACGCCCCCACCGCCGGCGAGCAGCACCCCACCCAGAACCCTAAGATAGATAGTGGGGTACCTCTCTGGCGAGCCCCCTCCCCGCTGCGGGTGGTTCTTCCTTAACTCCGGCAAGACCCACCACCCCCTGAAAATCGACTGACCCAAAAGTCGATTCAGTCGACTGAAGTGTAGCTAAATTGAAGCAGAGTAGCAGCACGAGCGAGGGGAAGAGAGGCAGCGCGAGCGAGATCCGGAGCAGCAGCGCGAGCGACCGAGCGATAGCTGGAGCAGCAGCAGCAGATCCGGCTGGTATGGCCGCCGCCGCTGAAGGGGCCTCACACTAGGGAGAGCCTCCATGGAGATGTCGCCTGCGATGCCGGCTTCGAGGTAGCCACTCCATGGGGGTGCGGGATGGAGCACCGTCAGCGCCGGGAGGTCGAGTTAAGGAGAAGGTGCGATGCGATGAGTGTACAACCTCTTTGGTGGCGCCGAGCAGGCCCCGGCTTCGTCCGAGGAGTCGGTGAGGATGATGCGGTTCTGGTGGAGAAGGTTAAGGCGGCGCTGTGGGGATGGAGCAGCCGCGATAGACGAGGCGATCGTCGGAGAAGCTCCTTGGAGGTGGAGGACGGTGCGACTGAACCGACGGGACAACGAGATGGACGATGGATCCTCATCCGGGGAGGTGGATGAGGGACGTCGAGCTGTTGCGGTGGACGACGTCGTCGGTGAAGAGGCTCCAGCTGGGCAGAGGTGAGGTGGCAGACGGAGGAGGGTGGGGTTTCGCGGCTGGAGCGGAGAGGTTATGGCGGCCTGGGATTTCGAATGGCGAAAAGGAGGCGATGGGAGGGGGAAACCATGACTTAGGAACGCACTTGTTCAAAATGTAGGGTGTGTTACAAAGGTACCCCCACCGATTTGAACTAGCGGCCCTTTCGGCTCAGGGTTAGAAGGGGGATTTCGCGTGTCGGGATTTGGCAGTTGGAGGGAGTTTTCGCGCGCGTTGTAATTTCGGGATAACAAGGCGCAGGTTGTGAAGGCGCTAGTTTTGGGAACACGATATCAAAATTTTCGGGATATAACAAGGCGCGGGTTGAATTTTATGGACAAGCCTAACGTGTAATATTGTACTTGTACGTACCAAATCAATTCGCACTTCCCTCAACGAAAAAAACGAAAAAATAAAACTATTCACACCACACAAAGAGAGAGTCTTGTCTCGTTTTACTATACAAATGTTATTCAAAGCTACACAAAGAGAGAGTATGAATCCATGTTATTTCCAATTAAATTTTTTCGCTGGCTGTCTAATGCATGTAACCTACTCATACCAACATTTTAGTGCATTCCAAATGTTTATACTACCACTGCAATTCGAACTGAATTTGAATTCGTTTCTCTATTTCAGTAAGAATCTACAATCATGATTGTTGCCAACTTCCACCATCATTCGTGTATTACCTTAACAACACACCACATGATTACTATAGAGATAGATATGAACTATGTGTACTATATGAACTCGAATTCAATCTTTTGAATACACTTGATGTTGATTCCAAATAATAGTACATTTGATGTACTAAATATATATTCATAATCTAAACCATGTTCCATACGTACATCGTGTTTATCACACAAAGTATAGTGCCCCGCCCCCTACATTATGACAAGTATTTAGCCCTGAGCTGCAAAAGCCACACATTAGCCCAAATTATAATCAATGTTCTATATGTTATATGTAGTACTAGCAAGATGCCCATGCATTCCAGGAACATCAACATGATCAAGGGGAGGCCTTATTTGCAAATATGGAGAGGGGTGTTGGTATCTTTTTTCAAAATCACTACAGTTTCCTTCCTATCCGTCAGATATAAATCGGACGGCCTATATTGCATGATGGCAGGGACACCATCATTGACAACTCTGTTTTTCTATAAGAGTAGAGATAAAATATATTATATGTAGTATAACATGTTCATAACCACACCATGTGTATCACCGTTATATATATTCACGCATCCGTCGGTTTAAAACACTATGATAAATTCTTCAAATATCCGAATTCGCTTTTTATAATGAATTATGATCTCTATTCGTCTTTTACACCAACACATTCCTCTTATCTTTGTAGCTAGCGCTAACTTTCTCTCGTGCATGCACACAGCCGCATCCCTCTCACCCTCCCTCAGCATTCTCTAGCTCCATCATGCAAATTCATCTTTTCACTTTAGGTTGTTCACCCATTGTGTCTGTAGGCCCCCAACTCCTTCTTTACGACACACATCGATCGATATGCCTCTCTAGCCAGGTGTGCCTACCACAAACACAAGCTTCCCCTCTTCTCTTCTCACCGTCCATGCCTCAGTCCCACCACTCTTTTCATCGATGTCGTACTCGCAACTCCTTCCCCCTCAATATAGTATGCCTCTCGCACCACCTCTTAGATGCATCCCTCTCTCTCTATCCTCCTCCCCTGGCCTTATTTGCTTCTAACACAAACATGCATGTATACCGATCGATCTCCCTACATATACCTAGGTCGACTTTAACTATTTCCCCCCACCCATCGATCGACGTACCTCACAAGTTGTGTCTCTCCTTTCTCTGACAGAGGATGATTGATCTTCCTATGTAGTTATGTCTGCTTACCACAGCCATACCGCCCCCTCATCATTCGTGCATGCCTCCCGACCCGTCTCTCACACGCAAGCGCATAGACAGGCAGCCATCCCCTCTCTTATTGATATTGCAGGCGTGCCATCCATTTGTCTAGCAAGCCCCTCCCACCATTTGTTAGAAGCAACTCCACTACCACCCCCTCCAACACTCTAGCTCTGTCTCTCTCCCAACCTTATTCCTCTCCTACACATATGCATGGATGCCGATCGATCTCCCTTGATACATAAGGTAGGCCTCTCTCCTCCTCCACACATATACTAGCCATTGTACCTCTATAGTTAGTAATGCCTCCCCCTACACCACACACCGATAGTCGAGCGATGTAGTAGGTATCCATGCCACAGAGACAAACTGCACCTGTCCCCTCTCACGTTCCAGTAGGCCAGCCACCCTATATCTTTGACGTGGGCACACACAAATTCGATGGCACTCTTTATTGATCGCGCGCGCACACACACACACATCATCCCTCTCTTTGATTCTATGGATACCTCAAGCCGATGATACCTCCACTCTCTTCTCGTGATCACCCCCTCTATATATATGATATATCCAGGACTCTATTTTCACACAAATTGCATATGTTGCATTTTTTGATTGACACCCCCCAAAAACACTCACGAACCCACACAATATCTCTCTCTACGTTTGCATCTCTCTCACACAACCCCACGTAGGTGGTGTACATACACGAAGAGAATAGGTGCACGTACTCATGCTTCGTGCCCAGCCACACCCGCGCGGGTACACGGTGGAGCTCATTTTTGTACGAAATGGCAGCCCATGTGCTAATTTGAATGCGTGTAGCAGTTGTTTACCTATGGAGGTCGTGTACCACGCGTGCACGAAACAAAGTTCGACTTGATGCGTTGGCACGTTATTTTTAAATGAAGTTATATCGCTCAATGTCACGTTCACAGAATATAAAACGATTTTTATGGAGAAAAAGGTAGTCCGCTCCACTATATACAATGGCGCCTGCCTGCCTGGGTTTGTCTCTCTTCAGAGTATCTCACACAAGGCGGTGGTGGCCTCTCTCTCTCTCTCACCGTTGGTCACTGATCCGGCTGCATCCCGTCCGCCGACGGAAAGGGAGGATGTGCATCGTTTCTCTGTTCGACGGCGCCGAGGCATCACGTCCCGATCTGCGGTACCCGCCATTCTCTCTGACCATCGTTGCTTCGTATGTGTTTGTGACAGCCTGTATTTTACCTTCTCTCTTTTTCCGGACTTGCCTTCTCTCTGTTTCCGGACTTGGTTTTTGTCTTGCACTGATTTGAATTTTGGAATCATTTCAAATGGACTTGTCACTTGGGCATACCCTTGACTTTCACCCAAGTGACCTATCTACTTCCCATTCAACCTTATTTCTCTGATATGCCCCCAAAATAATCAAATGAATATTTTTCATAAAAGAAAAATATTCATTTTCCTCTCTGAAACTCTTTTCAGAAACTCATGCTCCAAAGCAACAGCCATTTTTCTTGCTCCAAAAATTCTGAAATAATTCCTGAATATTCTTTGGACCTTGGCACACCTTCCCAAGCAAAAATATTGCATGAATTTTTGTAATATTTTTGCTATAGAAAATCATTTCTATTCTGGACCGGAAATGCACTTTGTACAACAAGTGCATTTTCCTTGATCTTTTGGCCCTGATCTTTCTTGAGCTTAATTACCCTCCTAAGAAAACCTAAACCCCAGGAGATCAGCCCAAATGGCCATCTAGAAGCCATCTTAACTTGGTGACCAAGTTTCTGGTCAGAAACTTGCCAACTTGGTTGCGTCAAGTCTGGTCGGCCTGGCTATGTGTTCTCAACGTTCCTAGACTAAACACTGTGTGGACTAGAGCATAGACAAGGTTTGGCAGCGCTTGGACATCGTCTTGACCATGCTAGGGCAGTGACCGCATGAGGACACGACGCCTGGCATGCGTCCGACGCGCTCTGGGTGGAGCCAACGTTCCTATTCGGCGCATGCTCGAGCCAGAGCTTGCCGATGACTGTCGCGTCGCGCCACCAGCCTCGACCCATCATCCTTGACCCCTCCCTGGCGCTCGCTGACGCCGGAGATGCCGCAACAAGCACGGGCACGACACAGCCAAATGCGGTACACTCGTGCCCTTGTCCTCTCCCCTTGCTCCCTGTGCTCGTCCGCGAGCGTGGACAACCTCCGCCTAGACACTGAAGCCCTGCCCCCTCGCACTGGAGCGTTTCGTCACCGTTAGCCAGCTTCCAGAGAACTCCGGCGGTGACACGATACCCCCTCGCTCTGGCTATATATAGAGCCCCTCTCCTCGCTTCCAAGCCACATGCCACTCCTTACCACCTCCACGAACACGTACAAGGGCCACAACCCGGTCGGGCAGGCCTTTGGCCGTCTGCCCCGACCAGAGTACTCCGGCGACCTCCGCAGCTCGGCCACCTCGCTCCGGTGCCCCTCGAGCTCGACCAACTGCTCAGGCGTGGCATTGGAGGTCCCTTGGTGCTTCCTGGATGCTGCTGAGCCCCCGGGGCCGTTTCTAGCCGTCGTCTTCTTCCACTCCGGCGAATCCCGTCCGCCACCGCAGCTTGCGAGCTTGACCGCGAGTAGCTTCGACCATTCCACGGCAAGCCATGGGTACGGGCAGGTGCGCTGTGAACCCAGCTTCATTTATATCCCTCTCATCTAGCGCCAAACCCCCTCCTCGCTGGCGTGAGCTCCGGCGAAGTGCCGTCGCGCTCGGATCTCATTTCCCCCTCTCTCTCCTGACGGGTGGGTCCCGTACGTCAGCCTCACCACTCGCGCCCGAAGCGGTACGAATGGAGGCGTATTCTCTCTTTACGCCTTCGACGTCACCCCCAGGAATTTCTGTTTAATTAAAATTTAAACAAAAATTGACCCAAACTTTGACCAACCACCATTTCTAAACCATAAGTCCAAATGATTTGTTTCTTTTTGCATTGTCTTTGTTTCAGAAAGCTCTAGCAGCACACCAAAAGGTGGATTTTTCCTTGCTGTCTAGAATTTCTGGTGATATTCATATTGGTTTTTGATATTTGTTTTTGTGGTTTTTAATTATTTTCAGAAGGAGAGACTTGTCTTGAAGCCAACCAGGAGGAGTGTGATCCTCCTCTGTACTAAGGCAAGCCACACCAGCATATCTATGATTTTCTACTTCAATAATAGTTCTTATTTGCATTTAAAATTTGTTAATTAAATTTTGTTGAGTGCTAGTTACTTTATCATGTTTGAAATGCTTGTTTAAGTCTCTGGTTGAATGAATGGACTAGATTAGTCAAGTAGCACAAAATCTTGCCTTAGTCATATTGCTATGCTAAATAATGATGGTTCTTTTATTAAGTAATATATTCATATGGCTTATGAGTTAATCAAAATATTGCATGATATTAAAAATGAGGTAGAACCAGTAGAGTTTTTGATCCTGAGTAGTGCAAGATAATTATGTTGATATGTATGTATGAGTTGCTAGCTTTGCATGTCGATTAGTTGCATGACCATTGCATGGTATGATTTTTGTATAAAGTTTTTATTTCAAAATTAAACCTGATTAAGTCCAACTTGAATATGTTGTCAATCCCGTCATGGTGCCATTGAGTCGGGTTTTACTCAGTGCGACCACATTTACCTTGTGGGGGGTCTTGATTCGGTCCTTTGTTGTGCCTCTCACTTGTGCCTCCCGCAAGGGAAGGTTATGGGCGTGCATACCCTGGCCCGGTAAGCAGACATAACCTTGTGTGCTCATTTTTGTTTTTATGGTACCTTGTCCCCGTTTGGGACCGTTTTGCCACGACGGTGGCCGTTGGTGCCTTTGGTAGGCACGGGGCCACCCAAGACCTAGCCCTGAGAGGGAGTTGGTCGAAGTGGCCGGGAGAGTGTCATGACAAGGGGAGGTGAGGGAGTCCTGGATTAGGGGGTCTCTGGACAGCCGGACTATATTCTTTGGCCAGACTGTTAGACTATGAAGATACAAGATTGAAGACTTCGTCTCGTGTCCGGATGGGACTCTACTTGGCGTGGAAGGCAAGCTAGGCAATACGGATATGCATATCTCCTCCTTTGTAACCGACCTTGTGTAACCCTAGCCCTCTCCGATGTCTATATAAACCGGAGGGTTTTAGTCCATAGGACAACACACAATCATACCATAGGCTAGCTTCTAGGGTTTAGCCTCTCTGATCTCGTGGTAGATCTACTCTTGTAGTACCCATATCATCAATATTAATCAAGCAGGACATAGGGTTTTACCTCCATCAAGAGGGCCCGAACCTGGGTAAAACTTCGTGTCCCCTACCTCCTATTACCATCCGCCTAGACGCACAGTTCGGGACCCCCTACCCGAGATCCGCCGGTTTTGACACCGACATTGGTGCTTTCATTGAGAGTTCCTCTGTGTCGTCGCCGTTAGGCTTGATGGCTCCCATGATCATCGATAGCGATGTAGTCCAGGGTGAGACTTTTTTCCCCGGACAGATTTTTGTATTTGGTGGCTTTGCACTGTGGGCCAATTCGCTTGGCCATCTGGAGCAAATTGAAAGCTACGCCCCTGGCCATCAGGTCAGGTTTGGAAGCTTAAACTACACGGCCGATATCCGCGGAGACTTGATCTTCGACGAATTCGAGCCTCTGCCTTGTGCGTCACGCGGTCATGATGAGTACGATTTAGCTTTACCATCAGACAGTGTTCAGGAGATCGCACCGGCAGCCGCTCCGACCCTCAATTCGGAGCCAGTTGCGCAGTCCATGGACGGGTGGATGGACCCCGCCACGGAGGCCTTACCCTCATCGGCGATCGAGCCGAACATCGACCTTACTCTACACGAGAGCCGTGTTGACAAACTGCCGAATCTCTCTCCAGCCACGGACTCCGAACCGTCTGCGCCCGTTCCTAGCGAATCCGATTGGGCTCCGATCATGGAGTTTACCTCCGCGGATATTTTTCAGCACTCGCCCTTTGGCGACATACCGAACTCGTTAAGGTCTCTCTCCTTATCAGGAGGATCCTGGCCGAACTATGTCTGGCAGGATTGGGATGCGGACGACGAAGAAATTCGCGGCCCGCCCACCCCCACTTAGTAGCCACTGTCGATGACTTAACCGACATGCTCGGCTTTGACTCCGAAGACATCAACGGTATGGACGATGATGCGGGAGACGAAGATGAACCACTGCCCACAGGGCACTGGACAGCCACCTCATCATACGATATATACATGGTGGACACACCCAAAGAAGGCAATGGCGACGAGACAGTGGAGGATGACCCCTCCAAGAAGCAACCCAAGCGCCGACGTCAGCGGTGCCGCTCTAAGTCCCGCCAAAGAAAAAGTGGTGATACCGGCACAGGAGATAATAACACTCCGGATAGTGCCGAAGACAACAACAATCCCCTCCAGCAAGATTTAGAGCAGGAGGATGGAGGAGCCAGCCCTCCTGAGAGAGCGGCAGATGGAGAAGTGGAGAATGATAATTACATTCCCCCTCTGAAGACGAGGCAAGCCTCGACGATGATGAATTCGCCGTGCCAGAGGATCCTGTCGAACAAGAGCGCTTCAAGCGCCGGCTTATAGCCACTGCAAATAGCCTTAAGAAAAAGCACCAGCAGCTTCAAGCTGATCAAGATCTGCTAGCCGACAGATGGACTGAAGTCCTCGCGGCCGAGGAATATAAACCCGAGCGCCCCTCCAAGAGTTACCCAAAATGCAGGTTGCTACCCCGACTGGAGGAAGAAGCGTATGACGCGGCTGATCGACAACCTCGTGGCCGCGATAGAGAGGCATTCCAGCCAAAAAATCAGCATGCACCCCGACACCATTCAAATAAAAAGGCATGGGGAAATACACCAGACCTGCGAGACGTATTGGAGGACAAAGCAAAACATGCAAGATCGATCTACGGATCATGAGGGTGCGCCACTATGCGAGACGATAAACGTCACGCCGGATACAGTAAAAGTCAATCCGGCCGGGCTGAACACAGCGGGCAAGACCCATTCGAGCTGCGTCGTGATATAGCCAAATACAGAGGCGCCACACACGCCCTATGCTTCACAGACGAAGTAATGGATCATCAAATCCCAGAGGGTTTCAAACCCGTAAATATTGAATCATACGACGGCACAATAGATCCTGCGGTATGGATCGAGGATTTCCTCCTCCACATCCACATGGCCCGTGGCGATGACTTACACGCCATCAAATACCTCCCACTAAAGCTCAAAGGACCAGCGCGGCATTGGCTTAACAGGTTGCCAGCAGAGTACATTAGCTGTTGGGAAGATCTGGAAGCCGCATTCCTCGACAACTTTCAGGGCGCTTATGTGCGACCACAAGACGCCGATGACTTGAGCCACATAATTCAGCAGCCAGAAGAATCGGCCAGGCAATTCTGGACACGGTTCCTAACAAAGAAAAATCAAATCGTCCACTATCCAGATGCAGAGGCCCTAGCAGCTTTCAAGCATAACATCCGCGACGAGTGGCTTGCCCGGCACCTTGGACAGGAAAAGCCGAAATCTATGGCAGCCCTCACGACACTCATGGCCCGCTTTTGTGTGGGAGAAGACAGTTGGCTGGTTCGCAGTAATAACATATCAAAAAACCATGGTACTTCGGATACCGAGGACGGCAATAGCAGGTCATGTCGCAACAAACATAAGCGCCGAATTAACAGCAATAATACTGAGGATACGGCAGTCAATGCCGGATTCAAAGGCTCTAAACCCGGTCAGCGGAAAAAGCCATTTAAAAGAAGCACTCCGGGCTCGTCCAGTTTGGACCGCATACTCGATCGCTCGTGTCAAATACACGGTTCCCCTGACAAACCAGCCAACCACACCAACAGGGAATGCTGGGCGTTCAAGCAGGCCGGCAAGTTAATTGCCGAAGACAAAGATAAAGGGTCACACAGCGATGACGAAGAGGAGCCCCAGCAGCTGAACACCGGAGGACAGAAGAGGTTCCCCCCACAAGTGCGGACGGTGAACATGATATACGCAACCCACATGCCCAAGAGGGAGCGGAAGCGTGCGCTCAGGGACGTATATGCGTTGGAGCCAGTCGCCCCAAAGTTCAACCCATGGTCCTCCTTCCCGATCACCTTCGATCACAGGGACCACCCCACTAGTATCTGTCACGGCGGATTCGCCGCACAGGTCTTAGACCCAATCATTGACGGATTTCACCTCACTCGAGTCCTTATGGATGGCGGCAGCAGCCTGAACCTGCTTTACCAGGACACAGTGCACAAAATGGGTATAGACCCCTCAAGGATCAATCCCACAAAAACGACCTTTAAAGGCGTCATTCCAGGTGTAGAGGCCCATTGCACAGGCTCAATTACACTGGAAGTGGTCTTCGGATCCCCGGATAACTTCCGAAGCGAAGAATTAATCTTCGATATAGTCCCGTTTCGCAGTGGCTATCATGCACTGCTCGGGCGAACCACATTTGCGAGATTCAATGCGGTACCGCATTATGCATACCTCAAGCTCAAGATGCCAGGACCCCGGGGGGGGGGGGGTCATCACAGTTAACGGAAACACAGAGCGCTCTCTCCGCACGGAGGAGCACACTGCGGCCCTCACAGCAGAAGCGCAAAGCAGCCTCTCAAGGCAATCCACCAGTTCGGCGTTTCAAGACCCGGCCACCTTCAAACGCGCTCGGAGTAATCGGCAACTAGACCGCCTGGCACGGTCTGAGCTCGCGTAGCAATGCGGCCCCCACCCCGGCCCAAGCCAAACGGTGAAATTCGTGCCACGCGTACATAATTACGCATTAAAAATACCATGGGCACAGGTGGGGAGGGGGCACAACTACGGCACGCTCCAAGACGCGGCCTAAACCGCACCAGGGGCTTCGCGCTTTGTTATTTTTCTCTTTCAGGACTTTTATCTCTGGAAACCTTGTTCGGCAGCATGATTGCCAAACACATGATGCAGCAACCAAGAGAGGCAGAAAGCTACGTCACGCCACGGAACTCCCAGGTGGATTACGATAACGAGTGAAATATTTGCTTTAATACTATTCCTCAGCTTGCCCTTGGAAGGGACATAGTCCTACTTTTTGCTTATCGCACTATCTGTATCATCCTGCTTTAACGCACCTCTTTGAATAAACAACGCATAACATTACAACTATTATTGCATTCTTATTATATATATATATATGTTCATTAATGACGCCTTGCAACCGTACACTTTGGTACGGCCAACACACAAGGGGCTTAAGTACCCCACAATATGGTGTGAGAAGTCCGAACACTTTCACAAGTGCGGCACCCCGAACTTATAGTAATATATGCATCAGCTCCGAATCATGTCTTTGGTCAAATGTTGGGTTTGCCCGGCTCCTATGTTTTGGTACCTTACGTTCCGCTCTATCGGCTAAGGTAGCGCTAGGAGAACTACTGCGATTGTGCCCCGGTTCTGCTGGGCTAAGCACCTCAGTAGAGAAAGCTAAAACTGACTGTCATGATAAGGCAAGAGACTGGTCGCTGTTCGGCGAGGTTTCAAGTCCCTAAAGACTTATGCCGCTTAGAGCAAGGAGCCGGTCCTGTCCGGCTTAAAGGCGTGTATTGCGCCCCAAATTCGGCCTTCCGAATACCAGGGGCTTCGCCGAAATTTAAAATTATAGAATTCTATGGCTAAGTGAGAGTGATAAAGCATTATTAGTCCGGTTGCCTTGTTCGCTGTGCTGAGCACCTCCCTCGAAGGACCCAAAAATGGGAACAAGAGTGCTCAGGTTTATCCCGAACACCCCAGCACTCGCGGCATGGGGGCAGAAGCCGAGGACTAGCCATCTCTCAGATTGGATAAACAGCCAAACAGACGGTAATATTTTAAATTCAAACAAGCGTTGCATAGCGCATATGAAACAAGTTTTCATCATACAGGATCACACGAGCAAGTTTACTCAAATATTACATCCTTTGAACATTCGTCCGCTACAAGACAGGCACCCTTCAGGACACCCTCATAATAAATTTCGGGGGTGCGATGCTCCTTGCCCTACGGCGGTCCCTCCTTGATCAGCTTCACGACGTCTAGCTTGGCACATTGCACCTTCACGCAGGCGAAAGCCCGGCGTGCACCTTTGATGCAGACAGACCGCTTGACGACCTCCAGCCGTGGGCAGGCGTCCACAAGCCGCCTCACCAGGCCGAAGTAGCTGTTCGGAAGGGCGTCGCCAGGCCACAGCCGGACTATAAAGCCCTTCATGGCCAGTTCGGCCGCTTTGTGTAGCTCGACCAACTGCTTCAGCTGGTCGCTCATAGGCACCGGGTGTTCGGTCCCAGTATACTAAGACCAGAACAGCTTCTCTGTTGAGCTTCCCTCCTCGGCCTG
The DNA here is from genome assembly GCF_003073215.2 of Triticum urartu. Lineage (NCBI taxonomy): Eukaryota > Viridiplantae > Streptophyta > Magnoliopsida > Poales > Poaceae > Triticum > Triticum urartu. The sequence continues at coordinate 108,033,877 of NC_053022.1, forward strand.
GTAAAATTGTGCGGCATCCGACACGCTGCGGGGCAAATCTGCGAATGCTCCTGGAGAGATCCGGATTCGGGTAAGTAATAGGTAATTTACTTTCACATGCTTACTTTGCATATAGAATGCCTTACCCACCACTATTTTCTTCATCGCGCCAATCTCCTGGAGGGCCTTTTGGGCTTCGGCCTTGGCACTTTTTGCGCTCTCGAGGGCCATGGCAAGCTCAGACTCTCGCATCTTCGAGTCAAGCTCCAACGCCTCGTGCTTCGTCACGAGAGCCTGAAGCTCTTGCTGCACCTCGCCCACCCGAGCCTCTTGCCTTTCCCGCTCGGTGCGCTCCTTGACCGCTTTATCTTCGGCCTCGGACATCGCTTGCCTTAGGGTCGCCACTTCGGTCGTGGCCCCTGGCAAATTCATGATGATCCTGTCATTTTGCAATCGCATTCTTTTTATACATATCCATAAACTAGGTATTACTTACCTTTGTTCTCCTCGAGCTGCCTCTTGGCAAGGCCGAGCTCGTCCTTGGACACTTTAAGGTCCTGCTTCAGTGCGGCGACCTCCGCAGTCAGTGCGGCAGATGCCAGCAGCGAAGCCTGCATATGCATATTGACATACTTATATTAGACTCCTGCGATGTTGTTTGATCCTCTGTTCGGCTTTTCTTTGTGAACACCGAACAGAGCATCAGGGGCTACTGGCTATGCGGTAATATTTTTCCTATATTTTAAACACTTACCTCAAAGCCTATTAGAAGGCTGGCACAGGCTTCAGTCAATCCACTCTTGGCGGACTGAACCTTCTGGACCACCGCACTCATAATAGTACGGTGCTCCTCGTCGATGGAAGCGCTGCGAAGCGCTCCCAGTAGATTGTCCGGCGCCTCTGGATGGACAGAGGTCGCCAGCACAGACATCTCGGCCCTCTTGGAAGGAGGCCGCCTGCCCGAGTCCGGAACCACTGGAGGTTCCAGCGCGGTGTTCGGCTGAGGGGCCGAACTCGGAGCCCTCAAGGGCCTTGTCCCCTCTCCTCCCAGAGTCCGGAAACTCGCCTTGAGACGCCTCCGGGACTGTCTCCCCTCGACCCGGTGCCTCTTGAGACAATACCTCGGCGTCGTCCGCAGGGCAAGGGGAGGTGGCGGTCGGAAATGGATCGCTATCCATATCCGACGAGCCCAGGGAGCCGTCCGACGATACATCGATACGGGCTCGTGGCGGCCTGCATAATCATATTCGGCGTTAGGGAAAGCAGTGCGACAAAGGAATGCTATGAGTTACTCTGGTATCCGAATACTTATGACCTCCCCAGGGGCTTGGCCCTGGGCAACCACTCGTCTTCGCCTTCGGCAACTGCGGTGGAACTGTCCGGAAGGAGAGTCCTTCCCTTCTTGGACCCTTTTCCCCCCAGTTGGGGCGGCCTTCCTTTTCTTGTCTTCCCCGCCTGGAGCGGGAGCTTCTTCTTCTTCCTCCTCGTCTTCGAGGGAGGAGTGTGCCGCAGAGTCATCGGACGGTGAGTCCGATGACGTCTGGCGTCGGGAACTCTTTCAGGTTCCCTTGGCCTTCTTGGTCTTCTCCGGCACCGTGTAAGGAGCCGGAGTCAGCATCTTCGCCAGGAGAGCGTCTGCTGGGCCTTCGGGTAAAGGAGCCGGACAGTCGATCTGTCCTGCCGTCTCCTGCCAGTCCTGTCAAAGGTACGGGAGCTTAGATCCCGCATAGAGTCAAGCTATGAAAAACAAGTATCCTGTGAGAAGTAAAACAACTTACTGCGCTGGCTTGGCGCTTCGCGCAGAATCCGCGGTCCTCGGTAGTGGGAGGGGGAACCTCGGCACTCTTGAATAGCACCTTCCAGGCTTCTTCGTGAGTTGTGTCGAAGAGCCTCTTCAGAGTTCGGTGTGGGCTTGGTCGAACTCCCACAAGTTGAAAGCCCGTTGTTGGCATGGGAGGATCCGGCGGATGAGCATGACCTGGACTACGTTGACGAGTTGGAGCTTCTTGTTCACCATGTTTTGAATACATGTTTGGAGTCCGGTCAGCTCTCCCGAACTACCCCAGGACAGGCCCTTCTCTTGCCAGGAGGTGAGCCGCGTGGGGAAGCCAGATCAGAACTCGGGGGCCGCTGCCCATTTAGGGTCACGTGGCTCGGTGATGTAGAACCACCCCGATTGCCACCCCTTTATGGTCTCCATGAAGGAGCCATCGAGCCATGTGACGTTGGGCATCTTGCCCACCATGGCGCCTCCGCACTCCGCCTGGCGGCCGCTCACTACCTTCTGCTTGACGTTGAAGGTCTTCAGCCATAAGCCGAAGTGGGGCTTGATGCGGAGGAAGGCCTCGCAAACGACGATAAACGCCGAGATTTTGAGGATGAAGTTCGGGGCCAGATCATGGAAATCCAGGCCGTAGTAGAACATGAGCCCCCGGACGAATGGGTGGAGAGGGAATCCCAGTCTGCGAAGGAAGTGGGTAAGGAACACTACCCTCTCATGGGGCCTGGGGGTGGGGATGAGCTGCCCCTCATCTGGGAGCCGTTGCGCGATGTTGTCGGGCAGGTTTCCGGCTCTCCTCAGCTTCTTGATGTGTCCCTCCGTGACGGAGGAGACCATCCACCTACCTCCCGCTCCGGACATGGTTGGAGAAGGTCGAGGTGGGAAATGCGGACTTGGGCGCTAGAGCTCGAGTGTGCGAAAGTGGATGAGCAAAGGAGGAAGAAGGCGTGGATGAAAAGGTGAATCCTTATCCCTTTATGTGGGCGGCCGAAACTATGCGCCCCCACTAGCCTGGTAAAACTCGCTTATCCCCCAAGTGCCGGAATCGATGGCGCGGTTGGGTTACCCACTCCCGTATTGATGGGAATCCCGTGATAAGGGGACACGATCTCTGCTTTGACAAGACGTGTCAAAAAACTGCCTCGCGTTATATGCGGGGCTAGTTAAAGGAAACAGTTCGAATAATCACCGGGCCATGGCATAAGGTCGTGTTGCCAAAACAAGTCAGCAAATTAGATTTGTGGAAATATTATTCTCTCTACGGTGGTATGTGGAACTTATTTTGCAGGGTCGGACACTATCCTTGTATTCAAATTCTTCCGTGATGTATTCGGAGGAGGAACCCGCCTTGCAATGCCGAAGACAATACTGCGCGCCGGACTCATCGTCATTGAAGCCTGGTTCAAGGGCTACTGAGGGAGTCCTGGATTAGGGGGTCTCCAGACAGCTGGACTATATTCTTTGGCCGGACTGTTAGACTATGAAGATACAAGATTGAAGACTTCATCTCGTGTCCGGATGGGACTCTACTTGGCATGGAAGGCAAGCTAGGCAATACAGATATGCATATCTCCTCCTTTGTAACCGACCTTGTGTAACCCTAGCCCTCTCCAGTGTCTATATAAACCGGAGGGTTTTAGTGCATAGGACAACACACAATCATACCATAGGCTAGCTTCTAGGGTTTAGCCTCTCTGGTCTCGTGGTAGATCTACTCTTGTACTACCCATATCATCAATATTAATCAAGCAGGACGTAGGGTTTTACCTCCATCAAGAGGGACCGGACCTGGGTAAAACTTCATATCCCCTGCCTCCTGTTACCATCCGCCTAGACGCACAGTTCAGGACCCCCTACCCGAGATCCGCCGGTTTTGACACCGACAGGAGGGTTTCGTCGGAACACCGTTGGTCCACCCGAATGGGAGTGCGAGGCCATGGGTTCCGCGGTGTGGGTAAAGTGCGCTACATCTGCAGAGTGTATTTAATCTATCAATAGTCGCGTCCTCGGTTATGGGTATAGCTCGGAAGTAAGTCACACCATGGATCAACTTTTATAATTAATCTTGCAACCTAAATAATTGTTGTTAGCTCTGGTTTCGTGATGATTCATGAACTCATGAGTTGTACCATGAGTGATTGGTGTCAGTTGTGACCTAGGTATGATCACCGTTTGGTTACGAGGTAACTCGTCTGGTAAGCGAGTCTGTGAGACTCGGTGCACATGTTGGTTTCACCGCATTACTAGTTTTTCTTGCATTGCATTAACCTGATTAATTGTCATGATATTGTTTGTCATCGTGCTTATGTTTGTTGTGAGCTTGCAAGTACATTCATTGTACTGACCTGGCGTGTCATGCCAGCTTTCAGGCAAGTCGGTTCGCATCGGAGCACATCTCGCATCTAGGCCATGTCCACGTCGGTGTCCCTGTGTATGGAGTTCCACTTCATCGTTCTTCCGCTGTCGTGTAGTTCGTGTGATCGAGGCCCTCGTAATGTTCATTAAATAATGTACATACGGTTCAGCCGCACCGAGTGTGCCGCTTGGCCTCGTATCTCGATGTAATATCAGACTTATGTAATCCGCTAGCATCAATAAAGTGGTTGTTCCTATGCCATGTTGTTGTGTGTTGCCAGAAGACTTGATCTCTGGGCTGGCAATGCAGGGTAAACCGGTTGCTCTGAGCCGGGGTGCCACAGTAGTCACTCGTTGAAATCTCAAGAAAGACAAATACTCCGTAGCATATTTAAAAACGGATGGAGTAGTGCACAACCGCATGGGAGACTCAGCCCGGTTGTTGCGCCGCACTAATAGTAAGCAGTAATGAGCAGTAAAATCATAAGCCCCGCCTTTCCCACTGTAAGTTGCTCGGAAGAAGCAACCATCAATATGCTCTAAAGTCTCTCTGGTGGTGGAAATGCATGGAGAGAAATGCATTAGAATGAAGAGTGCCCTGTAAATTGTGATGGAGGGAGGAGTAGTATGAGGCCCTGTTTGGATCGCCGTTTCTCTTTTGAATACACTTGTAAAAAATACACACCTGCACCCGTCGTTTCAATTCAGGCTGGAATTTGCACAGCGGCCAGTAACTTACATGTGTAAGTTATATGCCTCCGTATTGAAATACAACCATTCCAAGCATGGCATGAAGGTGCAAAACCAAGTACGTGTATGGCCAGCCAGTCAATGCACTTCCTCTTGGCATATCACTGGCATGTGGACCGGAGTGTGAGCAAACCGATCTCAATTGACCGCAAAATGGCCAACCGGCCGTTCCTTGAGAGAGACGAGGAGCGAGAACACACAAATGGGCTTGCATGGAGGCCAAGATATATTCGAGCATGGTTGGTCGATATCATCATTACATGTTTGATGTTTTTTAACACTACAAATGTGTACTTTATTAGAGATTAAAATAAAATAAGAGTACAGACGCTCCACCATGCGGTTCTAGTAGTAGTACTACTCATACAACTATAAACCTTGCGCTTGGCTCTTCGCCTCTTCTTGAAGTCGAACAATGATGGTACTCTGCATGTTGGGTACTATAGTGTATGTCTGTGGCAATCTGACACCGAATGAACTGCTGCATGTCCACCGCCTGGGCGAGGTTAGGTTGCATTAGTCAAAAGGTATTAATGAACTTCACCTTGTCCTGCAAACTTCTCCTCATTCTACAAGTTGACGTGACACATCAAAAAGTAGTGCTAGTCCATACTCCCTCCTTTCCGGTTAATATGGCTTAATCTTTTTTGCGGGTAAATGAGAGAGCTTTATTCATATATAAGCATTCTTAGGACGATCGGCCAAGAGACTGGTCACTAGGAAGCGAGGTACCCCGCAAAAAAAGAAGAAGAAAGCGAGGTGTTTCATCAAGCCAGCTCTCGGCCACATTCAAAGTGCAGCAAGCACAGTTCGCACAAAGATGCGCCGCAAGGTTTGCTGACCTGTTTACATGCTGAATAACAAAAAAAGAGGAAATATTACCGAGCGCTCCTATTTGTAAAAGGATCTGAGCCAGAATTAAGCGAGAATTGTGGCGAGTGTTCCATGCAATCAACTTCCATTATCACATGCGAGAACCCTCAAAGAGAACCAAATGTGTTGAAGATTGCTTTATCACATTTTTAAAATATAATAAGAGTGTAGAGCTCCTCCATCCGGTTCCTAGTATAGTATAGTACATACCTCTATAGTAGTATTACTAGTACTAGTAAACTTTGCGCTTGGTTGTTCCCCTCTTCAGGAAGTCGAACAATAATACTAGTACTAGTATAGTGTATGCTTCTGGCAATCTGACACTGAATTAACTGTTGCACGTCCACTGCCTGAGCGAGGGAGAGCTTGCATTAGTCAAAAGTTTCTCCTTGTCCTGTGAGCCACCGCGCGCAAGCTTCTCCCATCCTGCAAGCTTCTCCTCGTTTGGCAAGTTGACGGGACACAACAAAGTAATGCTAATCCATACTGCCTCCTTTCCAGTTAATATGGCTTAATTTCAAATGAGATAAATACACTGTCTGTCACTGTATATTTGTAAAAATATGGTCAGTGGACTTCATAATACGCTCATTGCGCTCAATATATACATTTTTCCATGTTTATACGATCACTAGCTCACCCTGGCTGAGTATGTGTGTGCATGCACGTGTAGGTTGAGCACTTGAGCGTGACCGTGTGTGTTCCTTCATGTCCTCGGACATGCATCATTAGGGCGTCGCGCGCGTTTTTTGCGTCCATGTGTACGTGTGACTGTTGCATGCATGCATGCATGAGGTTGGAGTCCCTTACATTCACATGTTCATAAGTCAATGCTTTGTCAAAACGTTGCATGCAAGGTTTAATCATTCGTTGTTCACGCATGCATCCCGATATTAATACGTTGGTAAAGACAATTTCTTGAGGAAAACGAGCCCATGAATTGAGTACAAAGGGGACCAATAAGCTAGGACGGAGGGAGTACCCGTAGTGAACCGGAAGGAGGGAGTAGGTACTAGTAGTACAGTACTATGTAACAACGTGCAGTAACAAAATTCCTCTATGCGCATCCTATCTCCTCACGTGTCATGCAAGAAAATAGAGATAAGTACAAGTGAGACTCAGGAATGGTCATACACGTAGGGGGAGTACGTGTAGGGGCCACTAAGGAGCAGTCAAATCACATAGTAAGTTAGTCGGAAGAAGCAACCATCATTTCACTCTTCAATGACACGTACACAATATAAAATGGTTGATATGGAGAGAAAAAGAAAACCACTATATATAGTTATATACACTAGCAGGAGCCTAAGCTACAAGCTTGCTTGCTTGGTTTGCTCTCTTCACAAGCATAGAATGACGGTGGCCACACCGCTGGTCACATATCCGGCCTGATCCCGCCGCTGGGGGAAGGGAACAATGTTCTGCGTAGACGTGGTCGACATCGGCGAGGGAGAAAACCCACAGTCGGTGCGTCCCAATCGGGGGTCCCCGCGGTATGGGCTGATGCCGCGTCCCAACCGCCCTTCTAGCTACAGCCCGACGTCCCAGGTAGTACATCTTCCTTTTGGAGCCGGCTTGCTCCACTGCCGCAGCTCCCCATGTAGCTCCATCTCCATGTCGATCTTTCTCTACTTCTATCGGCTTCTATTTGTGATGAATTTATGTCTCGTGAACTAGTGCCAGTACTATTATTCTAATCACACTTCTTCAATATCTTTGCCACCAGGGATGCTCAGCTCGATTTTAGTGGAACTGCACAGAAGCATCGTATGATCTGAGGGTGCCAGCCATCTTTCCTTCGACAGGTTCTACGTAGCCAGGAAATTAAATCATGTTCAGGGTTTAAGGGTTTAAGTCATAGTGACCCCATCAGTAGTTTTTCTTTTGTACACGCTCTCACAACTTTTGTCTTTAGTTGTGAAGTAAATATTGGCTATGATCTGTGAATCATTGAGATGCATCAGCATGCGTGTTAGTTTTCCTTTGTATTTAATGGAATGTTGTAACGGGGCAACCTTGGAGTAGGAATGAAAATGGAGTGGAAAGTTTCTGTTTTTCAGAGAAAAAATGGAAACGGAGGGAAACCAACGTTTTGTTTCGTTGGATCGCGCCATCGAGAAAAACCAACATTTAAGTCACGTCTGCCGCGTTCGTGTCTCACCCTCCTCCACAGCTCGACCCCACACGGTCGCTTGGCATGCCACTCACCGCTAACTGAGTATACGGTAACTTTCCCGCCAGCTTGTTGATGGATCGTGCCATGGAGTACTAGCACTACTGGAAGAGATTGACAAGTTGGGGGAGGACAGCTAGTTATAGCACAGACTCCCAAGAACTTTTTACATGCATGTTGTGGCCGGCTATTGCGACCTTTGAACACGGAGCAGTCGCGTGCACCGAGAAGCGGCGCGGGCGACGCTCTCTCGGCCGGCGCGCCGCTTCAATGCCAGCGCCAGTGAGAGGTCATGTCCGCTCTGGCCGGGCATGAATGCGACACTGATCGTTTCGGGCGGGAAGCACGCACGGGTGATGAAGAGGGTTTGGGTTGGTCAGGAGTGGGTGTGGCAGCGGTCCGGACGCCTGCAAACAAGAGATGATGTACGTTAATATTGTTGCTTATATAATTAACAACGTAAATAATGTGCCAATTGGACAAATATGATTGGAGATGGAGATGGAATTTTACGTAAACACGGATATGCATGTCTATTTTTTTGCGGGAACAAACTTGTATTACTCACGTAGGCATGCTACACTCAGAGTTACAAAGTTCGACAATGCCATCAGGGCCTAAACCTAGCCAAACAGTGATACAACCACTAGTCCTACCATAATGAGCTAAAGCATGACTGACAATGTTGTTGTTTCGTCAAACATGAGCAATACAAGTATTTCAGAGTGCAATGAGCGATCTAGTCTCACGCACCAAAAAACCAAACCGAGATCTATCAAGATCTTCATTCCTAATCCTCACCATATTTGTAGCTTCAAGGCAGTCGGTCTCGGTATTCATATTTGGAGCTTAGACTCCCCATGTACTTTATTATATTAATATAATTTACCGTAGAACGATTGTTCTACGGTGTGTGGGTCAAAAAAAAGATTACTCCATTGCAATGCGAGCGACAAACCCTCTTTGATGGCCAACAATTCTGCTTCCCGTGCATTCACGCAATAACACAAGCTTCTACATGAAGAGAAATTATAGCACCCCAGTATCATGCCTGTACCAGCAGTTCCTTTCTCTGGCAAGAAGGAACCATCTGTATTCAGTTTTACCCAGCCATCCTCGGATGCATGTCTATGTCTATGTGTGTGTGCGCGACGACTCTCACGACCTGGAAGCGGGGGCGTGTTTTTGATCGGGCTTTCTTTCTTGGTACGTCAAAAAATTGTCCGCCAGTTTTCGTTTCTTTTTTCCGGGAACACGCGTATTCTATTTAAAACCACTTCTATGGAGAGATTTTTTTACTCCACTGTATAGCCTCTTGTTTGATAGGGTTTCTCGCGTATCGCTCTCTCACCCTCTCCATATCAAAACAAGATGACAGTGTCTACTCTATGTCTCTCCTCACCGGTGGTCACAGATCTGGCCGAATCCCGTCCGCTACGGGAGGTGATGAGGTGCAGCGTTGACATTGTCGCCATCGGCGATGGAGGAAGCCGATGCGCACCGTCCTCTTGGAGCCGGCACTGGCGCGGACGAAGGTCCTCCGCGCCCTTGTTCGCTGCCGTCGTGTGGGCAGATCCCGCTCGCCCACCTAAACGACATCTCGCCCACCTGAGGTATAACTTCTTGTACTCGTCCAGCTCCCCAGGTCGCTGCATGCGGGTTTTCTTCTATGCGAGTACTCCCCAGCTCCCCATGTATAGTAGCTAGGGTTCATCGGCTGGTCCAACATCACCTACTATTATAAAGGAAATGCCACTCGAAAAGTTGTCCTGATTTATGCCTCGGTGGAGGTATACATGTTGTTTCGACAAGAAGTACCTGGTGGTTGTGCGGTCATTGTCCATATGCTCCTATTGCTGCTGCTAATCTAATACTATACTTGTTAAATGAAGAAATGCTTTTTTCTCACGTATCCTGGTTTAGTTCCCATCAAGATAATCATGATGCTTCTGTTTGTTGGTGTACTTTTCATTAATTCTTATTGACAATTCGGATGTCGTTGTTAATCTTGTACCACTGCCAAAACAAAGTAACAACGTTATATCCCTTTTTTATATTTTTGCAAACAGCGATGCATATCTCCATACCCGGGCATGTCTTCCTCAATTTTAGTGGAACTGCACAAAATTGGATGGCCATTGTTGTTCCGCCTCACTGTCCTCTGCCATGTGGTTCTTCCTTCCTCGAGCTTGATTAATGAGAAGAAACAGACCACAATGAGGATTTGTCAAACTTCATAGGTGCCTCACCCAAACTTGATGCCAAATGGATGATGCATCACCACGATGACCTATCGATGCTCATGGTTGCGCCTCATGGTTGCATCGGCTGGTGAAGCAGATTGATTTTTGACGAAAACAAGTTGTGTTCCATCAGTGATCTTTGCTTGTTACCCACAAAGATGATATCCTTCATCAGTTCACCTTGGTTGCGTTGGAGACGCAGTCGTCTTTCACGCTAGTGTAATTTTATCACACAATTGGCTATGAACCAAATGTTTCCTCAAAGAAGGGTCGATGTTGGTACTATGAGCATAAGTTTTGTATTGATTTCTAAGCCTTCTCACAACTTTGTCTTCAGCTCCCCTGTAATTTTATTTGTCCACCTATTAACTTTGACTAAAACAATGGTGTGTACTAAAAACCCGAATGGACATAGTAGCCCTCCATTTTTATTTACTCCGCATATTAGATTTAACTGAAGTCAAACTTTGTAAAGTTTGACCAAGTTTAGGCCGAAGACAACAAACCATAATTATTGAGAGAGGGCAAATTGTACATACTATCAAACCTTTCCAATAATTGAAATTAAAATTCTTTATTTGTACACACTCTCACACGTTTCCGATAATTTGGCGCATGTGTGGTTGTTCACTTAAGAGAGGGTAGTGTACCGCACGCCCCAGACAGGAAGTGCGACCAGGACGCGTGGATCGTTAGTTCATTCTTCACTGGTACGTTAAATTAAGAGTTTCGTTTTGTACTTACATAATTTAAAATGATTGTTATGGAGAGAATAAGAAAACCACTCCACTATATATTAGTAGTATACACGAGTACTATATGGACGCAGCTTCATTGACTTAGTGCACCTGCCTTTGTGTTTATGAAAGGTGGGCCCTGGCCCACCTGTCATACAGCCAAAAGCTGGTGCAGTTAAGGCACCGGAGCTCATTCCATACTACAGTATATATGTAGTACTATATATGTTGGAGCCTCAACGCTTGTTTGCTAGAGTTTGCACTCTCCACACTCTCGCCGCACTACATATATATACGCGTTGGAGGCTCAGTGTTCCTTTGCTAGGGTTTGCTATATTCAGTCTCTCACCCAGTCACCCTCTTCACTAGATCTAAACAAGACTGCGTTGGCCTCTGTCTCTCTCTCCCCCCTCACAGCTGGTGAAGGAGGCGCCCGGATCTCGTCGCACCGGGAAGGGGAGGAGGTGCAGCGTTCACTCTACCGCCTTCAGCGAGGGAGGCCATCCACTACCGGTTGCGCTGTTCTCTTTCACCCAACACCTATGCGGGAGGGCCACCGACCCCTTCTTCCTCGCTGCCGTATGTAGTGTGGGCAGATCCGGCCTCCCGTCGCACGCCTTGCCACATCCTGACGACCCTAAGGTATAAGTTTCTTTGAAACCGTCATTGCTCTAGCTGCATGCGGATCTTTTTCGATTCTGTAGTCGAATCTAGGTCTTGGTTCAAATAGGAAAGAAGGGTGCGGTGGGGTGGAGCAGGAATCTAGGACGTGGTTCAATGAGGAAAAGAGGGGGGAAAGTAGTATAGACTGGCTATCCAGCCGCTTTGTTGGTCAAAAGGGAAAAAGGGGGTAACCCAGTACACACATCTATAAGGAACCGATCTCTTTGTTGAAAAGGGAAATAAACTGGGGGGTCGGGTAGTTTGTGCAGGACTAGATTTGCTGCCCTCACATAGGAAAAGGTTCAAAGAGAACAAATATGGGACCAACGCAGATATGTTGCTTGGCTCCATACTCTGCATCACCCATTTATACGTGTGGACATATGTGGTGCTGGCATGTCCCATGTCCCATGTCCCATACAACTATTTTGCTATTGTTAATCTAAGAATGCTGCTGGAAAATTGAAGTAATGCCACTGTTAAAAGTAAATTACATTCTTAACGAATGTTGTTTTAAGAGAATGTCTCTGATAATATGAATCAATACAACCATTTTAGAAATGCTACTATCCTACTTTGTTTTCCATCAAGATAAGTTAGATGCTTATTTTTGTTGCCGTTTGTTTCATCCTCCTTTATTGGCCAGTAATTGTTTCCTTTTTTGCCTCTGTTAAAACAGGGATATCTATTCAACTTGTTGCTATAGCAAGCTTAAATGTCACACTGGTGACTTTGCTTGATTTCAGTGCAACTGCACAAAACAAGATTGGATTTCCCATTCGTGTTGGCAGATTCATAGGCGATCTTGTGTGCGTCATGACAGGTTGGTACTTGCCTTCATCCACATGATCGTGCAGTGTGTTTTGAGATGTTGTGCTACTTGTATTGGTACTGTTTTAAATAAATGTTGAATTAAAGCTATTGTATTGCTCTCTTTTCCCATTAAGTAGTGAACAAAAAAGGTACCAACCCAGACATGATGCTTGTTGCTTTGTTACAACAAACTCTGCATCACCCCCTTTATAAGTAGATGGAAGCACAGGGTGTTGTTGCGCCCACTCTCCCCTGGAACTGCATGCTTTTTCTTAATCTAATGCCGCTGGTAAAATTAAGCAATGCCACTCTTAGAATTAGCTATTGAACTGTTTTAAGAGAATTTCTCTGTTAATATGAATCAATGCAACCATTTTAAAAATGCTACTGTCATATACTTTGTTTTCCATCAATATAAGGTAGATGCTTCTTTTTGTGGCCGCATGTTTCATCCTCCTTTATTGGCCAGTAATTGTTTCCTTGTTTGCCTCTGTTAAAACAGGGATATCTATTCAACTTGTTGCTATAGCAAACTTAAATGTCACACCGACAACTTTGCTTGATTTCAGTGCAACTGCACAAAACGAGGTTGGATTTCCTATTCGTGTAGGTAGATTCGTATTTTATGTTGGTTGTCTCATGAAAGGTCAGTACAGGCCTTTATCTACATGATTGTGCAGTGTGCTTTGAGATGTTGTGCTACTTGTATTGGTACAGTTTTAAATAAATGTTGAATTGAAGCTATTGTATTGCTACCTTTTCCCATTAAATAGTGAACAAAAATGGTACCAACCCAGACATGATGCTTGTTGCTTTGTTACAACAAACTCTGCATCACCCCTTTATAAGTAGATGGAAGCACATGGTGTTGATGCGCCCACTCTCCCCTGGAACTGTTTATGCTTTTTGTTAATCTAATGTCGCTGGTAAAATTAAGCAATGCCACTCTCAGAATTAACTACTAAATCTTAGTTCAAAACTGCAACACTTGTTAGGGATTGGCGGAATTACTATTTTTGTGGCCGCATGTTTCATCCTCCTTTATTTTGCCAGTAATTGATTCCTTTTTTGCCTCTGTTAAAACAGGGATATCTATTCAACTTGTTTCTATTGCGACATTTTGCTTCGCTACGCGAAACACTTACGTTTTAAGAGTGTTTTGTGCAGTTCAACTTGAATGGCACACCGGTGACTTTGCTTAATTTTGGTGGAACTACACAAAAGGAGATCATGGATTTTCATATATGTGTTGGGATTTCTTCAAGTCCTCCACGCGAGTTGTTTCAAATCTTGGTCAAGAAAGGTCAGTACCGACTTTCATCCACATGATGCTGCAGTGTGCTTTGAGATGTTGTGCTACTTGTATTGGTACTATTTTGGATAAATGTTGAATTGAAGCTATTGAAATGTTGTCTTTTACCATTGAGTGGGCAAAAATTGTTCCAACCCAGACATGATGCTTGTTTCTTTGTTACAACAAAACTCTGCATCACCCCCTTTATAAGTAGATGGAAGCACATGGTGTTGTTGCGCCAACTCTCCCCTGGAACTGTTTATGCTTTTTGTTAATCTAATGCCGCTGGTAAAATTAAGTAATGCCACTCTCGGAATTAACTACTGAATATTAGTTCAAAACTGCAACACTTGTTAGGGATTGGCGGGATTACCATATTTGTGGCCGCATGTTTCATCCTCCTTTATTGGCTAGTAATTGATTCCTTTTTTGCCTCTGTTAAAACAGGGATATCTATTCAACTTGTTGCTATTGTAGATCGGATTTCCATATATGTGTTGAGATCTCTTTTAGGTCTTCCTCACGACTTGTTTCAAATTTTGGTCTTGAAAGGTCAGTACCGACTTTCAGTACCGACTTTCCTCAGAATTAACTACTGAATCTTAGTTCAAAACTGCAACACTTGTTAGGGATCGGCTGGAGTACCATTTCTGTTAGGGATCGGCCAGAGTACATGTTTAAGAAATGTATTGTTCAGATAATGTCTCTGTTATTATATATCAGTTACAGTGTTTTACAAATGGTACTATCCTGCTTTGTAATTATTTCTACATGTTTAACCAAGGTATTGTTAAGATAATGTCTCAGTTAAAATGAATTAGTCGCATTGTTTTAGGAATGGTACTTTTTTGCTTTGTCGTTCTTTATACATGTTGAAACAAGGCATTGTTAAGACAATATCTCAGTTAATATGAATGAATCACACCGATGGAGAATTGCTACTCTCCTGCTTTTTTCCCATTAAGATAAGGTAGATCAGTAGATGTTTTTCTTCTGGGAGTACAAGTCATCAATCATTATTTCTTAGTAATTGTTTCCCTTATACCTATTGTTGCTTGCAGGGATATCAAAATTAAAGCTCGGTTTTATTCCGACTTTGATTTTAATTGAACTGCGCAAAAGGAGCCAATGTGTCTAAGGCAAACTGCTGCATTAGTGGGTCCAGTTGGTTTTACCACTTTGCAGAAAGAAGCAGTCACAGTTTGCGCTACATTATAGAAGGAATGATCGAGAAGCTTTACAGAGTATTAGTAGATGCCGGTGACATGACTAGTCTGCAGAGAGCATAGGCAACTCTACAACACGTGGAGTGCATGGGCAAAAAGTGCCGAAACAAGTACAAGAAGCCATGACAGGACTCCAAGTCTGTCAATGTCATTCCAAGCAACAATGATGGGGCATCTGGGTATGGTAATCTGTTTAGCGTACTTTCAGTTTGTTAGTCCACCAATTGGTTGGTTGACACCGGGGCCTATATTCATGTGTGTGCTGATGTGTCTTTGTTTTCTTGTAGCATATAAATAAGAAATCCACAAGGATGTCAGCTTGATTTTAGTGGAACTGCACAAAATGTTCATATGGTTCGTGTCCTCCATAATACTTCATAATGCACAATACATCGAATGGTTCTCTAATCATTCGTCGTCACCTTAGGCCACCGGACTATCAGATGACAAACTGATGACAAACCCTGCCCGTTCCACAATCATAGGCATTACATATTTTGAATGGGAAAAGCTTGTCAAAGTTTAATCATTGATGTTAGCAAGAAGACATTAGTTTAATATATTTGAATTGGAAAACCTTGTCAAATTTTGCTCATTGATGTTAGCCAGAAGACATGCATTTGATATTTTTGAGTGGGACACCCATTGCTATGAGCAACGTCGATCGTTTTTTCCTATTCCTGTCTTCAGTTCAGAAGTAAATATTTACTCTGCTAAGATGCATAGTCACATGAATGTTGACTTATGTAAGGTATTTTAAGAGTTTGTTCTGAATGTTGTCTATGTAATGCCAGGCCTTGTGAGTTTGATTGCAAAGTTGAGCTTGGAACGTTGTGGCATTCGGCATCACGAGCTGTTCACCATGCCTCCTGAGAATAATGCTTCATATTGTTTTGCATGTTGAGCTAATGCATGTGATTTGCATATTAAGAAGATCATACTCTTCTGTTGTTTCTGTGCTTAAGAAGGTCATTGTCTTATGTTTCATTCATAGCCTATACGACAACTCGGGTAGGTTAGAGGTGAAACCATATGATCTTCCAACCAACTCATCATCTTAGGTCGTGATTGGATTGTCGTTTTCCAACCAAAACCGCTTATAAAACTGACGCTTGTAAATAAAAGCAGATGGTCTCGGGCGAAGTGTTTGGTTGGTCGATTTTGACTAGTAAAATATACACTGGTCTCTCAAATTACACGTGTAACTCGCCGGTTTTCGTTACAGACCTCAGGCCCTCGGTTTCATTATGCTTGTATTTTACGCGTTGTTTCAAATGAAGAGTAAATTACACTTGTATCTTAATACAGGTGTGAAATAAACCAGAGCTCCCAAGCGCGGCCTTACCGTTTCATGCCATCTCAGTCTCTCGAACGTGCTCATAGGTGTACGATGATCTTGTCTTCCTGAATAAGCAGCGGGCGCTGTATCAGACCATCCGTAGGGCCCGCGAGGCCCTCTCCGTCGTCCTTCGAGCTGTTGCTCTCGCCGTGGTGCCGAGCATTGTCAACATGGTCAACGAACATGAGGATTCAGGATATGACTTTATTTTGACTGGATGACAGTAGGGACCCACTAGGGTCATAGTCGTATGTACGCAAGTGCCTCCTTATTATGTACAGCTATATTTTTTGCTTCCTCCTGGTTTCCTGACATCACGGTCCCACACCATTCTCAACCTATGTAGTCAATAAACAAGAGAATTGCACAAGGAGCGGCTGACAGTTGGGACCAAGCAGCTCGAGCAGTATTTGTGTTTTTGGGGTGTGAGCACTGCATACTTTTTCTTGAGTGATGTTTTCGTTGATGTTCAGTGGAGAGCAGGGTATTAACTGGGCAGGCTGCGGCCCGTCTAGCCCAGGCTAGATATCCAGCCCAGATATTAATTTTTTTCAAGCTGAAAATGGCTAGCCCAGCTATACTTTTTTTAGGAATACCCAGGCAAGGTCAACTTGTTATTCTCCGCCCCGCTGGGCTACAAATCTTTCCTAGGAGGGATGCATTAGGCTTAACAAGAAAATGGGCTTTAAGAAATAATAAATGGGATGTAATTATAAAAACTGGGCTATAACTACAAAACAATGCACCAAACATGTAATTAGTTTATAAAATATTATTTTCGGATTTTGAAAATTTTAATTTCATTAATTGTTGCGTGTGCAATGTTTCGTTATATTGAAATTGTATTTAATCTGACTAGAAATTTCGTGATCGCATCAAAATGTGGGAAATTTTATTGAATTCTGTTTTTAACATTTCGTTGAAATTATCAATCATTGTCCTAGCTAGAAAATGGGTTGTACTTTTAACAAACTGTAAATGGGTTGTAGTAAATTTTATTAGAATTCAAAAATGGGTTGTACATTCTTACAAATCTCAAATGGGCTATAAGTTCTCTGCCACACACTTGTGGGCCTACTAAGTTGACGCATCCCCTCAAAAAAAGTTGACGTGTATGCAAGGCTTTATCAACTTATAGTCAACACACGGTTCTAGCAACAGTGGCCGTTGGATGTCCATCCAACGGATGTCGTGCTTCTTCTTCAATCTCGGATATTCTAGCTTCACCCGCCCAAAAAATGATTCCTCCCCCTGACATCTGGGGCGCACCGTTTCGGAGGCTGACCTGTGGGCCTACTAAGTTGACGCGTACCGAGGGCTTTGTCAACTTAGTCAATATAAATGATTCTAGCTGCAGTGACAGTACGATGTCCATCCAACGACCGTCGTGCTTCTTCAACCTTTGGTATTCTTGCTCCAGCCTCCCAAAGCAGTGCCGGTCATGCCGCCTGCTCCTGCCTCCCGTGGCCGGCTGTGCTGCCGCGGAGGCCTCACAGCCCCTACTACTCCCACCGCTGGCCAGGCCCTGCGGCAATGGCATCCTCACACCGCAGCCAAACCAGTGAACCCTCGTACTCCTCTCCGTGTGGGCATCCACTGCCACGTCTTCCCCGGTTATGTGTCGTCCCCTTCCTAGGCCTCACCGTCGTCCACCGCCTTGGTGCTCTCGGCACGGCGTGGTCAATGTGGTCAACGCCGACTTCCATCGGAAGAGTACTGTACGTGGAGAGGCTGACAGCTGGGTCCACGGCCGCAGCAAGGAAGTGCCTCCTTATTACACGGAAAATAATTATTCCTCCACCTGACAGTAGGGACCCACCGGACGGGCCACCGTATTTCGTGAAAAAAGGTTTCCCCCTGACTGCTGGGCCCACCAGCTACATCTTTGCACGCAAGTAGTGCGTCCATATTACGGGCAAAAAAATGATTCGCCCCTGACTACTGGGACCCACCAGCTACATCTTCACACACAAGGAAGTGCGTCCATAATACGGGCAAAAAAATGATTCGCCCCCTGACTGCTGGGACCCACAGCTACATCTTCGCACGCAAGGAAGTGCCTGACAGTCGGGACCCACCTGGTCAAAGCGTACGTAGCGCTGTCATTCTGGTCGCGAACGTGTACGTACATACTGGTCAATCAGTCTGTTAGTAGGCTGTAGCGATGAACCGTGGCCGTGCAAGGAAGGGCACGTGTGGTAGTAGAGGCGCGCACGTAGCATGCACACGTACGTACATCGGCCAGGGTGCAAGAAAGTAAATACGGACACGTACGTACATACGGGCGGGGTCTCGAATGCCTACTCGTGCATACGTACGGCCAGGGCTCGTGTACATGGCTGGGTCAGAACGGAGAAACTGCATCGTCGTCGTGTTCATCGGGAGCCAACCGGCTTGGACGGAACAGGGGATGGAAACGAGGCCTGGCGTACCGTAGAACGGAGGAAACGGCCTTGTGTTCGACCGGCCACGGTCGAAACAGGATCCTGTTCATCGGGAGGGGTCTGGCGTACCACAAAACGGAGGAAACGGACCTCCTACAGTGGATACGGGGTCCTGTTGATCGGGAGGGGTGTGGCGTACCGTAAAACGGAGGAAACAGACTTGTGTTGGAGCGCTACGGTAGAAACAGGGGTCCTATTCATCGGGATGGGTGTGGCGTACCGCAAAACGGGACTCCACGGGATACTGTTCATCTCCACCGTCGACCTCCTCCAGCCTCCACGGGCTACTGTTCATCCACCGTCGACCTCCTCCAGCCTCCACCTGCGACTATTCATCCACGGGCTCCTGTTCATCCAGCCTCCACCGGCTACTGTTCAACCAGCCCTCTCCACGGGGTCCTGTTCAATCATCCCTCCACGGGCTACTGTTCATCCAGCCCACCACCGGCTACTGTTCAACCAGCCCTCCACGGGCTACTGTTCAACCAGCCCTCCAGGGGCTCCTGTTCATCCATCCCTCCATGGGCTCCTGTTCATCCACCGGCTCGATCGATCGGGGTACTGTTCATCCAGTGGCAACCGCCTCTACTACCACGGGTTCCTGTTCATCCAACCCCCACGGGGAACTGTTCATCCAAACCACCCAACAACACTCACTATTCATCCAGAGGCAACATCGATCGGCTTCAGTTAGCAGCAGTAGTGAAGGAATCGCTCGATTGGGTTCAGTTAACAGCCATCGATCGATCGCTCGGGTTTAGTAACACATAGTCTGCAGTGCAATCACTCAGGTTCAGTTAGAGCCCAATGCCTTGCTCGGGTTCAGTTAGAGCGCAACGCCTCACACACACGCTGTACATATGAGAGAAACGCGCATCGCTCGGCCCCCGACCAGCCACCGTAACCGGGAGCTCCCTGATATTTTCCTTGCCCTCGCTTCTACCGTGGTTTTTTCCGTCATGGACGGCCCAAAGAATGTCATGCAGCTGCATCTCCAGCCCGCCCAGGACGAAAAGCCCATTTTCTGTCATGATTTTTTGTCATACAAGTAGGACCCCACCACATCTATGATGATACCGGGTTTTGTCAGAATTATTGTCACAGAAATGTCATAAGTATGACAGAGAACAATTTCGTTCGGCCCAAAATGTCACGGATGTGTCTTTTTTTTGTAGTGCATGTACCCTCGTAGACAGAAAGCGGAAGTGTTTTACAACGCGGTTGATGTAGTCGAACTTCTTCTAGATCCGACCGATCAAGCACCGAACGTACGGCACCTCCGAGTTCTGCATACGTTCAGCTTGATGACATCCCTCATCCTCTTGATCCAGAAAAGGTGTTGAGGAAGAAGATGAGTTCCGTCAGCACAATGGCGTGGTGACAGTGATGGTGAAGTGATCCACGCAGGGCTTTGCCTAAGCACTACGAAGATATGACCGGAGGCGTAAACTGTGGAGGGGGGCACCGCACACGGCTAATGATTGTTGTTCTAGGCACCCCCTCCCCACGTATATATAGGTGGGAGGGGGAGGGGAGCAGCCATGGGGCGCCCCAAGTAGGAGGAATCCTACTTGGGGTCCTATCCCAGTTCGCCCCCCTTCCTTATTTCACTGGAGAGGAAAAGGGAAGAGGGAAGGGAGGAAGGAAATGGGGGGCGAACCCCCTCTTCCTTCTCCAATTCGGCCTCCTGCCTAAAGGGGGGCACGCAACCCCTTGTGGGCTGGTGTGCTCCCCTCTTATAGCCCATAAGGCCCATTATCCCCCCCGGGGTTTCCGGTAACCCCCCCGGTACTTGATGTCGCTTGAAGCTACGTCGGTATTTCCCCAAAGAGGAAGGGATGATGCAGCACAACGGCGATAGGTATTTCCCTTAGATATGAAACCAAGGTTATCAAACCAATAGGAGAACCAAGCAATACAACGTAAATAGCCCCTGCACACAAATAACAACACCTCGCAACCCAACATGTTAAAGGGGTTATCAATCCCTTTCGGGTAACGGCGCCAGAAACGATGCGTGGACGGGAGATAAATTTGTGATAGATAATACATCGCAAATAAAATAAAGTGCAACAAAGTATTTTTGGGGTTTTGGTTTAATAGATTTGAAAATAAAAGCAAATAAAAAGTAGATCGCAAAGGCAAATATATGAGAAAGAAGACCCGGGGGCCGTAGGTTTCACTAGTGGCTTCTCTCGAGAAAAATAGCAAACGGTGGGTAAACAAATTACTATTGGGCAATTTATAGAACCTCAAATACTTGTGACGATATCCAGGCAATGATCATTACATAGTCATCACGTCCAAGATTAGTAGACCGACTCCTGCCTGCATCTACTACTATTACTCCACACATCGACCGCTATCCAGCATGCATCTAGTGTATTAAGTTCATGGAAAACGGAGTAATGCAATAAGAACGATGACATGATGTAGACGAGATTAGTTTATCTATGGCGGTAGATATACATCCCATCTTTTTTATCCTTAGTAGCAACGATACATACGTGTCGGTTCCCTTTCCGTCACTGGGATCAAGCACCGTAAGATCGAACCCACTACCGGGCACTTCTTCCCATTGCAAGATAAATAGATGAAGTTGGCCAAACAAAACCCAAATATCAGAGAAGAAATACGAGGCTATAAGAGATCATGCATAAAAGAGATCAAAGAAACTCAAATACTTTCATGGATATAAAAAGATAGATCTGATCATAAACTCAAAGTTCATTGTCGGCGTCCTGGGAACGGGGGTACCCAGACTTGCCTACATGCGGCCCAGAGCGTGGCTCCACCAGTGGCCCGGTACGGCCCATCTTCATCAGCAACCATTCAAGACCCTCGTGAGGGGCCAAGGCCAGGCGGGCGCTAGTGGGCACAGAGTACTCGTTGCCTCTTTGTGCTAAAGGGGCAAGCCCAGGCGGGCGCTAGTGGGCACAGAGTACTCGTTGCCTCTTTGTGCTAAAGGGGCAAGCCCAGGCGAGGAGTCTTGAGGCATCAGGAAAAGGTTTCCATATTGGTGCAACGAGACCAAGCCCAGCAGGACGGCATGATGGAGGTCACCGCGAAGCCCACAACGGCGTCACCGCCAGAGTCTTTGCTAGGCGAAGACCGGCTTTTGTCAGGATAACTTGTACTAGCTGTCCCCCTTCAAACTGGCCATTGTGGGATCCCTTCCCGCCTAATATTTGGGAAGAGGACCAGGGCCTATATAAATAGGACTAGCCAGCACCTTAGCAAGAGGGGGGAGATCGAGACCACCCTTGCACATACAAGCTCACCAAGCTCAAGAACACCTCTCCTCAGGAGGCTGTTCTTCCCCTGTACTGTTCATCATCAACCTACAAGGCAATCCACCACACCACACTGGAGTAGGGTATTACACCACAACGGTGGCCCAAACCAGTATAAACCCTCATGTCTCTTGTTCCCCGGGTTCGGCGAGTTAGGCTTTGAGATCGTTGCGAGGGCGAGCTAGAGAGAGAGAGATCTTCGTGTGCACCCCAGTGTTCGAACCTCAAGGGTTTGCCGGAACCCAGAATCTGACATTTGGCGTGCCTAGTAGGGGTGTGCTGAAGTTCCACTCCTCCGCCGGCTCCACTTCCCCGTTCGGTCCCCATGGCCGGCACTGCTCCACCGACTGGATCAACGGGCGACCATGACGGCGCCAGGGGGGCTCAGGGCCTTCACCCCCGCATTACGACAGGTGCGGTGGCCGCCAAGTTCAGGCCGGAGATGCCGCCTCGCTTTGATGGCGCGACGGATCCGTCGACCTCCATGCTGTCTTACGAGGAGGCCGTCCTGGATGCGGGAGGCAACAACAAGGTCATGGCTAGTTGGTTCCCCATGGCCCTCGCTGGCGCGCCACGCGCTTGGTTGCTCAACCTGCCAGGATCCGCCATGGCTTCTTGGGAAGAGCCGCGCGGCCTTTTCGTCGTGTGCTACGCGGCACCGGCGCCTGTCGCCGTCGCGGCCCTCCTCGGCGGCTCGAAGCGCCACCCACGGACCGCCACGTCAAGCAGTTCTTCCGCCAGATCGGCACCGCATCTGTACGGCAGGGAGCCCCTCCAGGATGGGCGGCGTCCAAGGCCGACCTCACCTTCGACTTAGGGGATCACCCCGCTACCACTGCCGGCTCAGGCGCGCTCCAATGCTTTGCACGCCCACCATCTGTCACGTCGCCATGACCAAGACACTCATCAATGGCGGAGCAGGCCTCAACGTGCTCTCCGTGGAAGCTTTCGGCTTGCTTCACGTACCGTATGGCCGGCTCCGCCCCACCAAGCCTTTCTCCGGGGTCGGCCACGGGTCCACCAGCCCCCTGGGGCAAATACGCCTTCCGATCACCTTCGGTACCCGGGACAACTACCGCACCGAGCTGATCGACTTCGACATCTCCCGCATTGACCTACCGTACAACGCCATCCTCGGGTACCCTGCATTAGCTCAGTTCATGGTAGCGACCCATCCGGCCTACAACCTCATGAAGATGTCGGGTAGCAGCGGCATCCTCACTGTGGCTGGAGACACCAAGGAGGCACTGGCGGCCCTCAAGCTCGCCTTCAGGGTCGCAGTGGCAGCGCGCCCGGCGGACGAAGCCGCCCCTGGGGTTAAGGAGGCCGCACCGGCGAAGAAGAAGCAGTTGTTTACTCAAGATCGGGACAAAATGAAGCAAGTCCCGGTCGAGGAAGATGGGTGCTTGGGAGCCACCTTCACCATAGGCGCCAACCTCGACCCGGGCAAAGAGGAGGCATTGGTAAAGTTCTTCTGCACGAACAAGGAGGTATTCGCCTGGGAGCCCAAGCAGCTGGTGGGAGTCCCCAGGGGGTAATTGAGCATCATTTAAGGGTGTGCCCCAATGTGCGCCCCGTGAAGCAGAAGGCGCGGCGGCAATCCACAGAGAAGCAGGCCTTCATCGTCCAAGAAACTCGCAAGCTAGAAGCAGCGGGTGACATTCGTGAGGTACGATACCCAGAATGGCTGGCAAACCCCGTCGTCGTCCCTAAGAAGAGCATAAAGGAACACATGTGTGTCGACTTCACCAACCTCAACAAAGCCTGCCCCCAAGACCCATTCCTGCTCCCGCGCATCGGCCAGATCGTCGACTCCACCGCCGAGTGCGACCTGCTATGCTTCCTAGACGCGTTCTCGGGCTACCACCAGATCAAGATGGCAGTGGAGTACATGGAGAAGATGGCCTTCTTGATCCCGTGAGGGGTATACTGCTACACCTCCATGCCGTTCGGACTAGGCAACACATGGGCGACCTTCCAGCGGTTGATGCACATCGCCCTGGGCTAGCAGCTAGGGAGGAACGCACAAGCCTATGTCGATGACATCGTGGTAAAATCTCGGGAAGCAAGAACCCTCATTCTGGACCTGGAGACCTTCACCAACCTGCGCCAGGTGGACCTGCGGCTCAACCCGGAGAAGTGTGTGTTTGGTTTCCCTTCCGGCAAGCTGCTGAGCTTCCTCGTATCGCATCGGGGGATCGAGGCCAATTCGGAGAAGGTCAAAGCAATAGAAGACATGAGCCCGCCGCAAACCCTTAAGGAAATGCAGAAGCTCGAGGGTTGCGTGACCTCGTTGGGGCGTTTCATCTCCAAGTTGGGGGAGCGCGCCTTGCCGTTCTTCAAGATGGTGAAGAAGAATGTCCCATTCAAGTGGACCCCAGAGGCCGAACTGGCGTTTCAAGACCTCAAGAGATACTTGACCAGCCCACCGGTGATGGTGGCGCCTCGTCCCCTTGAGCCCCTGGTGCTGTATCTGGCTGCCACGCCTCACTCAGCCAGCGCGGTGCTGGTGGCCGTCCGGGAGGAGCGCCAGGCCAAGAGCACGCCGCATAATACCACACCCCTGGCCGAGACGACGCGGCACCAAGGCGACGCTACTAAAGCCACGACGACGCCCCATGACCAGGCCCTGCAAGACGGCGTTCCTGGGCCTGCGGAGTCCCCGGCACATGATCAAGCTCCTGAGAATACCTTACCTCGGGAGGGGCCACAACTCCCAGACATCACTGGCCCCATCGGCGCTCCTGCCCTCGTCGAACACCCGGTGTACTTCGTCAGCATGGTGTTGCGGGACGCAAGGGCGCGATACCCCATGCCACAGAAGCTTTTGCTCGCACTCCTGGTGGCCTCGCGCAAGCTGCGTCATTACTTTCAAGGCCACCCAATTAAGGTCGTCTCAGCCTACCCACTGGAGAGGGTGCTCTGGAGCCCCAACGTTGCGGGAAGAGTCGCCGAGTGGAACACCGAATTGCAAGCGTTTCAGCTGGAGTTCAGCACAACCAGGGTCATCAAGGGAGCTGCCCTCGCCAACTTCGTGGTAGAATGGACCGACGCTCCGGAGCCTGAAGCAGGTGAGAGCCGATCCCTCTTGCCAGGAAGCGAAGCGCCGGATGGCTGGGTCATGTACTTCGATGGCGCTTTCGCACGCCAAGGTGCGGGGGCCGGCGCCGTGCTCATCTCCCCCACCCAAGATAAGCTATAATACGCAGTGCAGCTCTGCTTCCAGTGGGGCGACAAGGTCTCAAAAAGATCACGGAATACGAGGGGTTGATCTCCGGCCTCAAGGCCACCGCGGCCTTAGGGGTGAAACGTCTCACCATCAAGGGCGACTCGCACCTCCTCGTCAACTTCTCCAACAAGGTGTACAAGCCGATGGATGAGCACATGGGGCATACCTCGCGGAGGTGCATAGGATGGAGAAGAAATTCTTGGGCCTAGAGCTACAACACGTGCCTCGCGGCACAAACAAGGAAGCCGATGACATCGCTAGAAGGGCATCCAAGCACCTGCCCCAGGAGCCCGGCGTCTTCGAGGAGCAACGTTTCAAGCCTTCAGCAGCAACCCCCTCCGCGGGGCTGGCATCACCTCGGGAGGAGCTCCCCTAACTACCAGCCTCAGGAGCCCCAGCCTGTGGCCCGACCACGGGAGCATGCCTGCTCCTGGCGCTCGAACCTCGGGAGGGGTGCTGGACTGAGGAGTTCAATACATACCTGATGCGAGGGACACTGCCGGAGAAAGAGGAGGATGCGGAGCGCGTGGCGCGGCAGGCTATGACGTATTGCATACAAGATGGTGAGCTATACAGAAGGCGACCTAATGATGTTTCCTTGCGATGCATCTCCAGGGAGCAGGGGAACGAATTGCTAGCTGACATACACGGCGGGGACTGCAGGCATCACTCGTCGTCATGGACCCTGGTCGGCAAGGCGTTCCGCAACGGCTTCTACTGGCCCACGGCACTCAACGACGCAACTGAGCTGGTGAAGTCCTGCGAGGCCTGCCAATTCCATGTCAAGAAAATCCACCAGCCGGCCCAGGTCCTCCAGACTATCCCACTTTCGTGGCCATTCGCGGTCTAGGGGCTGGATATCCTGGATCCGTTTCCGCGAGCGCCTGGGGGCTACTGCTACCTCTACGTCGCCATCGACAAGTTCACCAAATGGGCAGAGGTGGAAGTCGTCCGCACCATCCCAGCCGGGTCGGCGGTTAAATTCATCAAGGGCCTTGTGAGCCGGTTCGGGGTTCCTAACTGCATCATCACTGACAACGGCTCGCAGTTCACTAGCAATCTCTTCAGGACCTATTGTTACACCCGAGACCGATGCGCCAGGTGTCTTCCAGTTATTCGTTGTTGTTGCCTTGTCATTCGCTTGCGTGTTGCATCTTGCCATGTCATCATCTGCATTGCATCTGCATGTTTTCGAAACTTGCATCCGTCTGGGTTTCCCCAGTTATCTCCGTTGTCCGTTCTGAGCCCAGACACACTCGCACGGACTCGCGACATGTCCAAAATATTATTTTATAAGTGGCCGGAAAATGTTCTCGGAATGGGTTGAAAGTTGGCGTGCGACCTTATTATAGTGTAGGTAGACCGCCTGCCAAGTTTCATCACATTCGGAGTCCGTTTGATAGCCCAACCGTTAAACATATAGCGGCATTATAGTCGGTCATGCGTCGGATGTTTTCGGTCTCCGAAAACGGTTGTCGGGATTCCTTCTTTCCTCTCCTCTCAGCCCGAGGGCTTCTGCACAGCCCACAAGTTCCAACCGACCCCTCGCATGCGCGTCTGAAACCTCTCCGTACCAGAACCGCACGGTCGTGACCGATGGGTCCAGATCACCCCAAACATCCCTAAAATATCTTCGGTTCTTTGTTTGAACTCCCCTAGCATTTTATTCTGAAACCGCCCGATTTCGATCGGAGGACCCAAATTAGACCTAACCTAACCCACTTCTATATAACCAGGTCAACCCTAGACCCTAGCCAGACAAATTCCCTCCAATCCCGAGTGTGCCGCCACCCTTCTCGGATCCGGCACCGCACCAACCACCTTCCTTCCTCATTTTCATATCCACCCAATCCACCCAACCTCCAGATCCATCCATCTGGACCCTTGGATGGAGATCCAACGTCGAGAAGGCGCCCCTGCAGCTTCTGCAAGCCCCCTCCTTCCATGGCTCCGCTCCACGCCCGAGCTCGTCCTCAAGCATGATGCCGCCCTTGCCGACCCCCGTCGACCAGGCGCTGCTCCGCCCGCCCTCTCTCTCTCTCCTTCCTCCTTCCTTCCTCTCCCTCACCTTTTTCCCCGTCTCTCCCGCATGAGCTGAACCCCGCCGCTGCCATTCGAGCTCTCTGGCCGGATCTTCCTCTCTGCCGCCGGGAACGAGCTCCCCACGCCCGGATCCGCTCATTCTCGCCTCCTCCACGTCGCCGGGAGTCGCACCATGGACCTCTGCACCCTCGCCGGAGCAAGCTCGTCCCCAAGTCTCGCCAGCGCCACCTCGCCCCTGCTTCACAGCGAGCCGCTGCCCCGCGTTGACTTGCTGCTCATCCTCAAGGTCGCCGGCGTGGGTCCCGCCAAGCCATCGCCATTCCTTCTCCGGTGCCCGTCCCCGTCGGAGTAGACCTCCACCGCAGGCTGCCCACCAAGCCGCAGGAGCAGTCGCACGCCACTGCCTTGCTTCTGCATCGCTCGCCAAGCCCCGCTGGAAGCCACGCGCGAGCCCGCGTTGACTCCGTCTGTGGGGGTCCCATTCGCCAGCAGCCGCATGCCACACATCACTCAAGTCCCAGCAGCCTCGATCTCCACCATGTCTGCTACCTCTCCACCGATCTGGGCTTGGCCCATGGTGAGGCCATCCCCAGGACCTCATTTGTTTCCTTCTGCTGGGCCAGTTCAAGTTTTGGCCCATGATGTGTTTTTTCCGTGGATGATTCTAGCTATTTATCGAGGAGTTTGGCAGTTTTGCAAAAAAAACCTAATGTTCATGCATTTAATAACTAATTAACCATGCATCAGATTAAAACAAATTATATATGTAAAATGCTTAGTTTTTCATGTACTTTCATATCCCACAACTTTCATCCATGGTTAAAATGTTTAAATTGTTGTTTGCATTAATTTGCTTGAATGCCATGCTAAAATGCTTTATGTCCTAACTAAATAATCGTAGCTCCATTTTAAATAAACCTTATATGTAAATGGGGTAGAAAATGCTTAGTTTAACATGGTGGCATCATATTGCATGTTTAACAACTCTAAAATATGGTTTAGGGCAGAACAATACCAAATTCGTAATATGCATATGGGGATTTTCCGGAATTGTTGTTTGTTGTTCCGGCCTCATTTAAACTTTCCTAGATAGGTAGTTTTCATATGCTTTACCCCTTTCCATTTTTAATAACATTTAGTATTGTTGGGTACATAAACGGGAGAGAACTAAATAAGTCATGTGGTGTTTCCTCAATATGCAACTCGTTGCATATTGAGCTCCACTTAATTTGTAGTATTGTTTGTGCACTTTGCCATGCCATGCCTCATTAAACCAGACATGCATTATGCCATGTTTATGTGATGGTTGTTTACCATGTTGTTCTCTTCTTTCTGGTGTTGCTTTTTTCTTGATAGTTTCAGTTACGTTGCGTTTGTGAGGATCCGTTCGACTACGTCTGTTTGTCTTCTTCATGGACTCGTTCTTCTTCCTTGCGGGATTTCAGGCAAGATGACCATACCCTCGATATCACTTCTATCTTTGCTTGCTAGTTATTCGCTCTATCCCTATGTTGCGCTACCTATCACTTGTTTATCATGCCTCCCATATTGACATGTCAAGCCTCTAACTCACCTTCCTAGCAAGCTGTTGTTTGGCTATGTTACCGCTTTTGCTTAGCCCCTCTTATAGCGTTGTTAGTTGCAGGTGAAGATGAAGTTTGTTCCATGTTGGAACATGGATATTGTTGGGATATCATTATTATCTCTTATTTACTTTAATGCATCTATATACTTGGTAAAGGGTGGAAGGCTCGGCCTTTTGCCTGGTGTTTTGTTCCACTCTTGCCGCCCTAGTTTCCATCATACTGGTGTTATGTTCCTTGATTTTGCGTTCCTTGCATGATTGGGGATTTATGGGACCCCCTTGACAGTTCGCTTTGAATAAAACTCCTCCAGCAAGGCCAACCTTGGTTTTACCATTTGCCTACCTACCACCTATACCTTTCCTTTGGGTTCTGCAAACTAAAGGGCCATATTTATTTTAACCCCCTCCCCCCCGGGCCAGCGCTCCTCTAAGTGTTGGTCCGAACCGAGCCGCCTGCAGGGCCACCTCAGGGAAACTCGAGGGCTGGTTTTACTCGTAGCATGTCTCATCTGGTGTGCCCTGAGAACGAGATATGTGCAGCTCCTATCGGGATTTGTTGGCACAGTCGGGTGGTCTTGCTGGTCTTGTTTTACCATTGTCGAAAAGTCTTATAACTGGGATTCCGAGCCTGATCGGGTCTTCCTAGGAGAAGGAATATCCTTCGTTGACCGTGAGAGCTCGTGATGGGCTAAGTTGGGACACCCCTGCAGGGTATAAACTTTCGAAAGCCATGCCTGCGGTTATGAGGCAGATGGGAATTTGTTAATATCCGGTTGTAGAGAACTTGACACTTGACTTAATTAAAATGAATCAACCGCGTGTGTAGCCGTGATGGTCTCCTTTCGACGGAGTCTGGGAAGTGAACACGGTCTTGTGTTATGCTTGAAAGTAAGTAGTTTCAGGATCACTTCCTGATCACTTCTAGCTTCACGACCGTTGCGTAGCTTCTCATCTTACTCTTATTTGTGTATGTTAGCCACCATATTTGCTTATCACTTGCTGCAGCTCCACCTCACTACCTTATCCTACCCATAAGCTTAAATAGTCTTGATCTCGCGGGTGTGAGATTGCTGAGTCCTCGTGACTCATGGATACTTCCAAACAGTTGCAGGTGTCGATGAGACCAATGCAGGTGATGCAACCGATCTCAAGTGAGAGCTCGATGAAGACCTTGGTCGTTACTATGTGTCTTTTTCGGATGATCAGTAGCGGTGCCCAGTTTGGACGATCGGGGATCTAGCATTTGGGGTTGTCTTCTTTTATTTTGGTTCCGTAGTCGGACCTTGATTATATTCTCGATGATGTATGTTTAACTTGTTATTTGTGTGAAGTGGCGATTGTAAGCCAACTCTTTATCCCTTTCTTATTCAGTACATGGGATTGTGTGAAGATTACCCCTCTTGCAACAAAACCACCATGCGGTTATGCCTCTAAGTCGTGCTTCGACACGTGGGAGATATAGCCGCATCATGGGCGTTACACCTATTGTGCTAACCTTGGAACGCAGATTTTCTACGCTTCGGTGGCGCACCCCAGGAGCAATGGCCAAGCCGAGTGCACTAACACCGAGGTCTTGAGAGGCCTCAAGACTAGGACCTTCAAGAAGAAGCTCAAAGCCTGCGGTAGGGGCTGGCACGACGAGCTCCAGCCCGTGCTGTGGTCCATCCGCACCACCGCCACCAAGCCTACAGGTGAGACCCCGTTCTTCCTTGTCTATAGAGTAGAAGAGGTTCTCCCTCACGAGGTTAGGCATTGCTCTGCGCGGGTCCTGGCATTTGATGAGACGCGGATGGACCTCGTGCTGGGGGAGGAACGCCGCCGTGAAGCCTCGCTCCGAGCGGCAAGATACCAGCAGGCACTGCGACGGTACCACGGTCGCAGCGTCCGCTCCAGGACGCTAGAGGTGGGTGATAAGCCACAAGTATAGGGGATCGCAACAGTTTTTGAGGGTAGAGTATTCAACCCAAATTTATTGATTCGACACAAGGGGATCCAAAGAATATTCTCAAGTATTAGCAGCTGAGTTGTCAATTCAATCACGTCTGGAAACTTAATATATGCAGCAAAGTGTTTAGTAGCAAAGTAATATGATAGTAGTGGTAATGACGGTAAAAGGTAACAATAGAAAAAGTAATATTTTTGGTGTTTTATAGTGATGATAACAATAGCAACAGAAAAGTAAATAAGCAGAGAACAATATATGGAAAGCTCGTAGGCAATGAATCGGTGATGGAGAATTATGCCGGATGCGGTTCATCCTGTAACAGTCATAACCTAGGGTAACACAGAACTAGCTCCAGTTCATCAATGTAATGTAGGCATGTATTCCGAATATAGTCATACGTGCTTATGGAAAAGAACTTGCATGACATCTTTTGTCCTACCCTCCCGTGGCAGCGGGGTCCTATTGGAAACTAAGGGATATTAAGGCCTCCTTTTAATAGAGTACCAGAACAAAGCATTAACACATAGTGAATACATGAACTCCTCAAACTACGGTCATCACCGGTAATTATCCCGATTATTGTCACTTCGGGGTTAACAGATCATAACACATAATAGGTGACTATAGACTTGCAAGATAGGATCAAGAACTCTCATATATTGATGAAAACATAATAGGTTCAGATCTGAAATCATGGCACTCGGGCCCTAGTGACAAGCATTAAGCATAGCAAAGTCATAGCAACATCAATCTCAGAACATAGTGGATACTAGGGATCAAACCCTAACAAAACTAACTCGATTACATGATAAATCTCATCCAACCCATCACCGTCCAGCAAGCCTACGATGGAATTACTCACGCACGGCGGTGAGCATCATGAAATTGGTGATGGAGGATGGTTGATGATGACGATGGAGACGGATTCCCCTCTCCGGAGCCCCGAACGGACTCCAGATCAGCCCTCCTGGGAGAGTTTAGCGCTTGGCGGTAGCTCTGTTTCGTAAAACGCAATGAATCCTTCTCCTTGGTTTTTTATCCCTGAAAGTGAATATATGGAGTCCAGGTTGAGGTCGATGGAGCGTCAGGGGGCCGACGAGGCAGGGGGCGCGCCTAGGGGGGCAGGGGCGCCCCCCACCCTCATGGACAGGTGGGGGGCCCTGATGTGGATCTTCCTTCCAATATTTATTATATATTCCAAAATAATGCTTCATTGATTTTCAGGTCATTCCGAGAACTTTTATTTCTGCACAAAAATAACACCATGGCAATTATGCTGAAAACAACGTCAGTCCGGGTTAGTTCCATTCAAATCATGCAAGTTAGAGTCCAAAACAAGGGCAAAAGTGTTTGGAAAAGTAGATATGATGGAGACGTATCAACTCCCCCAAGCTTAAACCTTTGCTTGTCCTCAAGCAATTCAGTTGATAAACTGAAAGTGATAAAGAAAAACTTTTACAAACTCTGTTTGCTCTTGTTGTTGTAAATATGTAAAGCCAGCATTCAAGTTTTCAGCAAAGATTATGAACTAACCATATCCAGAATAAAATTTAGGTCTCATGTTTACTCATATCAATGACATAATCAACTAGCGAGCAATAATAATAAATCTCGGATGACAACACTTTCTCAAAACAATCATGATATGATATAACAAGATGGTATCTCGCTAGCCCTTTCTAAGACCGCAAAACATAAATGCAGAGCACCTTTAAAGATCAAGGACTGACTAGACATTGTAATTCATGGTAAAAGAGATTCAGTCAAGTCATACTCAATGTAAACTAACAGTAATGGATGCAAATGACAGCGGTGGTCTCCAACTGGTGTTTTTTTAATAAGAGGATGATGACTCAACATAAAAGTAAATGGATAGGCCCTTCGCAGAGGGAAGCAGGGATTTGTAGAGGTGCCAGAGCTCGGTTTTGAAATAGATATGCATAATATTTCCAGCGGTATACATTCATTGTCAACATAACAACCAAGAGATGGCGATATCTTCCATGCTACACACATTATAGGCGGTTCCCAAACATAATGGTAAAGTTTATACTCCCCCTCCACCAACAAGCATCAATCCATGGCTTCCTCGAAACAACGAGTGCCTCCAACTAACAAGAGTCCCGGGGGAGTTTTGTTTGCAGTTATTTTGATTTATTTGCATAAAGCATGGGACTAGGCATCCCGGTGACCAGCCATTTTCTCGTGAGTGAGGAGCGGAGTCCACTCCTCTTGAGAATAACCCGCCTAACATGGAAGATACGGACAACCCTAGTTGATACATGAGCTATTCGAGCATACAAAGCAGGATATTTATTTAAAGGTTTAGAGTTTGGCACATACAAATTTACTTGGAACGGCAGGTAGATACCGTATATAGGTAGGTATGGTGGACTCAAGTGGAACAACTTTGGGGTTTATGGAATTGGATGCACAAGCAGTATTCTCGCTTAGTATAGGTGAAGGCTAGCAAAAGACTGGGAAGCAACCAGCTAGAGAGCGACAACAGTCATGAACATGCATTAAAATTAATGAACACCGAATGCAAGCATGAGTAGGATATAATGCACCATGAACATAAATATCGTAGAGGCTATGTTGATTTTGTTTCAACTACATGCGTGAACATGTGCCAAGTCAAGCCACTCGAATCGTTCAAAAGAGGATACCAGCCTATCATACCACATCACAACCATTTTAATAGCATGTTGGCACACAAGGTAAACCATTATAATCTCCTAGCTAATTAAGCATGGCATAAGCAAATATAATCTCTAATTGTCATTGCAAACATGTTTATTCATAATAGGCTGAATCAGGAACGATGAACTAATCATATTTACAAAAACAAGAGAGGTCGAGTTCATACCAGCTTTTCTCATCTCAATAAGTTCATCATATAAACATCTTTATTGCCTTTCACTTGCACGACCGAATAGTGTGGATAATAATAATAGTGCACGTGCATTGGACTAAGCTGGAGTCTGCAAGCATTCAATTCAAGAGAGAAGACAAGGTAATATGGGCTCTTTCTCAGATCAACGATAACTCATATGAGAGCCACTTTAACATTTTAATTATGGTCTTCTCCTCTCGACCCCCAAAGAACAAGAAAAGAAATAAAACTATTTACACAGGAAAGCTCCCAACAAGCAAAAGAAGAACGAGAAATCTTTTTGGGTTTTCTTTTTAATTATTACTACTACAACATGAAAAGTAAACTAACTAAAAGCTACAACTATTTTTTTTGTTTTTCTTAAGGTTTATTAAACACACAAGAAGAAAGCATAAAAAGGAAAATAAACTAGCATGGATGATACAATGAAAAAGTATGAGCACCGACACCTAGCATGAGTGTGTGAACGTGAATGTAATGTCGGTGAGAATACATACTCCCCCAAGCTTAGGATTTTGGCCTAAGTTGGTTTATGGCCACGGCTGGCCTGGCGGATATCCAAAGTAATAGTTGGGGTCGTACTGTGAAGAAGCCTTGGATTGCCACTTGTTGGCAATCACCTACAGATCCCACTGGTAATCAGACTGTCGTGGAGGATCAAATTGTGGTTCCGAATCTGGCTCTGTAGCTGATGTAGGGTTTCGGTAGGTGTGAATGGCCTCCAACGGAACAAGGTACTTGCCTGCAGATAAATCAAACAAGAAAGGAGCGGGCAAGGTAATAGTCTCAGGATGATTTTTACCAAATATTAATTTGTACTTAAGCTCCTTTTCCCTATTCTTAACAATAAAATCATGTGCTACCATACTCTTATAATCTAAATAAGCAGGAGGCATCAATTTTTCTTCCTTCTCATAATGCCTAATAGGTATGCTAAAATGTGCAGCGAGGCGCAAGGCGAAGATGCCTCCAAGGACGGGGCCCTTAGTATGGTTAAGATTTAACCGCTTTGCAATAATAGCGCCCATACTGAATGTGTCATCACGAAATAAGGCATGGCACAAAATAACAATATCAGGGGCACTCAGGTTTCCATAGTTTCCGCGCCCAATTAAGCATCTACTAGCAAATATAGCAAAGTAACGTAGAATAGGGAAGTGTATGCTAGTAATCCGTGCGTTGGAAACCTTCCTCGTTTCCCCTACAGTAATGGTATCAATAAACCCATCCACATCGTCACAATGTGGTTCCTCTACGCTGCCCTCGAAAGGGATCAAACAAACCCGACAAAAATCATGAAGTGACATCTCCTTATGCTCATCATATAAATAAAATTCCACCGTAGGTGGTGAGCTCCGTTGATTTTCAGGTCATTCCGAGAACTTTTATTTCTGCACAAAAATAACACCATGGCAATTCTGCTGAAAACAGCGTTAGTCTGGGTTAGTTCCATTCAAATCATGCAAGTTAGAGTCCAAAACAAGGGCAAAAGTGTTTGGAAAAGTAGATACGACGGAGACGTATCAGCGGGCGATCTCGTCCTGAGGGGGTGCTCTCCAGGGAAGGGCTGCACAAGCTCTCGCCCATGTGGGAGGGCCCATTTAGGATCGCCCGCGTCTCCAGGCCTGGCGCTGCGTGCCTGGAGACGCAGGACGGGATCCCCATCCAGAACGCCTGGAACATCCAGCACCTCCGGAAGTTCTACCCATGAAGCAAGGCCCAGTGCCTATGAAGGTCTCCGCTCATGACACTCTCACATAATAATGAGTGGGGCTGTACACGCCTCGGAGTCTCCGGAGTGCCGCCCTCGAGCCTTGGGGGCTCCCTCCCACGTCCTAGTGGCAGCCCTTAGCTCCGCGCTAGTGAGAAGACTAGACTAGGTGCCGGACGCGGCTATTCATTTGCTTTCTATAGTTGGCTCGCCCCTTTTTTTCTTTCAATGAAATTTGGAGTTCTGGCGTTTCTCGATGGCTTGGTTTTGCGCCCTCTTCTCTCTGATTCTTCCCTTGATTCTTTTTTTTTGCACCTGGGAGGGCGGCAGTCGCCCGAGGCTCTCCCTCGTGCGCCTCGCAAGGGGGCTGGACAGGCACGCGTACGTGCGCACTCCCCTGGTCTCCGCGAGGCGCCCTCGTTTGAGCTGGTGATCGGCGCATCCCTTTTCTAGTCCGTGCCCCATGGGTACCGTGACGTGGAGCGTTGGACATGACCAACCCATGCCAGAGCCTCGCGCGAAAGGGGTTAAGGACTTCTTAACGATTTTTTTTGCAACTTTGTGATATCGCCTGAATCAGCGGCAAGGAAACCCCACCAGGTAACTAGAGGCGCGCGCCCTCACAAGGTCAAAGCTACCTCAGATGCATCAAGCTAAGTTACCCCTCTACACCGTATAAGGCACGGATCTCATGACACAACCCGGAAACAATAAACACACCACAAAAGCAACATAAGCACCATGGTTCATTACACGCCCCCGCAGGGCCCCATACTCGTTTCTGACAATGCACGAGGAAAGGGAAGGAGAGGACAAGCAAAAGAGGCTCTCACAATGTGGCTGCCCGCGAGGATCAGCCCCTCATACTCAGACGGAGACCTCCTCGCGCTTCACTGGGGCGCGGTGACGGGACGATCTGCCACCATCCTCGAAGTGAGCCCGACGACGTGGCGGCTTGTCGTAGCCGCCACTGCTAGAGCTTCCGCCGGAGGAGGAGCTGTCGTCGCCGAATGAGCCACCGCCGTCGCCGAGGGCGAGTTCACCCTCATCCTCGCCACGGCCGTCGCCGAGGCCGAGCACTTCATCTCCATCGTTGTCTTCAGGGCAGCATCCGGCGCGGCGACCGTCTTCCCCGAACACCCTCACGAAGAGGATCGCTGCACCATCATACTTGAAGTGGAGGGTGCACAGCCTATTCAGACCGCGTGTGCGGGCGAACGTCTACCAGCCGTGGGCCAGGGCTACGTTGCCCGCAACGAAGACCTCCACCGTGACCCACAAAGCCTTGCTGCAGCAGCCGTCGGCCTGCAGCCAGAGGCCACCGGGACTGGGGGTCGGCAGCTCGCCAGCAAAGGAGCATGAAAGCTGAAGCCAGGTGTTGGTCGGGTTCTCTGACCACACGATGAACTCCGGCAGCACCTCCGCCGAGTGGAAGCGCGGCCGGGGAGGCCGAGCGACCATGGCGCGCCTCCCCTCATCGACGGGGCTGCCACGACCTAAGCGGCTCCCACCGCCGAAGACGGTACCGAACCCCGAGGAAGTTCGCCCACGCCCATGAGGGGCCATAGTGGGGGTCGCGGCATGCTTGCGAGGGCGACCATGCCCCCTCTTAGGCGGTGGCAAGCTAGGCCCCTCCTGGCGAGCCTTCCCCTTCTCGGCGGCCGAGAACCTCTTCACTGGTGCCATGAGTGTCGTGGCAAGGAGGAAGAATAAGAAGCGGGCAGGATGGAGGAAGAAATGAGTGATGGGGACTCTGCCCCTCTCCTCATTTATAGCCAGAGGGAGGACAACCACCGGCCTCCACGATCACAGGTAATGATGGTTTTTCTGCATGAAGCAGTGACTTGTCAAGTCAGGCAGTTGCCGAGGCAGCATGGGGAAGCAGAGACGCCCACGACCCATCAATCGCCATGCGTCAATCAAGGTCGCAGGCTATTGGGGCCCGCGGCGCTCCGCACTTGACCCTTGGCTTTGCCAGAAGCCAAGTACGAGTGTGCCTTGGGCCCAGGGGCTACTCTCGGCGTCCTGGGAATGGGGGTACCCAGACTTGCCTGCCTGCGGCCCAGGGCATAGCTCCACCAGCGGCCTGGTATGGCCCATCTTCATCAGCAACCATTCAAGACCCTCGCGAGGGGCCAAGCCTCGCAAGGTGGACGACGCAAGACCTCCTCATGGGCAGCCTCCCTAGGCTGGCTCTCGAGGGGCAGAGATATCTATGCAAGGGGCACCTCGCAAGGAGAGTGTGACATGAGCCATGACGACCAAGGCCAGGCGGGCGCCAGCGGGTGCAGAGTACTCGTTGCCTCTTTGGTGCTAAAGGGGCAAGCACAGGCAAGGACTCCCGAGGCATCAGGCAAAGGTTTCCATATTGCTGCAACGAGACCAAGGCCAGCAGGACGGCAGGACGGAGCTCACCGCGGAGCCCACGACGGTGTCACCGCCAGAGTCTTTGCCAGGCGAAGACCACCTTTTGTCAGGATAACTTGTACTAGTTGTCCCCCTTCAAACTGGCTGTTGTGGGATCCCTTCCCGCCTAATATTTGGGAAGAGGACTAGGGCCTATATAAATAGGACTAGCCACACCTTAGCAAGAGGGGGGAGATCGAGACCACCCTCGCACATACAAGCTCACCAAGATCAAGAACACCTCTCCTTAGGAGGTTGTTCTTCCCTTGTACTGTTCATCATCAGCCTACAAGACAATCCACCACACCACACTATAGTAGGGTATTACACCACAACGGTGGCCCGAACCAGTATAAACCCTCATGTCTCTTGTTCCCCGGGTTCAGCGAGTTAGGCTTTGAGATAGTTGCGAGGGCGAGCTAGAGAGAGAGAGAGAGAGATCTTCGTGCGCACCCCAGTGTTCGAACCTCAAGGGTTTGCCGGAACCCAGAATCCGACATTCATCAATCCCAACAAACACACCGCAAAAGAGTTACATCATATGGATCTCCAATAGACCATTGTATTGAGAATCAAGAGAGAGATGAAGCCATCTAGCTACTAACTACGGACCCGAAGGTCTACAAAGAACTACTCACGCATCATCGGAGAGGCACCAATGGAAGTGGTGAACCCCTCCATGATGGTGTCTAGATTGGATCTGGTGGTTCTGGACTCTACTGTGGCTGGATGAATATTTCGTCGACTCCCCTAGGGTTTTGGGAATATTGGGGTATTTATGGAGCAAAGAGGCGGTCCGGGGGGCACCCGAGGTGGGCACAACCCACCAGGGCGCGTCTGGGCCTCCTGCCACGCCCTAGTGGGTTGTCCCCTCCTCGGGACTCCCCCCAGGTGCAACCAGGGCCCAATACCTTCCATTTGGTCCTTAAAAAATCTCCGTAAAGTTTCGTGGCATTTGGACTCCGTTTGATATTGATTTTCTGCGATGTAAAAAACATTGAAAAAACAGCAACTCGCACTTGGTACTATGTCAATAGGTTAGTACCAAAAAATGATATAAAATGATTATAAAACATCCAAGATTGATAATAAAACAGCATGGAACAATCAAAAATTATAGATATGTTGGAGACGTATCAGTACTCCGATAAATACCCGATACTATCCGGAACACTTCCGGTGTCCAAATACTATCATCCTATATATCAATCTTTACCTCTCCTCATCATGTCTGTGATCTCATCCGGAACTCCGAACAACATTCGGTCACCAAATCACATAACTCATATAATATTAAATCATCATCGAACGTTAAGTGTGCAGACCCTACGGGTTCGAGAACTATGTAGACATGACCGAGACACCTCTCTGGTCAATAACCAATAGCGGAACCTGGATGTTCATATTGACTCCTACATATTCTACGAAGATCATTATCAGTCGAACCGTAATGACAACATACGTTATTCCTTTGTCGTTGGTATGTTACTTACCCGATATTCAATCGTTGGTATCTTCATACCTAGTTCAATCTCGTTACTGGCAAGTCTCTTTACTCGTTCCGTAATACATCACCTCATGACTAACTCCTTAGTCATTTGCTTGCAAGCTTATGACGTAATAGTACTTGTGGGTTCTTTCTGTGGAGCCTTCAAATGCAATAGCTAGCTACCCAACGGCCCATGCCACATGAAAATCTCCATTTTCCAACTTATACAACTCTTTGGGGTCCAAAGATACTCGTCATTGCAACTTAACAAATAGGACCGGTGGGATCGCCTTGTGTATTACCGAGAGGGCCCAAAGATACCTCTCTGATACTCGGAGCGACAAATCCTAATCTCGATCTATGCCAACTCAAAAAACACCTTCGGAGATACCTGTAGAGCATCTTTATAATCACACAGTTACGTTGTGACATTTGATAGGACACAAGGCATTCCTCCGGTATCCGGGAGTTGCATAATATCATAGTCGAAGGAACATGTTTTTGACATGAAGAAAGCAATAGCAATAAAACTGAACAATCATATGCTAAGCTAATGGATGGGTCTTGTCCATCACATCATTCTCCTAATGATGTTATCCCATTATCAAATGACAACTCATGTCAATGGTTAGGAAACCTTAACCATCTTTGATCAACGAACTAGTCTAGTAGAGGCTCACTAGGGACACAGTGTTTGTTTATGTATTCACACATCTATTAAGGTTTCCGGTCAATACAATTCTAGCATGAATAATAAACCTTTATCATGAATAAGGAAATATAAAATAACAACTTTATTATTGCCTCTATGGCATATTTCCTTCTGTCTCCCACTTGCACTAGAATCAATAATCTAGTTCACATCGACATGTGATTAACACCAATAGTTCACATTGCCATGTGATTAACACCCATAGTTCACATCGCCATGTGATCAACACCCAAAGGGTTTACTAGAGTCAATAATCTAGTTCACATCACCATGTGATTAACACCCAAAGAGTACTAAGGTGTGATCTTGTTTTGCTTGTGAGAGAGATTTAGTCAACGGGTCTGCCATATTCAGATCTGTATCTATTTTGCAAATTTCTATGTCTACAATGCTCTGCACTGAGCTACTCTAGCTAATTGCTCCCACTTTTAATATTTATCCAGATTGAGACTCGGAGTCATCCGGATCAGTGTCAAAGCCTGCATCGACGTAACCCTTTACGACGAACTCTTTGTCACCTCCATAACCGAGAAACATTTCCTTAGTCCTCTTTAGGTACCTAAGGATAATTTTGACCGATGTCCAGTGATCTACTCCTGGATCACTATTGTACCCCCTTGCCAAACTCATGGCAAGGTACACAATAGGTCTGGTACACAACATGGCATACTTTATAGAACCTATGGCTGAGGCATAGGGAATGACTTTCATTCTCTCTCTATCTTCTGTTATGGTCAGGTTTTTTGAGTCTTACTCAACTTCACACCTTGTAACACAGGCAAGAAACTTTTCTTCGAATGATCCATTTTGAACTTCTTCAAAACTTTGTCAAGGTATGTGCTTTGTGAAAGTCCTATTAAGCGTCTTGATCTATCTCTATAGATCTTGATGCCCAATATATAAGCAGCTTCACCGAGGTATTTCATTGAAAAACTCTTATTCAAGTATCCTTTTATGCTATCCATAAATTCTATATCATTTCCAATCAACAATATGTCATCTACATATAATATTAGAAATGTTACAGAGCTCCCACTCACTTTCTTGTAAATACAGGCTACACCAAAAGTCTGTATAAACCCATATGCTTTGATCACCTCATCAAAGTGTATATTCCAACTCCAAGATGCTTACACCAGTCCATAGATGGATCGCTGGAGCTTGCACACTTTGTTAGCACCTTAAGAATCGACAAAACCTTCTGGTTGCATCATATACAACTCTTCTTTAAGAAATCCATTAAGAAATGCAGTTTTGATGTCCATTTGCCAGATTTCATAATCATAAAATGCGGCAATTGCTAACATGATTTGGATGGACTTAAGCATCGCTACGGGTGAGAAAGTCTCATTGTAGGCAACCCCTTGAACTTTTTGAAAACCTTTTGTGACAAGTCGAGCTTTGTAGACAGTAACATTACCATCAGCGTCAGTATTCTTCTTAAAGATCCATTTATTCTCTATGGCTTGCCAATCATCGGGAAAGTCCACCAGAGTCCACACTTTGTCCTCATACATGGATCCTATCTCAGATTTCATGGCCTCAAGCCATCTGTAGGAATCTGGGCTCATCATAGCTTCTTCGTAGTTAGTAAGTTCACCTTGGTCTAATAACATGACTTCCAGAACAGGATTACCGTACCACTCTGGTGCAGATCATGCTTTGGTTGACCTACGAGGTTCAGTAGCAACTTGATCTGAAGTTTCATGATCATTATCATTTGCTTCCTCAATAGTTGGTGTAGGCATCATGGGAATGGATTTCTCTGATGTGGTACTTTCCAATTCGAGAGAAGTTACGATTACCTCATCAAGTTCTACTTTCCTCCCACTCACTTCTTTCGAGAGAAACTCCTTCTCTAGAAAGGTTCCATTCTTGGCAACAAAGATCTTGCCTTCGGATCTGTGGTAGAAGGTGTACCCAATTGTTTCCTTAGGGTATCCTATGAAGACGCACTTCTCCGATTTTGGTTCGAGCTTATCAGGCTGAAGCCTTTGTACATAAGTGTCACATTCCCAAACTTTAAGAAACGACAAGTGTCACATTCCCAAACTTTAAGAAACGACAACTTAGGTTTCTTACCAAACCATAGTTCATATAGTGTCATCTCAACGGATTTAGACGGTGCCCTATTTAACATGAATGCAATTGTCTCTAATGCATAACCCCAAAACGATAGTGGTAAATCGGTAAGAGACATCATAGATCGCACCATATCTAACAAAGTACGGTTACGACGTTTGGACACACCATTACGCTGTGGTGTTCCAGGGCATGAGTTGTGAAACTATTCCATATTGTTTTAAATGAAGGCCAAACTCGTAACTCAAATATTCGCCTCCGTGATTAGATCATAGAAACTTCATTTTCTTGTTACGATGATTCTCCACTTCACTCTGAAATTCTTTGAACTTTTCAAATGTTTCAGACTTGTGTTTCATTAAGTAGATATACCCATATCTGCTCAAATCATCTATGAAGGTCAGAAATAACGATACCCACCACGAGCCTCAACACTCATCGGACTGCATACGTCGGTATGAATTATTTCCAATAAGTCATTAGCTCGCTCCATTGTTCCGGAGAACAGAGTTTTAGTCATCTTGCCCATGAGGCATGGTTCGCAAGTATCAAATGATTCCGAAAGGCCATCTGCATGGAGTTTCTTCATGCGCTTTACACCAATATGACCTAAACGGTAGTGCCACAAGTATGTTGCACTATCATTATCAACTTTGCATCTTTTGGCATCAATATTATGAATATGTGTATTACTATGATCGAGATTCAATAAACCATTTATATTGGGTGTATGACCATAGAAGGTTTTATTCATGTAAACAGAACAACAATTATTCTCTGAATTAAATGAATAACCGTATTGCAATAAACATGATCCAATCATATCCATGCTCAATGCAGACACCAAATAACATTTATTTAGGTTCAACACTAATCCCGAAGGTAGAGGTCGTATGCGATGGTGATCTTATCAACCTTGGAATCACTTCCAACACACATCGTCACCTCGCCCTCAACTAGTCTCTTTTCATTTTGTAACTCCTATTTTGAGTTACTAATCTTAGCAACTGAACCAGTATCAAATACCCAGGGGCTACTATGAACACTAGTAAAGTACACATCAATAATATGTATATCAAATATACCTTTGTTCACTTTGCCATCCTTCTTAACCGCCAAGTATTTGGGGCAGTTCTGCTTCCAGTGACCATTTCCTTTGCAGTAGAAGCACTCAGTTTCAGGCTTGGGTCTAGCTTTGGGCTTCTTCGTGGGAGCGGCAACTTGTTTGCTGTTCTTCTTGAAGTTCCTTTTCTGTCCCTTGCACTTTTTCTTGAAACTAGTGGTTTTGTTAACCATCAACACTTGATGCTCTTTATTGATTTCTACATTCGTCAATTTCAGTATCACGAAGAGCTTGGGAATTGTTTTCATCATCCCTTGCATATTATAGTTCATCACGAAGTTCTAGTAACTTGGTGATAGTGATTAGAGAACTGTATCAATCAATGTCTTATCTGGAAGATTAACTCCCACTTGATTCAACCGATTGTAGTACCCCGGACATTCTGAGTACATGCTCACTAGCTAAGCTATTCTCCTCCATCTTGTAGGCAAAGTACTTGTCAGAGGTCTCATGCCTCTCGACATGGGCATGAGTCTGAAATACCAATTTCAACTCTTGGAACATCACATATGTTCTGTGGCATTCAAAACATTTTTAAAGTCCTGGTTCTAAGCCGTAAAGCATGGCGCACTAAACTATCAAGTAGTCATCATACCGAGCTTGTCAAACATTCATAACGTCTGCATCTGCTCCTGCAATAGGTCCGTCACCTATCGGTGCATCAAGAACATAATTCTTCTGTGCAGCAATGAGGATAATCCCTAGATCACGGACCCAGTCCGCATCATTGCTACTATCAACTTTCAACTTTTCTCTAGGAACTTATCAAAAAATATAGGAGCTATATCATGAGCTATTGATCTTCAACATAGATATGCAAATACTATCAGGACTAAGTTCATGATAAATTAAGTTCAATTAATCATATTACTTAAGAACTCCCACTTAAATAGACACCCCTCAAGTCATCTAAGTGATACGTGATCCAAATCAACTAACCCATGTCCGATCATCGCGTGAGATGGGGTAGTCATCAATGGTGAACATCTCTATGTTGATCATATCTACTATATGATTCACGTTTGACCTTTCGGTCTCTAGTGTTCTCATGTCTACTACACAACCTTCTTCTTGTAGACGTTGTTGGGCCTCCAAGTGCAGAAGTTTGTAGGACAGTAGCAATTTTCCCTCAAGTGGATGACCTAAGGTTTATCAATCCATGGGAGGCGTAGGATGAAGATGGTCTCTCTCAAACAACCCTGCAACCAAATAACATAGAGTCTCTTGTGTCCCCAACACACCCAATACAATGGTAAATTGTATAGGTGCACTAGTTCGGCGAAGAGATGGTGATGCAAGTGCAATATGGATGGTAGATATAGGTTTTTGTAATCTGAAAATATAAAAACAGCAAGGTAACACTACTGGAATCAGCTTCTTTGCCGTCTGCCATGGCAGACGGCAAAGACATAGATCCCGGACGGCAAAGTTCTTTGCCGTCAGCCAGCTGACGGCAACAGGTCCGACTGAATAGGCTACAGCCAAGGCTTCTTTGCCGTCAGCTGGCGGACGGCAAAGATGAAACGGTCTTTGCCGTCAGCTGGCTGATGACAAAGGTCCTGGATGGCACACATGACAA
This sequence comes from Triticum urartu, assembly GCF_003073215.2. Classification (NCBI taxonomy): domain Eukaryota; kingdom Viridiplantae; phylum Streptophyta; class Magnoliopsida; order Poales; family Poaceae; genus Triticum; species Triticum urartu. The sequence continues at coordinate 108,078,639 of NC_053022.1, forward strand.
CGTCTGGCCGTTAGGGGGCTAATGGTGAGCTTTGTCGTCAGCTGGCGGACAGCAAAGACCATTGCACCTTTGTCGTCAGCCAGCGGACGGCAAAGTAACCAAATAGGACATCCCCCAGGTTGTACATGGAGCTGCCACGTGGCATCTTTGCCGTCCGCTGGCGGACGGCAAAGATCCTGTATAGCCCCTATTTTTTCTGTTTTTTCTTAAATTCATTCAATTTGAACACACAAGTTTCAACGCACAAATTTCAACACACAAATTTCACAAAAGACATATCCAACACATAAGTTTCATCGTATATACATACATAACCAACACATAGTTCCATCCATACATATTACAAAAGTTTCACATTGTTCATCCAACACTGTTATCCATCCATATAACAAGTTCCATCCATGCAAGTTCATCGATACAAAATGAAAGCAAAAAGGGAAAAGAAGCACTCCATCCATGCAAGCTTCCGTGAATTAAATAAGATCTACAAAATGGGAAACAAGAAAGTTAGAAGAAGAAGAAGAAGAAGAAAATGAAGAAGGAAATGAAGAAGAAGAAGACTGGAATAAGAAGTAAGCATACTTAGGTAAAATGGAGCTAACCTAGCTAATTATGCCATTTTTGAGTGAACTAAGCATATTATGCCATCTTGGTCATATTGGAGCTAACCTAGGTAAATTAGGTCATTTTGGAGCTAACCTAGGTAAACTTGGTCATTTTGGAGCTAACCTAGGTAAACTAGGTCATTTTGGAGCTAACCTAGGTAAACTTGGTCATTTTGGAGCTAACCTAGGTAAACTAGGTCATTTTGGAGCTAACCTAGGTAAACTTGGTCATTTTGGAGCTAACCTAGGTAAACTAGGTCATTTTGGAGCTAACCTAGCTAAAATGGATCATATTGGAGCTAACCTAGGTAAACTTGGTCATTTTGGAGCTAACCTAGCTAAAATGGATCATATTGGAGCTAACCTAGGTAAACTTGGTCATTTTGGAGCTAACCTAGGTAAAATGGATCATATTGGAGCTAACCTAGGTTAAATGGGTCATTTTGGAGCTAACTTAACTAATTATGCCATTTTTGAGTTAACTAAGCATAATTATGCCATTTTTTACACAAGTAAGCCAAGTGTATGTCATTATTGAGCAAACCTAGGAAACTAAGCATATTAGAGATAACTTAGCATATTAGAGCTAACTTATGTCATTTTGGAGGAAACAAAGCTAAGTATATATAGATCATTCTGGAGACCTGACATACTTGACATAGTTCACTCCTCATTCTTCTACTCCTTCTCCTTCCTCATCCTGATGTGCCAAGAGCGGCGAGGTGGTGGAGGCAGTGGGATGTAGTCTTCTACCAGAATTGGCATGGTCATGTTGCCCGGCTGTGGGATCGCCGGCGCCACCACCATCGTGAGTTCATTGTCAGGCACCACCACCATCGCGAGGCCATCTTCAGGCAGCACCATCGCTAGGTCATCCTCAGCCACCACCATCTCTTGCCCATCGTCAGCCACCACCATCATACGTCATCCTCAGCCACCACCATCTGTTGCCATCGTCAGCCTCCACCTCCTCATCCCCACTCTTCTCCTCTTCTTCCCCACTCCATTCCGGATCATCCTTGCTGCTGCTTTTGCTGCAGCCAGAGTCGCTGCTACTTTGGCTGTAGCCAGAGTCATTGCTGCTCCCGTTGCCTCACCAAATGCAACAATGACTGTTAACAATCGATGTGAGACAAAGCAAAATGTAGAGGAAGAAGAGGCAGAACGTACTAGCATCATCGTCGTCCTGGTAGCGCATGCGACACATAGTCGTGTTGAACACCTTCACGGTGAGCATGGCCTCGCCGTCGTACCTGAAGAGAAGGAAGTACTCGTGCTGCAGGTCATAGGCACGGTAGAACTGCTCCCAGCCACGACACGGGTACATGTGGTTGTACCTGATCACCAACTCCACGTCCCAAAGCCTGCGAAGCCCGCTGCCGGCCTGTCGCAGCTTCACATTCTTTGGCCGATGGCCGTCCAGCATCGTCATAAAAGTGTCAGGCAGCCTCTGTAGTTTGGGACAAGGAGTGATGTAGCAAACAACAGAGTTATCATAATGAGATGGGTGAAAGGGAGATCTCTCCTTTTATATACCTGCCTCTTGGAGGAAGTCCCAAGTATGATACTGAAGAACTCGAAAGCATCCAACTCGTACTCCGGTGAGGCAGAGCGGAGCCTGCAGTGACGGCCTCCCCCCATCTCTAATAAGCAGCAGAAGAGACCAATTAGTATCTAGCTAGAAGCATATCTATAAACATAGAGACAAGTTTCTAGACATGAAAGAAAACTGAGAAAAAAAAGCAATGCACTTGTGCTTAACAACATCAACAACACTTAATTAATTTGGTAGGTTAGTTGGCAATGGCAATTGGCACCCTTCAAAACTAGGAATTTCTTTAGACGTGAAAGAAAAGTGAAAATGTTGAAAAAAGAGCATAGTAATCTAAAAATAGGGAAAAATACACTTCTTCTTCCTCCTCTTTGTCTTCTTCTTCTTATTTTTTTCATCTTTCTTCTTAACCAAAACTAAACCTAAAGTTCCTTGTGGTGTGATCACATTGGAATACTTGTGGCAACAATCATAGTTGCACCATATTTTAGGTGGCTCTAGGTGCCACACACCAAGCAAACAAACATACCTCAAATCAGAAACTAAGGGTAGTGTCCTAAAATCAATTTACTTTGTATGCAAATCAGAACAAGTACCACATCACATTACCATAGGATCCTATTACAAAAAAGGTATGTAAATGCAAGCTGGGGTAAGACATTATAACCATACTGCAATCTTATACTTGCTCAACTATGATCACATGAGACGCAACTAACATACGAGTTTGAGGCACACACACCTCAACAATGATGTTGCCACTTGCCAGGACTGTGACCGTCGCAGTCACTCCGATCAACATGGACTCCTGTTTAGATTGAGATTATGCTTTCATGCCTATGCTAGTGAGAAAGACACGCTAGACTTTCCTTCGGCTTGCTGAATGTATAGTTTCCCTTTCCGCAAAAAAGAAAATAAAAAGACGGGTATAGTTTGCCTCTTATGACAGATTCCATAAGCAATATGCATGCCTTGTTGTTTTCTCAAATTAAACTAATTCGAGTGTTGCTGATTACTTCAACAGGTTCATGCTTAATTATTTCAATATTTTTAAAAATGATTTATTATGTGTTGTTCTTGTAGGGGGCAGAATTATCATATTATAGGGAACTTATCTAGTTATATTAATATCGCTGAGATGCTATCTCCTGAAAAAAGTAACATTGCATACTCAGGTGTGATCAGCAGCTGGATTATACACCATGCTTCACATTAATGCACCAGCACCGCATTTCAGTAGCAGGCTACACATCTTGAGGTACTGGTGTGTATCAGCAAGCTATCAGGTTCTATTCGCACGGACCCTAAGAACTTCCAAGTCTGGATGAGCAATCATAATCAATTCTTGCACTGCAATATAAGGCTCTCAACTCTAAACCTAAACAAAAGTAAACCTAAACAAACCTAAAGTAAACCTAAACTAAACTTAAAATACAGAAACAAAAACATAAAAAAATACAAGAGGTCTCACCGGGTGGAGGAGGGGGCGCCGGAGGGTGGGGCGACCGCGGTGGTGGAGGAGAGGGGCGCCGGGGCGGCCGGGTGGAGGAGGGGCGCCGGAGTGGCGGGGCGGCCGCGGTGGTGGAGCAGAGGGGCGTCGGGGCCGCCGTGTGGAGGAGGGGGCGCCGGAGCGGCGGGGCGGCCGTGGTGGTGGAGCAGAGGGGCGCTGGGGCCGCCGGGTGGAGGAGGGGGTGCCACGGCGACGTGGCTGGCGTGGGGCGGCGGCGGCTCGGGAACGGGGCGGCGCGGCGTGATGACGGGGATGGCACGGGGCAGGGAAGGGGGTCACCGGGGCTGCTGGGGCGGCGGCGGCATGGGGGCGGGGTGGCGCGGGGCAATGGCGGCTCGGGCGCGGGCGGATAGAGAGAGGGGACAGAGAGATGGGGCGTGGGCGGGCGTCGATGGATTTTAGTTAGGGAACGGTTCTTTGTCGTCCGCCAACAGACGGGAAAGATCCTAGCTAACGGACGTTAGCTTGGCCACTTTCTTTGTCGTCTTCTAGCGGACGGCAAAGAAAGTGTCTGTTAGGTGGTTCTCGGTAGTGGGCCACCGTCATTCTTTGCCGTCCGCTAGCGGGCGGCAAAGATTCTATGCCGTCAGCTGGCGGACGGCAAAGAGTTGGCTGACGACAAATAGCATTTTTGCCATCAACCATTTCTTTGTCGTTCGCTTTGTAGAAGCGGACGACAAAGAGGCTCTTTGCTGTCAGCTAGCCGACGGCAAAGAGGAAGCAGACAGCAAAATGCCAGATTCCAGTAGTGTAACTAATGATAAAAGTGAGCAAAAACGGTATTATAATGCGTTGAAACAAGGCCTAGGGTTCATACTTTCACTAGTGCAAGTTCTCTCAACAATAATGACATAATTGGATCATATAACTATCCCTCAACATGCAACAAAGAGTCACTCCAAAGTCACTAATAGCGGAGAACAAACGAAGAGATTATTGTAGGGTACGAAACCACCTCAAAGTTATTCTTTCTGATCGATCTATTCAAGAGTCCGTAGTAAAATAACACGAAGCTATTCTTTCCGTTCGATCTATCCTAGAGTTCATACTAGAATAACACCTTAAGACACAAATCAACCAAAACCCTAATGTCACCTAGATACTCCAATGTCACCTCAAGTATCCGTGGGTATGATTATACGATATGCATCACACAATCTCAGATTCATCTATTCAACCAACACAAAGAACTTCAAAGAGTGCCCCAAAGTTCCTACCAGAGAGTCAAGACGAAAATGTGTGCCAACCCCTATGCATAAGTTCACGAGGTCACGGAACTCGCAAGTTGATCACCAAAACATACATCAAGTGGATCACGTGAATATCCCATTGTCACCTCAGATAAACACATGCAAGACATACATCAAGTGTTCTCAAATCCTTAAAGACTCAATCCGATAAGATAACTTCAAAGGGAAAACTCAATCCATTACAGGAGAGTAGAGGGGGAGAAACATCATAAGATCCAACTATAATAGCAAAGCTCGCGATACATCAAGATCGTGCCAAATCAAGAACACGAGAGAGAGAGAGAGAGAGAGAGAGAGATCAAACACATAGCTACTGGTACATACACTCAGCCCCGAGGGTGAACTACTCCCTCCTCGTCATGGAGAGCGTCGGGATAATGAAGATGGCCACCGGTGATGGATCCCCCCTCCGGCAGGGTGCCGGAATAGGGTCCCGATTGGTATTTGGTGGCTACAGAGGCTTGTGGCGGCGGAACTCCCGATCTAGGTTTCTTTCTGGAAGTTTGGGGTTATATAAGAGGCGTTGGCGTCGGGAACAAGTCAGGGGGTCCATAAGGCGGCCACGAGGTAGGGGGCGTGGGTGCCTCGCGACTCCTCTGGCCCATCTCCAATACTCTATGGGCTTCTTCTGGTCCAAAAATAATCTCCGTAAGTTTTCAGGTCAATTGGGCTCCGTTTGATATTCCTTTTCTGCGATACTCAAAAACAAGGAAAAAACAGAAACTGGCACTGGGCTCTAGGTTAATAGGTTAGTCCCAAAAATCATATAAAATGGCATATAAATGCATATAAAACATCCAAGATGGATAATATAATAGCATGGAACAATCAAAAATTATAGATACGTTGGAGACGTATCAAGCATCCCCAAGCTTAATTCCTGCTTGTCCTCGAGTAGGTAAATGATAAAAACAGAATTTTTGATGTGGATTGCTACCTAACATATTTATCCATGTAATTCTCTTTATTGTGGCAAGAATATTCAGATCCGAAAGATTCAAGACAAAATTTTAATATTGACATAAAAATAATAATACTTCAAGCATACTAACAACGTAATCATGTCTTCTCAAAATAACATGGCCAAAGGAAGCTCATGTAGCCCGGCTATGCTCTATCTTCATCACACAAAATATTTAAATCATGCACAACCCCGATGACAAGCCAAGCAATTGTTTCATACTTTTGATGTTCTCGAACTTTTTCAATCTTCACGCAATACATGAGCGTGAGCCACGGACATAGCACTATAGGTGGAATAGAATGGTGGTTGTGGAGAAGACAAAAAGGAGAAGACAGTCTCACATCAACTAGGCGTATCAATGGGCTATGGAGATGCCCATCAATAGATATCAATGTGAGTGAGTAGGAATTTCCATGCAACGGATGCACTAGAGCTATAAGTGTATGAAAGCTCAAAAAAGAAACTAAGTGGGTGTGCATCCAACTTGCTTGCTCATGAAGACCTAGGGCATTTTGAGGAAGCCCATCATTGGAATATACAAGCCAAGTTCTATAATGAAAAATTCCCACTAGTATATGGAAGTGACAACATAGGAGACTCTCTATCATGAAGATCATGGTGCTACTTTGAATCCCAAGTGTGGTAAAAGGATAGTAGCATTGCCCCTTCTCTCTTTTTCTCTCTCTTTTTTATTTTTTTTATTTGGGCCTTTTCCCTTTTCTATGGCCTCTTTTTTTCGTCCGGAGTCTCATCCCGACTTGTGGGGGAATCATAGTCTCCATCATCCTTTCCTCACTGGGACAATGCTCTAATAATGATGATCATCACACTTTTATTTACTTACAACTCAAGAATTACAACTCAATACTTAGAACAAAATATGACTCTATATGAATGCCTCCGGTGGTGTATCAGGATGTGCAATGAATCAAGAGTGACAACTATGAAAAATTATGAATGGTGGCTTTGCCACAAATACGATGTCAACTACATGATCATGCAAAGCAATATGACAATGATGGAGCATGTCATAATAAACGAAACGGTGGAAAGTTGCATGGCAATATATATCGGAATGGCTATGGAAATGCCATAATAGGTAGGTATGGTGGCTGTTTTGAGGAAGGTAAATGGTGGGTCTATGGTACCGGCGAAAGTTGCGCGGTACTAGAGAGGCTAGCAATGGTGGAAGGGTGAGAGTGCGTATAATCCATGGACTCAACATTAGTCATAAAGAACTCACATACTTATTACAAAAATCTATTAGTTATTGAAATGAAGTACTAAGCGCATGCTCCTAGGGGGATAGATTGGTAGGAAAAGACCATCGCTCGTCCCCGACCGCCACTCATAAGGAAGACAATCAAAAAATAAATCATGCTCCGATTTCATCACATAACGGTTCACCATACGTGCATGCTATGGGAATCACAAACTTTAACACAAGTATCTCTCAGATTCACAACTACTCAACTAGCATGACTCTAATATCACCATCTTCATATCTCAAAACAATCATCAAGTATCAAACTTCTCATAGTATTCAATGCACTTTATATGAAAGTTTTTATTATACCCATCTTGGATGCCTGTCATATTAGGACTAATTTCATAACCAAAGCAAATTACCATGCTGTTCTAAAAGACTCTCAAAATAATATAAGTGAAGCATGAGAGATCAAAAATTTCTTCAAAATAAAACCACCGTCTTGCTCTAAAAGGATATAAGTGAAGCACTAGAGCAAATGACAAAATACTCTGAAAGATATAAGTGAAGATCAATGAGTATTCGAATAATTATGCAACTATGTGAAGACTCCCTAACATTTAAGAATTTAAGATCTTGGTATTTTATTCAAACAGCAATCAAAACAAAATAAAATAAAATGATGCTCCAAGCAAAACACATATCATGTGGTGAACAAAAATATAGCCTCAAGTAAAGTTACCGATGAACGAAGACAAAAGAGGGGATGCCATCCGGGGCATCCCCAAGCTTAGGCTCTTGGTTGTCCTTGAATATTACCTTGGGGTGCCTTGGGCATCCCCAAGCTTAGGCTCTTTCCACTCCTTATTCCATAGTCCATCGAATCTTTACCCAAAACTTGAAAAATTCACAACACAAAACTTAACAGAAAACTCATAAGCTCCGTTAGTATAAGAAAATAAATCACCACTTAGGTACTGTTGTGAACTCATTCTAAATTCATATTGGTGTAATATCTACTTTATTCCAACTTCTCTATGGTTCATACCCTCCGATACTACTCATAGATTCATCAAAATAAGCAAACAACACATAGAAAATAGAATCTATCAAAAACATAATAGTCTGTAGCAATCTGGAGGTTTCGAATACTTCTGTAACTCCAAAAAATCTGAAAAATTAGAACGACCAGGATAAAAAAGTATATTGATCTACTGCAGTTGGAATTGGTATTTTATCGCTCTCTGGTAAAAATTATAATTATTTTCGTGAGCGCATACTTTTTGTTTTTATCAGCAAGATCAAACAACAATCATCCAAGAAGATCCTAAAGGCTTTACTTGGCACAAACACTAATTAAAACATGAAAAACACAATCATAACAGAAGCTAGATGAATTACTTATTACTAAACAGGAACAAAAAGCAAAGAGCAAAAAAATTGGGTTGCCTCCCAACAAGCGCTATCGTTTAACGCCCCTAGATAGGCATGATGATTTCAATGATGCTCACATAAAAGATAAGAATTAAAACATAAACAGAGCATCTTGAAGAATATGACTAGCACATTTAAGTCTAACCCACTTCCTATGCATAGGGATTTTGTGAGCAAACAATTTATGGGAACAAGAATCAACTAGCATAGGAAAGCAAAACAAGCATAACTTTAAGATTTTAAGCACATAGAGAGGGAACTTGATATTATTGCAATTCCTACAAGCATATATTCCTCCCTCATAATAACAAGCGCTAACGATTGTTGTTCTAGGTGCCCCCTCCCCACGTATATATAGGTGGGAGGGGAGGGGAGCAGCCATGGGGCGCCCCAAGTAGGAGGAATCCTACTTGGGGTCCTATCCCAATTCGCCCCCCTTCCTTATTTCACCGGAGAGTAAAAGGGAAGAGGCAAGGGAGGAAGGAAAGGGGGGGCCGAACCCCCCCCCCCTTCCTTCTCCAATTCAGCCTCCTGCCTAAAGGGGGGGGCGCACCACCCCTTGTGGGCTGGAGTGCACCCCTCTTATGGCCCATAAGGCCCATTATTTCCCCCAAGGTTTTCGGTACCCCCCCCCCCCCGCGGTACTCCGATAAATACCTGATACTATCCGAAACAGTTCTGGTGTCCGAATACTATCATCCTATATATCAATCTTTACCTCTCGACCAGTTCGAGACTCCTCATCATGTATGTGGTCTCATCCGGAACTCCGAACAAGATTCGGTCACCAAATCACATAACTCATATAATACTAAGTCGTCATCGAACGTTAAGCGTGCGGACCCTATGGGTTCGAGAACTATGTAGACATGACCGAGACACCTCTCCGGTCAATAACCAATAGCGGAACCTGGGTGCTCATATTGGCTCCTACATATTCTACAAAGATCTTTATCGTTCGAACCGTAATGACAACATATGTTATTCCCTTTGTCATCGGTATATTACTTGCCCGAGATTCGATCATTGGTATCTTCATACCTAGTTCAATCTCGTTACTGGCAAATCTCTTTACTCGTTCTGTAATACATCACCTCATGACTAACTCCTTGGTTGTTTGCTTGCAAGCTTATGATGTGTATTACCGAGAGGGCCCGGAGATACCTCTCCGATACTCGGAGCGACAAATCCTAATCTTGATCTATGCCAACTCAACAAACACCTTTGGAGATACCTTTAGAGCATCTTTATAATCACCCAATTATGTTGTGACGTTTTATAGGACACAAGGCATTCCTCCGGTATCCGAGAGTTGCATAATCTCATAGTCGAAGGAATATGTATTTGACATGAAGAAAGCAATAGCAATAAAACTGAACGATCATTATGCTAAGCTAACGGATGGGTCTTATCTATCACATCATTCTCCTAATGATGTGATCCCATTATCAAATGAAAACTCATGTCAATGGTTAGGAAACTTTAACCATCTTTGATCAATGAACTAGTCTAGTAGAGGCTCACTAGGGACATGGTGTTTGTTTATGTATTCACACATGTATTAAGGTTTCCAATCAATACAATTATAGCATGAATAATAAATCTTTATCATGAATAAGGAAATATAAAATAACAACTTTATTATTGCCTCGAGGGCATATTTCCTTCAAATACCTACCATAGCTGTGCTGCATCATCCCTTCCTCTTTGGGGAAATACCGGGTTGCCGGGGAGACATCATCAACATCTATTAGGTTCCTAATCACAAATCTCATCTCCTTGCAATTTACATTATTTTCCATTTTCCTCTCATTTTCATCTCCCCCACTTCACAAAAAATTGCCGTTTTATTCTCCATCTTTTTCGTTTGCCTTTTTCTCGTTCGATCTTATGTTTGCTTGTGTTTCCATGTGCCTTCTATTTTGCTTGCATCTTTGCTTGCTAAAAATCTATTGTTATGGATACACTCAAAGTTTTCTATCTGGATCATCTTTGATCCATATGTGCTCGTGCTGAAACCCCAACTAGTTTAGTTGAGGGAAAATCATTAGATGAGCATGCTCATTTTGCACGGCATCGTCTGTCCGAAAAGGGGAAGCTCTTATGGAATCAAATAAAACGTTTGCTATGCCATGCTTGGAATCTTTGTGAAATTTGTGATTTTACTTGTTGCTGTAAGAACCCTAAAAAACACCTCCCCTATCTATGTGAGTTTAGTGACAATGAAATCTTATCTTCTTATGCCAAGGATATTTATAGTTACTATGATATCGAACAAACTGAAGAATTTGTTGCTTTTAAGGGTGCTTATGAAGTTGCTTATTTGATTGACAAGTATGATATTACTCTCTACAAATCTGAAAATTTTGACATACTTAAATATTGCTATGAAAACTATGCTCATAATGCCTATGTTAAAGAATTTATTGAGAGAATGTCCGCTGCTTTGGAAGAAAATAATGCTATGCATGAAGCTTTGGATAATTATGATTCCATTTATTTGATTGAATTATCCCCTCTTGATGAACATGGTGCTTGCAATTCTTGTGGGCATGATGCCAATATTAGTGATACTTATGGAGATGAACTTGCTATAGTTCCTTATGTTAAACATGAAATTATTGCTATTGCGCCCACACTTGATAGCTCCTTGAATGAAAAGCATGATTGCAATGATATTATTATAAATTCTATAAAGTCAATTGTGTTAGTGATATGCAAAACCCCAACTTGGGGATGCTTGTTTTGTTATGTCCGCTACTTATTGCAATGATCATGATTGGGGTGATGATGATTCTTATAATCTTGATAGTTTATTTAAGCCTCATGATGAATATGTTTGCAATAATATTAAAAGTGGGTTCGAAAGAGTGTCAACTCTAGGTAAAAATAATCCCACATATTTGGAGAGTGTTCAATCTTATGAAATTTTTGATAAAGGTGGGCTTAGAGAGGTCATGACTTTATTTGATGATAATCTCACAATATTGGAAGAGTGTCAACTTTGCATGCATGTGGATCATGAAGAGAAAATTTTATATCATAGCTATATTGTTGAATTTGATTATGATCCTACATGTAATTATTATGAGAGAGGAAAATATGGTTGTAGAAATTTTCATGTTACTAAATTACGTCTCATTATGTTGAGATTGTCAATGCTTTGTTTCTCTCCTTTGCATATGCTAGATATTTCTTGTCTTGCTAATTTGCTTGCTTATAAAATGCCGATGCATAGGAAGTATGTTAGACTTAAATGTGTTTTTCACAAGTTTTATGATGCTCCCTTTGTGCTTTAAATCTTATCTTTCATGTCAACATCAATAAAATATTATGCCTAGCTAGGGGCATAAAACGATAGTGCTTGTTGGGAGGCAACCCAATGAATAAATTTTATTTTTTTTCCTTTTTCTTTCCGTTCTTAAGTGTTTGCACAACTATGCTACTGTTATGATTGTGTTTTTTTTAATTAGTGTTTGTGTCAAGTAAAGCCTTTGGGGTCATGTTGGGTGATAGTTGATTTGATCTTGTTGAAAAATAGAAACTTTGTGTGCCGGTAAAATAATTTTGAAAATTCACAGAAGCACGATAAAATCCTGAGTTATTTACACAATATTGATATACAAATTTCCTACATCGCCCTAATTTTTCAGAATTTTTCAAGTTACAGAAGTATACAAAGTTTTCAGATTGCTACAGACTGTTCTGTTTTTCACAGATTCTGTTTTCTTTGCGTTGTGTGCTTATTTTGATGAATCTTTGGACTCTATCGGGGAGTATGAGCTATAGAAAAGTTGTAATATAGTAGATATAATTCAACAACAAAATATGAATGAGTTTGCAACAGTACTTAGAGTAATCATTTGCTTTGTTATACTAACGGATCTCACAAAAGGTTTTCTTGAGTTTTGTGTGATTGAAGATTCACGTTTTGGGTGAGATCACGATGGATGAAGGAATAAGGAGTAAAAAGAGCCTACTCTTGGGGATTACCATGGCATCCCAATCCATTGTCTAAAAGAGAAGCAAGCAACTAAGCTTGGGGATGCCCGAGTGGCATCCCCTCTTTCTTCTAATGACCATCTGTACTTTACTTGGAACTATATTTTTATTCGTCACATATCATGAGTTTTTCTTGGAGCGTCTTGTATGATATGAGTCTTTGCTTTTTTTGATTTTTATTTTGTGTCATCTACCCTTGCTGGACACACCTATTTGAGAGAGCCAAAATCATGCTACGAATTGTTAGAATTGCTCTGTATGCTTCACTTAAATCTTTATGAGCTATGGAATTGCTCTAGCGCTTCACTTATATTTTTTAGCATGGTGTGCTTTAGTATTTTTGAAGAAATGCTCTCATGCTTCACTTAGATTTATTTGAGAGTTAGTAAATGTTTTAAGAAATCCTCTCTTTCTTCACTTATATTATTTTGAGAGAAGAAACTTTTTATGCTCATGTTCTTCACTTAGATTTGTTTGAGCCATCAAAAGCAACATATGAAATTAGTCCCTAAGTGATAGATATTCAAGAGGGGTATAATAAAAACTTTCATGAAGATCGTTGGATAAATAAACTTGGTTCTTTGTAATAGTTTTGCGGTATGATGATATAATATGTGAGTCATGTTGATGAGTAATTATGCTTTAGTAAGAATATTGGTGTTAAGGTTTGTGATTCCCTATTCGGTGTTAGTTATGATTAATGCTCGCTTATGAGATTTTTTGTTTCTTGGTTGGATGCTTCTCAATCTTTTGCTAGCCTTCACTTGTACTAAGTATGATTACTACTTGTGCATCCAAAATCCTTAAACCAATTTTGCCATATGAGTCCACTATACCTACCTATATGTGGTATTCTTTTGCCATTCTAAGCAAATTTGTATGTGCCACCTCTAATCTTCAAAATAAATTTCTCTTTTGTGTGCTCGTACCGCTCATGAAACGGTAGGGGGTGGCTGATTTTCCATGCTAGATGTGTTATTCTCAAGATGAGTTTTTATTCACTTGTCATTCCACGAGAGTACGGCAAAGGTATTAGGGATGCACAGTCCCGGAATGAAAAATGAATTTACTTTATGTTGTGAAATAATAAATTCCTTGGAAAGTGTTGGTATGGACGGCACCCGTGGATTCGGTTAGCCGTGGAATGTGAAAGTATGGTGGAAAAATGATTAAACTTTATTTTCTGTTTGGGAACCGCCTATGATATATCTAGCATGGAAAGTATTGGGAACTACTCGATCGTTTTCGTTGACAAGAAAAGCATGCCACCCAAAATGTTTTATCTCTATCTTTTTTGCTTTGAGCTCTGGCACCTCTACAAATCCCTACTTCCCTCTGTGAAGGACCTTTCTATTTACTTTATGCAAATTTTTATTTGAGTCTCCATCTTCTCTTATAAAGCACCAACTAAGGGGCACTATGATCGTACTTGAGTATTGGTGTAGCTAATATACGAGTATGTTTCATGAATGGATCAATGATTGAGCATAATGGGCTAGGGATAACTTGCTTTAGTGTTGATATTTTGAAAGACATGGTTGCTTGTTGATATGCTTGAGTATTGAAATCTTCATGTCAAAACTAGACTATTGCTTTGAATCATCTAGAAGTCCAAATTTCCATGATACAAAAGAAAATAATATGTGATGAACATGATAGGCAACATTTCACATCAAAAAATCTGTTTTTATCATTTACCTACTCGAGGACGAGCAGGAATTAAGCTTGGGGATGCTAATACGTCTCCAACATATCTATAATTTTTTATTGTTCCATGCTATTATATTATCATTCTTGGATGTTTTACAATCATTTTATAGCAACTTTATATCATCTTTTGGGACTAACCTATTGACATAGTGCCCAGTGCCAGTTGCTATTTTTTGCTTGTTTTTTTACTTCGCGGAAAATCAATACCAAACGGAGTCCAAATGCGGCGAAACTTTTTGGTGATTTTTTCTAGACCATAAGACACATGTTGGGCCAAGGAAGCACCAGAGGGGGGCTCCAAGGGGAGGACAAGCCACCTGGGTGCACCTGGGGGCCCAGGCACGCCCTGGTGGGTTGTGCCCACCTCGACCGCCTCACGCACCGCATCTTTGCTCACCCCAATATTCCAAAAACCCTAAGGAAGTCGAGGAAACACAATTCCAGCCGTCGCAAGTTACAGAAACCACAGATCCAATCTAGACACCATCACGGAGGGGTTCATCATCCTCATTGGTGCCTCTCCGATAATGCGTGAGTAGTTCATTGTAGACCTACGGGTCTGTAGTTAGTAGCTAGATGGCTTCCTCTCTCTCTCTCTTTTGATTCTCAATACAATGGTCTCTTGGAGATCTATTTGATGTACTTTTTTGTGGTGTGTTTGTTGAGATCCGATGAACTTTGAGTTTATGATCAGATCTATTTTATCCATGAAAGTTATTTGAGTTTTGATCTCTTATATGCATGATTGCTTATAGCCTCGTATTTCTTCTTTGAATCTTTGGTTTAGTTAGGCCGACTAGATCGGTTTTTCCTGCCATGGGAAGAGGTGCTTTGTGATGGGTTCGATCTTACGGTGCTCAATCCCAGTGACAGAAGGGGAAATGACACGTATGCATTGATGCTATTAAGGATAACAAGATGGGGTCTATTCCTACATGAATAGATCTTGTCTACATCATGTCATCGTTCTTATTGCATTACTTCATTTCTCCATGAACTTAATACACTAGATGCATGCTGGATAGCGGTCGATGTGTGGAGTAATAGTAGTAGATGCAGGCAGGAGTCAGTCTACTAATCTTGGACGTGATGCCTATGTAATGATCATTGCCTGGATATCGTCATAATTATTTGAAGTTCTATCAATTTCCCAACAGTAATTTGTTTACCTGTCGTATGCTATTTCTCTTGAGAGAAGCCACTAGTGAAATCTACGGCCCCCAGATCTCTTGTTTATCATATTTGCCTTCAAGATCTATTTTTATTTGCTTTTATTTTCATATCTATTAATCCAAAAAACCCAAAAATACCTTGCTTCAATTTATTGTTATTTATTTTATCTCACGTTCCCGCGAGATCTATTTATCCAATCTACTATAATTTTATCTATCTTTTTACCCGGGAGGGATTGACAACCCCTCTTTTACGTCGGGTTGCAAGTATTTGTTCTTTGTGTGTAGGTACCGTTTATATATGTTGCGTGGTTCTCCTACTGGTTTGATAACCTTGGTCTCATCACTGAGGGAAATACCTACCATAGTTGTGTTGCATCATCCCTTCCTCTTTGGGAAATACCGATGTAGTTCAAGCCGCATCTGTGATGTCACAAGGGCACAATACTCCTAGCCAAGATGAAGTCCAGAACCCCGTTGTCCTTCCATTTCCCACGGTGACCATGGTGGCTCCCACAAAGAAATGGCGGTCGTCTTCCGTGCACAACACTCCCATGCCAATCCATGGTTTGCTCTTATCTTTCCACTCAAACCATAACCATCGAAGTCTTAGGGCCTTAGAAAATTTGTTCGCACCCCCAAGCCACCCTTGTTCTTGGGTTTGCAAATGAGGTCCCAGTTTACCTTGCATTTCCCACCAGAAACCTAGTCCGTGCCCGCCCAAAGATATGCACAGCGGATCCTATCAATTTTCTGAAGGACCTCCACCGGGATGTCAAGAGGAGTGAGATGATATATTGCGATGGCCGTTAGGACAGCCTTGACAAGAATCATTCGGCCTGCAGCAGCCACATGCCTTCCTTGCCAAGGGGGTAGCTTGCCTGCCATCTTATCCTCAAGATGCTAGAAATGGATTCTCTTGCGACGCTTAACAGACAGAGGAGGGCTAATATAACGCATCAAAAATGATGAACAGACTGCCAAAAAAGCATGAAGAACGTTGTCCAGATTGATACCATCACATCAAATAGGAGCAACAAGACTTTTAGCACAGTTGTTGACAAGACCGGCCCATCTGCAAATGAAGCCAGTGTGGCAGCCAGGAATTGTACATCCTCCTTAATTGGTTTGACAAAGATGGCAGCATCATCGGCGTAAAGCGAAGCTCGAACGGTTGGAGTTGTACCACACAGAGGGTGGAGATGCCCTTGGGTAGTGGCCTTGCTGAGGAGATGATGGAGTGGATCGATGGCGAGGATGAAAAGAAGGGGGACAGCGGGTCGCTCTGTCAAAGGCCACGTCCATGCTTCAGTGGATCTCTCAACACCCCATTGATCAACACTCTCGAGGTGGCGGTGGACAGCAAAGCCGCAACCCAATCCAGGAATCTGACTGGGAAGCGAAGATGTTGGAGAACACCCATGAGAAAGTCCCAGTGCACAGAGTCAAACGCTTTCTTGATATCAAGCTTGAATAGAAGAGTCAGGTTGTTTTTTCGATGCAATTTTCTCGCCAAGTTTCTGACATACATGAAGTTGTCATGGATACTTCTCTTTTTGATGAAGGCGCTCTGGGCATTTGAGACAAGATTGTGCATATGGGGTGCCATCCGGGTAGCCATCATCTTGGCAATTATCTTCGCAATAGCATGGATGAGGCTAATGGGGCGAAAGTCCGAGATGGATTCAGTCCCATCCTTCTTTGGAATGAGAGCAATTTTTGCCGAGTTGAGCTAGTGTAAATTCTCAGAGTGTAAGTTGGAGAAGTGGTTGACCATGAGCATGATGTCACCTTTTATGATTTCCCAACATTCCTTGAAGAAGGCCCTAGAAAAGCTATCGGGCCCAGGAGCTTTATCACCGGGGAGATCAAAAATTGCCTTTTCCACCTCGTCCTCCGTGAAGGCCGCTCCAAGGTCCCTGAGGTCGCACTCAGAGACTGGGATATTGCCCCAATTGAAGTCGGTGTGACACAGCAGACGGTAACCCATCTATTGTTGTGTTTGAGGCGGTGGATGAAGTTCTTCCTTCTTCTGTGATTGACCCGAAGGTGGAAAAAACGAGTGATGGCGCCTCCATCTTTTAGGTTGGTAATTCGTGAGCTTTGTCGCTTCCGTCCACACTCCATAATGGCCAGGGCCACCACTTCCCGTTTGAGGTGTTTCCGTAGATCTCGCTCATGAGTGCTGAGGGGCCAAAGCTCTTGAGCCACATCCAAACGAAGAATGACTTCCAGAGCCATGTGGATTTGCACCTTAGAGTGCGCGAAGATCGTCTTGCTCCATCTCCTCAATTTTTGACTAGTTTCTTTTAACTTGTGAAAAAGGATGTGGTAAGGATCAGTGTGATTAATATCCTTATTCCAAGCTTCTTGGATAACCTCTTTGAGCCCAGGCATTTTGATCCAAAAGTTTTCAAAGCAAAAGGACTTTGACCTCTTCGGGTCGTTGTCATTTACGAGGGGTAGTGATCGGACAGTGATGACGAGAGCGCGAGGAGAAGGTGAGTGCCAAAATCGAGGTCCCAATCTTCAATGCAAAAGAAAAAGTCGAGCTTGCTTTAAGGTTGGGTCGGTCCGCTCATTACTCCAAGTGAATTTTCTGTTTTGCAAATGAATCTCTTTGAGTTCACAAGTATTCAGTGCATTACGGAAGTGGACAAGTCGGCTCCAGTCGATGTTTGCTCTATTCTTGTCTCTGGCATGGTATATTTGATTAAAGTCACTAGTGACTAGCCACTTTGTGCCATGGGGAGGTTTCTCGCCAACCAACTCCTGGAAGAAAGCATCCTTCAGGTTGCTTCTCGTTGGTCCATAAACCGTTGTTAGCTTAAAGGTTCAATTGGATGCATTGATCATGACATTGCAGGAGAGGAAGAAGGCTCTGATGCAAGCATCCTTCACGTCCACAGTATCGTCATCCCAGAGAAGCAAGATGCCACCCCGTGTCCCATTAGCAGGGCGATGGGCAAAACTCTTCAATCTTTGACCTCCCAGGTATGAAGCGATGAAAGGGTCGACGAGCTCAAGCTTGGTCTCCTGCAGGCAGACCAAGCGACATGGAGTGTTGATGATTGTTTACTGGATTGTTGCTCGATGATCGGGACAATTTAAGCCTCGGACATTCCATCTTAGGGTACTAAGATTTTGATCCATCATGGGAAACTTTGGGTACAGCAGAAGTTAAGTAGCAGTTGATAGCAACAAAGAAAACATCAACCTGACATTTAACATTCATATCACACATGGTGGAGCGAGATGAACCTAACAGAGCTAGCACAAAAGCCTCGCCAGGGCAGCAGATAGCAGACGCCGATGTCGACGATTGCAAACAGGCGCGCACACACATAAGCAGAGGGGTTGAAGCTATCATGTAAACTAGAGCACATCTTCTACAGGAGCTACAAACACTCCAGTCACTCCGCCGCGTCGCACGCGTCCCCCGCCGCTGCCTGCAGCTCCGGTCCCGCCTCACCACCTGTGCCACCAGGGCATCCTCAAAGGCTTGCACCAAGTCGCAGTCGAGATTGAACAGCGCCCGGAGAGCCGCCATAGTGATGTCAGGGAGATGCCCTTGGAACATAGCCACAAATTTGTCAATGGCTTCCTCTGTGACTTGCTAGCCTTCATCCACAATGCCCATGCGCTGGCATAACAGTCTCTCTGCCATCTTCGAAACCATCATCTTTCTCCTCATGGCTTGGAGACACGGGCTAGAGCAGGCAAGGTTGAAGCCAACCACCCCAGCCGGCGTCTTTCTTCTTCTAGTTGGTGGTCTTGGCCTTGGGGAGGGTGAGCTTGGTGCGGCGAGCAAGGGTGGCTGGCAGGCCACAAATAGGGGAGAGTGAGGCGGGTCCCCAAACTGCCAGCAACCGGGCTGGCTGCAGGGACAAAGACTGGGGTGACTGTCTCAGCTTTAGAGGAAGGAGATGGAGCAACAGCTATGTTGTCTTGCACTGCAGGAGAGGACGGGATGATCTCGATGACTTCTAGGGTCGTGGTATGGGGAGGTGTTGATGCTTGTGGAGCCAAAGCAGGGCACACGGCTGCCTGTCGTTGCTTGGACCCAAAGAAGGGAGCGATCCATCACAACCAAGAGCCCTCGCCAGGCACGGAGGTGAGCTGAATCACATCACAGGAGGTCGATCACAGCGAGGAAGGAGGCAAGCGGCCAGGAGTGTCTTCGCTGACCGGGCTAGCAGCACCTCCAGAGCGCCCAGAGCGTGCCGGGCAGTCAGCAGGGCAGCGACGGTACCAGAGGCTGGGATGACAGCACATTTCGGGAGGCGATGGACCAGCTTGCTGTCGATGGAGCGTGCGTCAGGGGCATCATGGCGGCGGCGACCATCGCGGCCACGGTCGTCTCGGCGGTCTTCTCTGCCGTCTCGGCGCCCCTCATCATCACGGTGCTTCGGGGAGCGAGACCTGCTCCGGAAAAAGTGCTCCCTCCAAGAGGAAGGCCGCTCGTCGCGTCCACGGCAGCCACGGCCGCGGTCGTCGTCCCGTTTGTCCCGGTTGTGGTTGCTATCCCTGTCCTGGTCGCGGTCGTGGTCGTTGTGGCGCCTCCTAGCCACCTCCGCTCTGTCCCGCATCCTGGACTCGCCGTCGATGACCCCGTAGCGGAAGGTGAACGGATGCGAGGAGCGAGGCCGTCGAGGGATGTCGCCGTTGGCGTCGAGGGTGAAATCCTCAACCAGGTTGAGGTGAACCAGGACACGCCCCTTGAGTCCATGCCGGCCAACAAAAGCGCTTGGGCCGTTGTTGTAGCCCGCCGGCTGGTTGCCGGCGACCGTCAGCCGGAGAACCTTGGGAATGGCGGAGGGGTTGGCTGACCATGCCCAGAGGTCGAGGAAGGAGGAGTCTTCTCTCTTGACAGTGGTGACGTCGAAGTGGTGTAGGAAAGTGTCGGGGCCCAGCACTTGCGTTGCCACCTCGTCGTACCGCGTGTTGAGCGGCAGATTCTCGATGCACACGTGAACATGGTAGTACGCCTCCACCAGATCAGTGTGTGCCTCCGGCCTCCATTTGGCGGTGTGGAAGTCCAGCCCACCGTGGCTGAAGCGGCCCGACGCGGGGACCAGGTCGCGGTGGTGCTGGTAGAAGAGGACGAAGAAATCCTCCGAGTAGTGAGGCACCACCTTGATGTAGCTGCGGTCGATGACGAAGTTGGTGGCGATTGCGTTCCTAACCTCCGCGGCGTTGATGTGTGGGTGGTTCCCTCCAATCCAAGCCAGCGCGCCCATGGTGGAGAGGGTGGCGGCGCTGTCCTCCGTGGCCGGGGTGGAGGTGATGACCACATGGCCCTCCTCAGGCCGCAGCGATGGGTCTCCAACAAGCGGCATCACGACAGGCGGCGAGGCTTGGGTCGTTGAAGCGGGCGACGCAGCTGATGAGGGCGAGGCGCCGCACGAGACCTAGGGCGAGGAGACAGGCGAGGCGCTGCAGTCACGGGTGCGGTGACCATGCTGCTTGCACACCCGACACCTAAATAGATTTCGGCAGTCGATCTTGCAGTGGCCGATGTCGAGGCGTCGATGGCAGGTGCGGAAGCGGTGGTGAACGAAACGTCTTCCTGGTGGAGGGGAATAAGAAGCAGAGGCCCTTCTGTACAGTTTATGTGATTTTGGACTATGAAATGCTTGTGATGTTCCCAAGATTTGATGTATTTCCATGGAACCAGCTAAAGATGTGTCCATCGATCATCACTAGAGTTGTCTGTGAAGTTGTTTTTATGATACAATTACATGAACATGAGTCATAAACCTTGAGGTGTCCAACTGATTAATGGAAAATTCGGCACGAAAAGCAGCGGGTCTGATGATGATACCATATGGTAGTATGACCCATATTGAATTTTTGCTAAGTACGTACTAAACAGTTTGCAGTCTGTTGAAATTGGAACATTCCAAGTGACAACTCTCTCCTCGGACTGAAACATATTACTGTGTTGTTGCGAACCCAATAGACAGCAAACTTTCACGTCCATCAAAGCAAAGCAAAATAAGCTATAAAACACAAATGGCAAATTTATTAATGTCATTACCAGTTGGTACTGTTTGTTCTTGAGTAAACCCTTTTACTGCTAAAGTAAATCCCTGTAACCATAAAGGTAAACGGCAGAGAAAACAGATATCAGATGTTGTTCAACATTGAACCAAAATAAGATAAATCTATCGCCGCTAAACTTTCACTGCCATCTCTCTGATCTCTATCTCTCTTTGTCTTTCTTCACTTCTCTCTTGTGGCAGGTGGTACTGTTGCACTACTGACTATGGCACGTGGGTCACCACCACTAAGAGGAGAAGGCTGAAAGAATGTTCTTCTTGATGGTGAATTCATCGGCTTTGGAAGGACTGATCGACTGTCATGTTATGAAACAGGAAATTAGGTCATAAATATGGAGATTAAGTAATAATAATGTGATAAGAATCAACTTTCTTGTTGCCCACCTTCTCCAACAAGCGATGAAGCCTCTCAGTTTCCTTCTTGGTATAGTCAGAGCCCTTCTGCAATATCTTCTTTGCAACATTCACATAGATCTTTCCGTGCCTGGTTTATAGAAGAAAAATGTAGAGGCCATCAATGGCATTGCTGCTACTAACATTAAAATAAAATCTGGGAACAATTTGATAACTTGCAAACACAGTGGAGGAGGTAGAAGTTAGTACTTGACAGCAGGACCACTGAGCTTCGCAGCCTCCTCTTCAATTTTAGAGAGGATTTCCTTCCGCTTGTCATCAGCAGCACTGTGGAATTCCTTGACAAGAGCATCCAAACTTGCCACAAGCCCAGCCTACAGAAATTGCAACGGATAGGCTTTATCAGATTATTACATTTTCACCCAGCTTACTTCCATAGTGTGCTCTCATGTGTGACCAACCTCTGAAGTAAGCTGACCCTTCGAATCACGGCTAGTTCCACTTTTCTCATTAATGAACTTAACAAAGTCATCCAACTCCCGACCGCTCTCATACTCTTCACCAGCTTTGTTACCCTTCGGGAAGAACTTCAATGTGGGAAAACCAGAAACTCCATACCTGAAAGTAATATACACGATTAAAATTCCTCTTTCATTATGTGGTTAAATATCATGCATAACCAAAACTGGTAGGCAAGTCAGATAATAAATGTGTTAGATTTAACAGGTCTTCCATTTGGGTTCATTCAGGAAAACTTCACAAAATTACATTTAAAAAAAGGGAGAGCAGTTTATAAAAGTCACTAGAACAGAGAATTCAGAGTGCATACTTCTCAGCCAAGCTTGTGTATTTGTCAGCATCAAGATTAGCAATCACGACACCCTCATCTTGCTTGAAAACAGAGGCCACCTTCTCATATATCTAAGAAATTACAGACTTGAGTTAGAAAGCTGAAAAATGAAGATGCATGACAGTTCTTGTATGAGAAAACTATGTTATTAAGGAAATTGCCAAGTTAGTGAGATCTACAACTAACCGGAGCAAGACTCTTGCAGTGACCACACCTGTCAAGCAAAAATGGCACTTGATGAAATTATGTCCATTAAAGCGGTGCAATGAAGTAGATTTTGGTGCATGTCAAGCTGATCATAATAATCATAATAACTTACCATGGGGCATAGAACTCAACAAGGACATCTTTGGTTTCATCAAGGACAACTGAGTCAAAGGTTTCCTCGGTCAGAACCACAACACTTGAAGGAACTGCTGCTATCTTCACATTGGTTGCTGAAAGACAGATGTAAGAGATTAAAGGACCACCATGAAGTTATAAGGCTAGTAACAATCAACAGGACTAGAACAAAAATGAGAGACACCAACATATACATATATAAATATAATGATGCTACACAAGTAACTCCAGCAGCCTTTCCAGTATTAACTGTTAAGTGTATAACTGAAGATGAATGATACCAATAGCACATGCACAAGTGACAAGGGGGTCAAAGGAAGTGCCACCACATTGCTTAAGTGCTAATAATTGTCTAATTTCTACTTCAGTGTGATGCTTATCTTCCAACTTAGTTTTCCTGTGGTTTGAACTTAAATGTTCTACATAATCCATTAAATGGTCATAGAGAACCCGACTGACTTGAAACCCACCAAGACAGCATGGCTGGAAAATGTACTACACCACAAGTTGGAGTTTACCTGCTTCAGAGTTAACATATTCTGTAAGGGCTTCAGCAGTGCGTTGACCCTCATACCTAAACAATGAGTTCAACATTAACTTTTCAGATTTTATTTCATAACAAGAAGTGAATTGATCAAAAACAAAGTGTGCATTCTCACTTCTTGGGCTCCAAGGAACCTTTGGGAAACCACTGGATTGTGGGGTAGCCAGAAACTCCATACTTGCTGCACACACTCTTGTGCTCATCGCAGTCAACCTGGATAGAGGGAAACTTAGTAAATATGCCATAACAAATACTATGCAATTTAGAGGCCAATAACAGTATATGTTATACAGCTGTTGGCAAAAAAAATGTTATAGCATTAATTTACAAAACACTTTCAAAAGCACGAGATTTACCTTGGCAATCAAGACTGATTTAGCCTTTTTAAAACTTGCAGCAAGCTTCTCATATTCTGGAGCAAGCTTCTTGCAGTGGCCACACCTATAAAACAGAAAACAATCATCAAATAATTAACCAAATAGTAGAAAAGTACAGTCATCTAAGGAAGAAATAGTTTTTACAAACAAGATAATAAATATGAGACTAACAGAAATAGTTGACATGATTTTAAATGCAATTGCCTCCGATCAATTAGGATTGGTTCGTATATTGATAATATTACCTACCACAACTATGAATAATTTACATGGATCACTTGGTATGTTTTGCAACATCAATTAATAGCTTGGTGAAAGCTTTTCCTCGTTACAATAGATTATTGTTTTCATACTTGCAATGAATTATTACTGTTGATTTTGATGTACCAAACAAGTCACCCATAAGCCTGAGCTGGTATTGAAAGGTGGGTTTTGAGCCCAACAGCTCCTGGTTTTGATAATTTATTCAGTTCGATGCACCAACTGATTCACCGACAAGCCTATGGTATAAGGTAGAAAATATAGTTCAACACTTACTGGAACAACCCAAGTAGTAAAACACTGAAGTACATCCTGACACACAAAGCCAATAAGCATTCTACCATTGAATATGATCCAGAAAAACCCACCAGATATCTAACAACATCAAAGATGACCCTTAAAGTGGACGCTTTACTCGCTATGACTATGCACATGTAAGCCAAAGATACATTAAATTCACCACAAAATAAGATTTGATCGGAACCTCCTACCGGTAGACCATTTCTACTCTCGTGCCCAGATTTTTTTCAAACAAATCTGAGATCCAAAGACTGGGATCAGAATTGCAGCAAAATTCTGACAGGCTAATACCAATTCCAATTCTGGTGCACGTCAAAAGGAGATCAAAACAGTTCCGTCTGCCAGCGTGAACAAGGCAGATCGTTTGTTTTAGCTAAAGATCCCGATATTTTCCCACCTCAACTGGAGTTCGGTCCAATAGCATCTAGACTGCTCTACACCGAGCTACAATTTCGCTACGATCCGTTCCCAGCGGCAACCCGGGCACGATCCCATCAGAGATCCGAGCTCGGCGACCAGTGGAGTAAGCAAAGCAACCACGGATCCAGATCCAAGCGGCGCGCACGCAGGTCAAACTACACAAGCACGTCGTGACACGAGGAGATAGGAAGAGCGGAGGAGGGATGTGGCGGGCCACGGACCAGGGAGCGTAGAACTCGACGAGCGCGCCACGATCCTGGCCGACCTCCTTCTCGAAGGTGGACTCCGTGAGGGCGAGCACCTCGTCGCCGTCGGCGGCGGCTGGGTAGAGCGCCGCGGCGGCGAGCAGGAGGAGGACGGGGAGGAGGGTTTTGCGGTAGATCTGAGGGGTCGCCATGATCTATTTTGCTGCGAGCTCGGGTGACCGGGGTGAGCAGGTTAATATACGGTTGGCACCTGTCCTTCTTGCACTAGTAGTTGGTGGGCCCACGGCGGGCCCGATTGGATAGAAGAACTCCCTCCGTTCGGAAATATTTGTCGGAGAAATGAATAAAAATTGATGTATCTAGAACTAAAATACATCTAAATACATCCATTTCTCCAACAAGTATTTCCGGACGGAGGGAGTATATAATTTCATATCATGTTTTATTGTGGAAAGTATTTAATTTTCAGATTTTATTCAAAATAATAATAATTTTCAGATTTCCCTCAAAGTTTTTAAAAATTTCAGACGTCCATAGAAAAAGTAATTTTCAGATAAATTTATTATCTTCTAGAGGGAAAATATATACATTTAATAGTCGGTATAAATAAATAAATGTTATAATTGATATGGGATTTATAAGCTTTCCCAACGAACGCTTTGGCTGCCGTTGGATGAGGCCCACGGATCTTGAGGCTTCCTAGTGTTCCAGGTCAGACAAATGTTGCATTCGCTCGTTGCCGTTCACGTGTGAATGCTCTCGTACGAGCGACTCTCCACAGTGACCTTATCTTTCTTCCCTACTTTATCATGTCCACTCAGTTCTTGATGTCCCTCGCTGACACTTCTCTCCACTCCCTGTCGCCGAGCTCGCGCACCTCTGTCCTCACCGCATTCATACGTTGATACGTCTCCAACGTATCTATAATTTTTAATTGTTCCATGTTATTATATTGTCTATTTTAGATGTTTAATGGGCTTTAATATGCTTTTTTATATATTTTTTTGGGACAAACCTATTAATCCGAGGCCCAGTACCAGTTTCTGTTTTTTTTGCCTATTTCAGTGTTTCGCAGAAAAGGAAAACCAAACGGAATCCAAACGGAATGAAACTTTCGCGATGATCTTTCTTGGACCGAAAGCAAACCAGAAGATTTGGAGTGGAAGTCTGGAACTCTGTGAGGCGGCCACGAGATAGGAGGGCCTACCCAGAGGGTAGGCGCGCCCCTCACCCTCGTGGGCCCCATGGAGCTCCACCGACGTACTTCTTTCGCCTATATATACTCTTATACCCTAAAAACATCAGGGGAGCCACGAAACCACTTTTCCACCGCCTTAACCTTCTGTACCCGTGAGATCCCATCTTGGGGCCTTTTCCGGTGATCTACCGGAGGGGGAATCGATCACGGAGGGCTTCTACATCAACACCATAGCCTCTCCGGTGAAGCGTGAGTAGTTTACCACAGACCTTCGGGTCCATAGTTATTAGCTAGATGACTTATTCTCTCTCTTTGATCTTCAATACAAAGTTCTCCTCGATGTTCTTGGAGATCTATTCGATGTAATACTTTTTTGCGGTGTGTTTGCCGAGATCCGATGAATTATGGGTTTATGAACTTGATTATCTATGAATATTATTTGATTCTTCTCTGAATTCTTATATGCATGATTTGATATCTTTGCAAGTCTCTTCGAATTACCGGTTTAGTTTGGCCTACTAGATTGATCTTTCTTGCAATGGGAGAAGTGCTTAGCTTTGGGTTCAATCTTGTGGTTTATATCATATTGCTTGAGTTTATCCCTCTACATCATGCCATCTTGCTTAATGCGTTACTCTGTTCTTATGAACTTAATACTCTAGATGCATGCTGGATAGCGGTCGATGTGTGGAGTAATAGTAGTAGATGCAAAATCGTTTCGATCTACTTGACACGGACGTGATGCCTATATTCATGATCATTGCCTTAGATATCTTCATAACTATACACTTTTCTATCAATTGTTCGGCAGTAATTTGTTCACCCACCGTAATACATGCTATCATGAGAGAAGCCACTAGTGAAACATATGCCCCTGGGTCTCTTTCTTATTATATTACATCTCTTTTATTATCGCACCTCGTTTATTTTTTTGCAATCTTTACTTTCCAATCTATACAACAAACTACCAAAAATATAATTATCTTATTATCTCTATCAGATCTCACTTTCGCAAGTGACTGTGAAGGGATTGACAACCTCTTTATCGCGTTGGTTGCGAGGTTCTTGATTTTTTGTGCAAGTACTAGGTGACTTGTGCGTTGTCTCCTACTGGATTGATACCTTGGTTCTCAAAAACTAAGGGAAATACTTAGGATACTTTGCTGCATCACCCTTTCCTCATCAAGGTAAAACCAACGCATGCTCAAGAGGTAGCATGCGTCTCCACCTCTGTCGCGCAGCTTTGCATTTGCTTGCGGCTCCATCCCTTTCATCGTCGGTGATCATGGGGATCCAACGCGCACTTTCTTCGCCGCTCACGCGGCCCCGCCCTTTCCTTCGTCGCGTGAGTAGGAGCATCAAAGGTATCGTGTGCGGCCGCCTGATGAGGACCTATGGAGGTCCGGCAACGGTCGTGCTATAAGAAGCACTAGAGATCCTGCGGGCGGTCGTGTGGGGAAGAGCAGGGTGCCATCCGACTGTCGTGTGGCTGGGCCTGCGCAGGTGGACCCAGCGGTCTACGGTCGCCCTGTGATCGGCATTGTCATGCACCTGGGCAGCGACGTGGTGGGGGTTCTGTTAGGAAACATAGCATGCAATTTTAAAAAAAATCCTACGCTTACGCAAGATCTATCTAGGAGATGCATAGTGTGACACCCCGAGACCGATGCGCAAGGTGTCTTCCAGTATTCGCCGACGTTGCCATGTCATTTGCTTGCGTGTTGCATTTTATCATGTCATCATGTGCATTGCATCATCATGTTTTCAAAACTTGCATCCGTCCGGGTTCCCCCAGCTCCGTCTGTTGTCCGTTCCGAGCCCAGACACACTTGCACGCGCCCGCGGCACGTTCGAAATAGTATTTTATAAGTGGCCAGAAAATGTTCTCGGAATGGGTTGAAAGTTGGCATGCGGTCTTGTTTTAGTGTAAGTAGATCGCCTGCCAAGTTTCATCGCATTTGGGGTCCGTTTGATGCCCCAACGGTTAACTATAGCGACAATATAGTCGGTCTAAACGTTGGACGTTTTCGATCTCCGAAAACTGTTGCCGGGTTTTCCCCCTCTTTCCTCCCTAGACCGTCTACACGGTCCACTACCTACCGCCAGGCCAACCTAACCTCTCTCAGACCCCTCACGTGCGCGTCCGGAACTTTCCCGAACTCGAATCGGGCTGTCGTTACCGATGGGTCCGGATCATCCCCAAACATCCCTAAAATGTCTTCGTTTTCTTATTTGAACTTCCCAAGCCTATTTTGTCTCGACCGTCTGATTTCGATCGGATGATCCAAACTCCACTTTTTCCTATATATATAGACCTTCTTGTCCATTTTTAGACCAAACCCTAGCCTAGCTACTAACCCTATCTCGCAGCCGCCGCCGCTCTCTCCTCGCAATCCGCATGCACCCAGTCCCCTGCCTCCACTTGGCCAGATCCACGAGCCAACCCCCACTCGATCTGGATCGTCAGATCTCAAATCCGACAGCCCAGAGAGCCTCCTACAGTCCCGCAGTTCCACCCATCGCCCGAGTCCCGAGCACCTCCTCGCCTAGCAGCTCGCCGTCGCTGGAGACCAGAGACCTCCCGTGCTAGACGACCGGTGCCCGACCTCGTCGGAGCTCTACTGGAAGCACCACTGCCAGGCCGTCCCCCTGCCCTTCCCTTTTTCCTCTCCATCTTCCTCTCGTCTC
The DNA here is from genome assembly GCF_003073215.2 of Triticum urartu. Classification (NCBI taxonomy): domain Eukaryota; kingdom Viridiplantae; phylum Streptophyta; class Magnoliopsida; order Poales; family Poaceae; genus Triticum; species Triticum urartu. The sequence continues at coordinate 108,107,647 of NC_053022.1, forward strand.
ACGATCTCTCTCTCTCTCGCTCACCTTCGCGGGAGGCCGACGCCATGGACGACCTCCTCGTCGCCCGTCCGTCACCTGAGACTCTGCCCCGCCGCCAAGACCAACGAGAACGGACGGACATGTCTTCCTCGTGCTCGGATGTGTCGCTGCCGCTGTTGTTTGACCATCTCCGTCGAGATCCCCGACCTCCCTGCCTGTAAGCGCCCAAGTCCCCGCCGGCCTCGCGTTGACCTCCTCGCATGCGGTCGCGCCAGCCACTGTCGGCGTCCACCACCAGATCCGACTGGCCTCCGCCGCCCTTGCCCGTTCCGGTCGGATCCCGCCGGCTAGGCCCCGTCCCCGGTCACCGGTGCCCTTGCCGGAGAACCCCTGCTTCAGCCCGCTGCTGCCTGCTTCGTCCACTTGCGCACGCAACCACTTCGATCCAGCGATTGTTGACCGCGCCCTGGGCCACGTCTCGCACCAGGCCCAGCGCCACCCCTCTCCGCTCGTCGTCTGGCCCGCTCCAGCGCCCCGCTTGAGCCTCCTGCCGAGGCGGCCTGCTCGACCACGCCCCCTGGGCCGCCTCCACCGACCTGGGCTGAGCCCAGCTAGGTGAGCAGCCAACCGCCAAGTGGGTTGTTTCAGATTTGGCCCGAGACATGTTTTTTTTTCGCAGAACGTTTTTGCTAATTAACCAATGCATTGCCAGTTTTATAGAATACCCCTTGAACTTCATGCGTGTCATAACTCACCAACCATGCATCATTTGTAAATAACTTGTATATGTAAAATGACTAGAATTCCATCTAGTTTCATTATATGCAACTTCCATGCATGTTAAAAATGTTTAAAATGATGTTTGTTTAAATTTGCTTAAATAACTTGTTAAAATGATTTTGATTTAATTCATAACTAATTAATCATAGCTCCGATTTTAATAAACTTTATATGTAAATGGGGTAGAAAAATGCCTAGTTTACCATGGTGGTTTTACTTTGCATGTTTAATAACTCTAAAATTGTGTATAGGGCAGAATAGTACCAGATCTAAAATATGCACATGAGGATTTTCCGGACTTGTTGTTTGTTGTTCCGGCCTCATTTAAACTTGCCTAGATAGGTAGTTTTCATATGCTTCACCCCGTGCCATGTCTAATAACATTTAATATTGTTGGGTACATAAACGAGAGTGAACTAAATGTTTGAGTGTGGTGTTTCGTCAATATGCAACTCGTTGCATATTGAGCCCCACTTAATTTGTAGTATTGTTTGTGCATATTGACATGCCATGCCTCGTTAAACCGGACATGCATCATACTTGGTTGTGCATCATGCCATGTTTATATGATGGTTGTTTACTATGTTGCTTGCTTCTTTCCGGGTTGCTTCTCTCGTTAGCTTCGGTTTTGTTCCGGAGTTGTGAGGATTCGTTCGACTATGTCCGTTTGTGTTCTTCATGGACTCGTTCTTCTTCCTTGCGGGATCTCGGGCAAGATGACCATACCCTCGAAATCACTTCTATCTTTGCTTGCTAGTTATTCACTCTATTGCTATGCCGCGCTACCCACTACTTGCTTTATCATGCCTCCCATATTGCCATGTCAAGCCTCTAACCCACCTTCCCAGCAAACCGTTGTTTGGCCAAGTTACCGCTTTGCTCAGCCCCTCTTATAGCATTGCTAGTTGCAAGTGAAGATGAAGTTTGTTCCATGTTTGGAACATGGATATGTTGGGATATCATTATTATATCTTATTTACTTTAATACATCTATATACTTGGTAAAGGGTGGAAGGCTCGGCCTTATGCCTGGTGTTTTGTTCCACTCTTGCTGCCCTAGTTTCTGTCATACCGGTGTTATGTTCCTTGATTTTGCGTTCCTTACGTGGTTGGGTGTTATGGGAACCCCTTGACAGTTCGCTTTGAATAAAACTCCTCCAGCAAGGCCCAACCTTGGTTTTACCATTTGCCTCACCACCACCTACTTTTCCCTTGAGAGTCGCGCTCCTGAGGGTCACCTTTATTTTAACCCCCCCGGGCCAGTGCTTCTCTAAGTGTTGGTCCAACCTGGGCGATGTCCAACGCCCCCTGGGCAACCAGGATCTATGCCAACCCGACGTCTTGCCCATCCGGTGTGCCCTGAGAATGAGATATGTGCAGCTCCTATCGGGATTTGTCGGCACATTCAGACGGCTTTGCTGGTATTGTTTTACCATTGTCGAAATGTCTTGTAATCGGGATTCCGAGACTGATCGGGTCTTCCCGGGAGAAGGAATATCCTTCGTTGACCGTGAGAGCTTATGATGGGCTAAGTTGGGACACCCCTGCAGGGTTTGAACTTTCGAAAGCCGTGCCCGCGGTTATGGGCAGATGGGAATTTGTTAATATTCAGTTGTAGAAAACTTGACACTTAACTTAATTAAAATGAATCAACCGTGTGTGTAGCCGTGATGGTCTCTTCTCGGCGGAGTCCGGGAAGTGAACACGGTTCTTGTGTTATGCTTGAATGTAAGTAGCTTCAGGATCACTTCTTGATCACTTCTAGTTTCTCGACCGTTGCGTTGCTTCTCTTCTCGCTCTTATTTGCATAAGTTAGCCACCATATATGCTTAGTGCTTACTGCAGCTCCACCTCACTACCCTTTCCTACCCATAAGCTTAAATAGTCTTGATCTCGCGGGTGTGAGATTGCTGAGTCCTCGTGACTCATAGATACTTCCAAACAGTTGCAGGTGTCGATGATACCAGTGCAGGTGACGCAACCAAGATCAAGTGGGAGCTTGATGAAGATCTTGATTATTGTTTTGTTTCGTTTCCTGTTGATCAGTAGTGGTGCCCAGTTAGGACGATCGGGGATCTAGCATTTGGGGTTGTCTTGTTTTATTTTGGTTCCGTAGTCGGACCTTGATTGTATTCTGGATGATGTATGTTTAACTTGTATTGTATGAAGTGGCGATTGTAAGCCAACTCTTTATCCCTTTCTTATTTAGTACATGGGATTGTGTGAAGATTACCCCTCTTGCGACAAACCTACCATGCGGCTATGCCTCTAAGTCGTGCCCCGACACATGGGAGATATAGCCGCATTGTGGGTGTTACACATAGCAACGAGAGGGGGGAGTGTGTCCACGTACCCTCGTAGACCGAAAGCGGAAGCGTTTGACAACGCGGTTGATGTAGTTGAACTTCTTCTAGATCCGACCGATCAAGCACCGAACGGACGACACCTCCGAGTTTTGCACACGTTCAATGCGATGAGGTCCCTCGCCTTCTTGATCCAGCAAGGTGTCGAGGAAGTAGATGAGTTCCGTCAGCACGACGGCGTGGTGACGGTGATGGTGAAGTGATTCTCGCAGGGCTTCGCCTAAGCACTGCAAAACTATGACCGGGGTGTAAACTGTGGAGGGGGGCGCCGCACACGGCTAACGATTGTTGTTGTGTGTTCTAGGCGCCCTCTCGCCACATATATATAGGTGGGAGGGGGAGGAGAGGCGGCTAGGGGTGCCCTAGGGTTGGCCGCCACCCCCTCGGAGCTCTGCCTTACCCTGCGCACCCCTTTCCATGTATGCATCTATACCAATATAAAAAGACCCAAAGGGGCAGATCCAACTGATCTCGGCCATCAAACTAAGTCAATCCAAGGACCTAGACTACTCCAATGGTGAGTGTTCAACGTGTTTAACGTGCAATTAATATCATACCCATTAATTGCACAATTAACACACAAATAATTGCATACCTAATATCCACATGAAATTAATATATTGCCTAAATATTAACGTGCGTTGCACGTGCGCATTTACTCGTGAAGGGGAAGGAAAGAGGGGGTGAGGGAAGGAAGTGGGAATCCAATCCACACTTCCCTTTCCCATCCCCCCTTTCCTTCTCCTCCTCCTATAGCCTTATAAGGCGCACTAGACCCTTGTGGGCTGGTGTGTTCCTTCACAAGGCCCATATGGCCCATAGGATTGCCCGGGGTACCCGAAACACCTTGCGATGACCTGATACCCCCCGGAACACTTTTGGTGTCCGAATACCATCGTCCTATATATCAATCTTTACCTCCCGACCATTTCGAGACTCCTCTTCATGTCCGTGATCTCATCCAGGACTCCGAACAACATTCGATCACCAAATCACATAACTCATATAATACTAAATCGTTATCGAACGTTAAGCGTGCGGACCCTACGGGTTCGAGAACTATGTGGACATGACCCAAACACCTCTCCGGTCAATAACCAATAGCAGAACCTGGATGCTCATATTGGCTCCTACATATTCTACGAAGATCTTTATCGGTTGAACCGTTATGACAACATACGTTGTTCCCTTTGTCTGTCTGTATGTCACTTGCCCGAGATTCGATCGTCGGTATCTCTATACCTAGTTCAATCTCGTTACCGACAAGTCTCTTTACTCGTTCTGTAATACATCACCTCATGACTAACTCCTTAGTCATTTGCTTGCAAGTTTATGATGTGTATTACCGAGAGGGCCTAGAGATACCTCTCTGATACTCAGAGTGACAAATCCTAATCTCGATCTATGCCAACTCAACAAACACCTTCAGAGATACCTGTAGACACTACAAAAAAAAGACACATCCGTGACATTTTGGGCCGAACAAAATTTTTTCTGTCATACATATGACACTTCTATGACGATAATTGTGACAAAACCCGGTATCATCATAGATGTGGTGGGCTCCTACTTCTATGACAAAAAATCATGACAGAAAATGGGCTTTTCGTCCTGGGCGGGCCGGAGATGCAGCTGCATGACATTCTTTGGGCCATCCGTGACGGAAAAAACCGTGGTAGAAGCGAGGGGGAGGAAAATTTCAGGGAGTTCCCGGTTACGGTGGGAGGTCGGGGGCCGAGCGATGCGCGTTTCTCTCGTACACGTACGCGCGTGTGTGCGAGGCATTGGCTCTAACTGAACCCGAGCGAGGCGTTGGGCTCTAACTAAACCCGAGCGATTGCACTGCAGGTTACGCGTTACTGAACCCGAGCGATCGATCGATGGCTATTAACTGAACTCGATCGAGCGATTCCTTCGCTACTGCTGCTAACTGAAGCCGATTGATGGGATGAACAGTGAGCATTCCGGGGGGGTTGGATGAACAGTGAGCGGTGGCGTTGCCTCTGGATGAACAGGACCCCGTGGTGTGGTGGAGGGCTGGATGACCACGCCGCGCCGAGAGCACCAGGGCGATGGACGATGGCGAGGCCTAGGAAGGGGACAACACGGAGCCGGGGAAGACGCGGCAGTGGATGCCCACGCGTAGAGGAGTACGAGGGTTCACTGGTTCGCTGTGGTGTGAGGCTGTCGTCGCCGCAGAATAATAGGGGGTGTGGGTGAGTAGAGGGATGACCTGGCCAGCAGTGGGAGTAGTAGGGGGCGGTGAGGCCTCCGCCGCATCGCAGCCGGCCACGGAAGGCAGGAGCACGAGGCACGACCGGCGCTGGTTTGGGCGGCTGGAGCAAGAAGACCAGAGGTTGAAGAAGCACTACGGCCGTTGGATGGACATCGTACGATCACTGGAGCTAGAATCATGCATATTGACTAAGTTTACAAAGCCCTCCGTCCCCGTCAACTTAGTAGGCCCACAAGTCAGCCTGCCACTATATTGGGTACCAGCTAATAGGGGGAGTATTCATTTTTTTGCGTAATAAGGAGGCACTTCCTTGCGTGCGAAGATATAGCTGGTGGGTCCGAGCTGTCAGCGGCGGTAATGTTTTTTCGTGAAATACAGAGGCCCTTTCGGTGGGTCCCTGATGTCAGGTGGAGGAATCATTATTTTGCGCGTAATAAGGAGGCATTTCCTTGTGTGCGGCCGTGGACCCAGCTGTCGGCCTCTCCACGTAAAGTCCACTTCAGATGCATGTCGGTCGTTGACCACGTTGACCAGGCCGCGCCGAGAGCACCAGGGCGGTGGACGGCGGCGAGGCCTAGGAAGGGAACGACACGAAGGCAGGGAAGACTCGGCAATTGTTTCCCACGCGGAGGGGAGTACGACTGTATGAGGGTTTACTGGTTCGTCTGCCGTCGCCGGAGAATAACAGCAAGTGTGGGTGAGTAGAGGGATGGCTAGGCCATCGATGGGAGTACGGCGGGGCGGTGAGGCCTGCGTGGCAGCAGAGCCGGCCGCGGGGAGGAGGGAGTAGGCAGTCCCGCTGGCGCCTGTTTGAGCGGCTGGAGCAGGAAGAGCAGAGATTGAAGAAGCACGACGGCCGTTGGATGGACATCCAATAGTCACTGCTTGTGCGTCAACCTTTTTTTGAAAAGCCTCAAATCTGTGGAAAACAGCATACAACCCATTTGCTAATTCTTAAGGGTTTTTTGGAGCCCATATTATTTTCGTTAGCATTACAGCCCATATTGTGGCCACGGTTAAAAAATTATATGAAATTTTGCATATTTCGGTGCGGTCCAAACTGTTTTTAATCCCGAAATTTCGACTCACATTCAAACTGATTTTAAAAATAAATGTATATCAATATCAAATCCAACAAATTCTCCACGCATAAAAATTAATGTAATTTAAAATCTCGAAATGAAAAAAAAGATATTTGAAACTAATTGCCGGTTTGATGTGTTTTAAAAATGTACAACCCATTTCTCCTTACTGATGGGCCATTTTCTCGGCCAGCCGAATGAAAGCTCTCCTCGTCTTGAAAGATTTGCAGCCCAACAGGCCTGACAAAGCGACTTATTTGGCAAATCACAAAAAAATTGGGTTGTGGCCGTGGACCCAGCTGTTAGTCCATTTGCTTTTAGTCCATTTGGTGGGCTGGGTGAAACAATGATGTAGCATCTATGCAGCCCATTTAAATCCCATTTGCATTTTTCTCGAAAGTCGTGGACTTGCTGGGCTGGGTGAAAATATCATGTTGGGCTAGACGGAGAAATGTTATAAAAACATAAACACATGATTGCACGTCAGTAAAATCTTTGCAAGCTTATGTACGCAATCACTAGGAGTTAACTTGCCAAGTTATATATAAACAATTATTATTATTATTATTATTATTATTATTATTATTTTGTAAGAACTTTCAACTTACGAAATAAAATATCATTTTAATTTGATGAGTTAATAGTACGTGGGGTATTATTATTTTTTAGGCTAGACGTGGGACAGTTGAGTTGGTTCTAGGGGAAAGTACTGGGAGAAAACTCAGTTTACATCGAAAAAGAAAGTGGGAGAAAATTCAGAGACCTGCTGGGTCCACCTAAGGAGGGGAATATGTTGGGAGGAAGGAGATTCAAAGCACGGCAGCCGAGTGAACTAGTTTTTTTTACGGACAAGTGAACTAGTTTACATACATAAGAAAATTGCCACTAAAAAAAGCAATCAGGTTGGTTCTTAAAAGAAATATTTCGGACAAAACAGATAATTAATTACGACACATAGGCTAATGCATGAAACACTCACATGATAAAGGTGCTTATAAACAGATAAAGTACAACATCTAGACCTTGCTGGCACGCTTGATCATGACGTTGCGGCTGTCCGTGTACTCGTCGGTTACGGGAAGCAGACACGCCCTCATGTCCAAGATCTGCATGTACATGTCGTAGCATGCGTATGCGCCCTTGGCCGCGTAGGTTATGTAGGCTAGATTCAGAGGTACCTCCCACGTGTTTAGGTCGTCTTATTTCATGTTGGCGTATCAGGGGTCGATGATGGTCTCAGCGAGGTCAACCACGGAGTCCTTCTCCTGCCCGTTGCTGATGATCTTGTATTGCTTCTGGATGTCGACAAGCTTGTTGCACCAGATGGCCGAATCGTCACGTTCTTCCTTCTCTCCACGGTAGCGAAGGTGCAGTCGGCGCTGCCGATGAAACGGGCGAATGCTCTAGAACCTGGTGCAGCCATAGGACTGAGGCGAGGCAGAGCTTCACCGAGTCCGTATCGTTGGTGTACATCACATTCAACTTGGTGCAGCCATAGGACTGAACGGCGAACTCAAAGGGGAACTCCTTGCTGAAGTCCATATCCAGCAGGCTCACCCCTCGGATCACCATTGGAGTCTCTTCGAGTGAACGAGTGTGTAGGCGGCGGCAGCAGTTCGTTTTTCAGCTCTTGGGGAACTGGATTCAACAATAAGCCGAGTGTGTACAGGCGACAATAGTTACTACCCCTCCCTTGTCCGCTGCACGCCCGGCAGAAGATGCACCCTCGGCCACACGTCGGTTCACGAGCGGGTCTGTATTGGTACTGTAATAACAGGAGTTAGTGGTCACTTTACTTAAATTTAATTAGCTTTAATAGAAATTTGTACTTAAAACAAGCAATGCATTCGCTCGTTCTATCAGTGCCACAGGATCAACATGCACAACAATTAGAATTATTATTCTCAGGACGCACACGATCATCACATTTGTCGCATTTTCACAAAAGATAATACTACCGAGTTTGAACTGTTTGTTATGGTTGTTGTCCTCTGCATCATCATGCCGTGTTTCCCAACTTGCAAGATTCAGAACCAACAAATAAGATCCAAATAATAAGTACAACAAAGATGCCTACACATCTCATTGATTCCCAGCTTGCAAGATTCAGAACCAACAAATAAGATCCAAATAATAAGTACAACAAAGATGCCTACACATCTCACTGATTCCCAGCTTGCAAGATTCAGAACAAACCCATTAGAGCCTTTTGATAAAGTGAATATCGAGATTAAATCCATCTTGGCTAGCCATGTCATACAATTGAAGAACTTGGCGAATGCTCTTGACCGTCACAACATTTGTAGTTGAGTATTCCTGTTTGCACAACATGTTTGCACAGCACAAACAAGGAGACATGAGAGCATGATTTCGCTTTAATAGCGGCCTCCTTGAACTCAACCTCCAGCTCTACTTGGATGAGGTCTGCCTGGAGTTCCATGATTCAATTCATGCACCTTTTTCTGTAGTTCACCTGAAATGAAGCAAAGATTGCATCATTCAGCTAGCAAGAAGTACTTGCTCTTGTGAGCTGGCAGGTTCTTCTTTAGTAGTTGCACTAAAATTGAGGAACATTAAGGTTGGTTGTCTGGCTCATGTAAGGTGCAACTATAATTTTCTTATCCTTTTGTGCAGTTCCACTAAAATAAAGTGCCATTGTGGTGACAGTGACGACTCCATCTTGCAAAGGCTAATAAAATGTTGCATGAGATTACCAGGAGAACTTGACGGAGATTTTGGAAACTCCAATCACCATTTTGTGCAGTTCCACCAAAATTGAGAGATGTTGCCCACGTGACATTTTAGTTGAACTGCACAAGACACTCATTCCAAAAAAGTGTTTTCTACAGTTCACCAAAAGGTCACAATAGCAACAAGGTGAAATGGATATCCCTATCTGCACAAAAAGATAGAAAGTAAACGGTTGCTGGTCAATAAGAATATACGAAACATATACAAAATGAAAAGAAGCATCTTAATTATGTTCATGGCAATCACGCAAGGACAATAGAAATTTTAAAACGTCAGTGATGCTTCATGTTACCAGAAGCATTACGATCACAATGAGATTCCTCAAATATGGGATTACTTTAATGGTGGCATTGCTTGTTTACCAGACACAGTAAATCAACAATAGCTAAAGAGTTGGTTTAAGGGCATGGGACCGTGGGGACACCAGGACACTCAGCAGCGTAAAGGAGCAACTTACTTATCATACTGGGGAAAACAACAGGAGTGCCATTGTACTATGTGAGGGCAGCAAATCTAATCCTGGAGACCTTTTACTATGTGAGGGCAGCAAATCTAATCCTGGAGACCTTTTACTATATGAGGGCAGCAAATCTAATCCTGAGACCTTTTACTATGTGAGGGCAGCAAATCTAATCCTGGAGACCTTTTACTATGTGATGGTAGCAAATCTAATCCTGGACATACTCTTTTGACTTGTCCACCAGCCGCCACTTTCTATCCTTTTTTCAACCAATAATAGATCTGTTCCTTATCCAGTTTGTACTGCGTTTTCCCATTATTTCCCTTTTCAACCAAGAGACCGGTTGGGCATCCGGTCTCTACTACTTTCACCATATTATTTCCTCTTTGAATCAAGTCCTAGATTCATGCTACAACTTTCCCCCCTTTCTTCGTTGTTTGAACAAAACCCTAGATTCGAATGCATGAAGTAGCTTTACCTCTAATAATACTAAAAATTTAGGTGGCTTTGGAAGAGCTGATGGGAGTAGAAAAAGATGCACATGCAGACACGTGGGGAGCTGGGGCAGTAGAGCAAGGCCGCTTTCGAAGAACTTATACCTGAGGGTCGCCGGGATGTCGGCGGTGGCAGGTCGGATCTGCGGACAATACGACATGGAGGAAGAAGGGTCGAAGGACCTCTCGAGCCGGCCATGTGTCGGAGAGAATGGCACGGGCCCCTTCGGCAGCTGCAGGTTTCCTCCCTCGACGATGATGACCGCGTGAACGATGCACCTTTTAGTCCTCTACACACACCGTCCGAAGGGATCCGACCGGATCTATGACCAGCGGTGAGCAGAGAGAAAATGTCGCTACCGCTGTCTTGTTTATATCTGGAGAGGATGAGAGAATGAAGAGAGCAACCCTAGTAAAGCAAGCGCTCAGGCCCCTGCGTCCATATATAGTGGAGTGATTATCTTTTTTCTCTCCACAACAAGCGTTTCAATTTGTGTATGTGGCATTAAAGAAAAGAAACTCTCTATTTAAGGTGACTACTGTACGACTCCTACTTACTACTAGTAGTACTACAGTATTGTTCACTTGTGCTCCCCGCCCCTCCATTCATTGAACAACCCCACGGGTGAATAAACATACAGTAAGTACTATATTTATATAGAACGAACAAGCTCGAACTGTTTTCGCGTAGTTAAAAGTTGAGGGCGGGGCTTTTCCTGGGCAGTACGCGCGGCAGTTTTCGGGTAGGGCCAGAAGACTATTTTTTTTAAAACTTCGAGATGGCCACATAGCATGGAGCCGACCCCAACGATTTTAAGCTTACAAGCACGGTACACGCTATCCTAGACTACTATACACATGAAACTGCCACACGAGCGTCCGGGCTGCGCTTGGCTCTTCGCCTCTTTGGGAAGTCGAACAATGATGGAATACTACTGCACTGGAGGAGTACTACAGTACGCTTCTGGCCATCTGACACCGATTGGACTGCTGCATGTCCACCGCGTGCGGGAGGGAGAGCATGTAGCGAAAGCTTCTCCTAGTCTTGCCAGCCACCACGCTCATGGGCGAGGGAGGGATGCTCCTGCCTTTGCGTGTATGACAAGTGGGCCCTACAGGTGTGTGGCCAACCTGTCATACAGCCAAAGGCATGTGTAGTTAAGTCCGCGAGGGAGAGGATAATCAAACTTCTCATTGATGTACGAGTTGACGCGACACATCAAAGCACTGCACTCGATATATTTCAATAATTTGCGTGTGTGACTCCCAGATGCAGAGGCCGGGGGTCATCATCCTCCTTTTCGAGAAAAAATAGACGCGTGTGTGAGAGGACGAGTGCGTGTGTGCACCTCTTCTCTTCCTATATAACGTACTACTAAACTCAGAGTACAAGTTTTTGTGGGTGGCACTATGGTGCGTGCGAGAAGTCCCAAGAGATAGGTTTAATGCATTAATTGCAATGCACGCATGCATAAAGTACATGCATTGGTCAATTTTCTCTTAATACTTGCATGCAATGATTTAATGCACCTTGGAATCTGAACATGTGTTGGGGACAACCAAATTGAGCCTTATAAAATGGAAAAACTAAAATTTTGAGATAAGCCCTATAAAACCGGAAAGGAGGGAGTAGAAAAAGAAGTACTCCATCCGGGAATAGTGCCGCACTTCGAAACTAGAACCATCAATAAATTTTGAGCTTGCGTCCTGTCACATTCCAAATTACTCCATGCTATATTGAATTGCAAACCTGTTCACACCGATCACAACCTAAACGGTTTCCCACTTAGGAACGTATTAGTACTCGGTTATAAATACTAGTATGCCAAGATGACTGCACATTCCTCCTCAACTCCTCATCCACAAAAACAAACAAGTCATTCAACATCCTTCCCTTGCGTCTGCCATGGCCAACGTGAGTTTTGGGTCGAGAGATTGCCACCAGGGAGAGGCGAGCATGGAAGCGGAAGCACGAGAGATGTCCCGCCTCGCTGCGAGAGCAGCCGACATGTCCCACCGCGCGGAAGTAGCAGCACAGAGGTCCCGCCGTGCCGCTGAAGCAGCACGGAGGTCCCGCTGCACCGTCGATGCAGCAGACTGGTCCGACCGCGCCGCGGAAGCAGCAGAGATGTCCCGCCGCGCCACAAATGCAGTAGAGATGTCCCGCCGCACCGCGGTGGCCTGGGAAAATTTCTCGCGGGCACGCGACGACTGTTACAGGCGCATGCATGCGATCGTCCATAGCCAGACGGATCAGATCTCCCGCTCGGCGAGGTTGCAGGACGACATGGTAGCCTCGTTTGAACAGGCTACCGGCGTCATCCGGCAACTAAGGGAGGGCAATGAGAGGCTCCGGGCCGAGCGCGGCCTGCTAAGGGAGAAGATCGTCCGAAGTGCAGACCTACAGGAGGAGACTAGTGCCTTTTTGAAGAAACTTATGGACGAGAATGACATGCTCCGCAACGAGCGCCAAAGGCTGGTGGAGGAATCCGTGGATGTTTTCAAGCAGCGTCTTGAGGACACGAAAGAGCTCATTGCCGCTCGCCGCGGAGACTAGTTTCCTGGTTTCTTTTGATGTAGTAATCAGTTTAGGATGTGGATTGTGTCGTCGGTTGTGAAATGTTGGGTTCTAGCGCGGATGTTTGGCCTTTGTTGGCCTCTTGGGATGTTGCGATTTCAATCTGGTAGCTTTTAGTCCTTCGTGTTAGGCTGGAGTTGTGCTGAACTTCTTGTGAATTGTGGTGGTTTTTAGTAATGAAAATCGGAAGGGGCAAGCCCTTCTTTGATAAATTTTTTTTTAATCGTCCTTATATATTCACTAGTCTTGCTATAAGTCGCAGTAGATGCTATATAGGTCCGTCGGATCTTACATCAAGATCCGTGCTTTCAGATTTTCTTTTCTCTCTCTTAAATCTCAGTCGAGTGATACATAGCCACACCATTAAATAGAGGCTCGGGCGGCATTAATGGAGACCTTGGGAGAGAGGTGGATGGCAGATGGAGGTCAAAGGGCTCTCCTCCCGATAAGCACGCTGTAACGCCCCGAGACCGATGTGCCAGGTGTCGTCCAGTTATTCGCTGCCGTTGCCTTGTCATGGCTTGCGTGTTGCGTTTCATCATGCCATCATGTGCATTGCATCATCATGTTTTCAAAACTTGCATCCGTCCGGGTCTCCCTGTCCCTTCCGTTGTCCGTTCTGAGTCCAACCACACTTGCACGCGCCCACGACACGTCCGAAATATTATTTTATAAGTGGCTGGAAAATGTTCTCGGAATGGGTTGAAAGTTGGCGTGCGGTGTTGTTATGTTGTTAGTAGGTCGCCCGCCAAGTTTCATCGCATTCGGAGTTCGTTTGATAGCCCAACGGATAACTATAGTGACATTATAGTCCGTCTAACGTCGGACGTTTTCGGTCTCCGGAAACAGATGCCAGGCTCTCTCTCTCTCTTCTCCCCCTCGTAGTCTCACCAAAACCCACCTAGTCCATCCTCCTTCCCCTCTTCACTTCCGGAGTTGTCCGATGCGACCGCACGTTCCGAAACCCTCTCTGCACAGTGCATCGAACCCCTCACGCGCGCGTCCGAAATTGTCCCGGACCCGACCCAGACAGTCGTCACCGTTGGATCCGGATCATCCCCAAACGTCTACAAAACGTCATCATTTTCCTATTTGGACTTCCTAGTGTTTTATTCTCGACCGCTCGATTTTAATTGGAGGGACGGATTAGCCCCTAAACTTCCCTCTTTACCATATATATAGTCCACTCCTAGACTATTTGGACAAATCCCTAATTTCTAGGGATCCTCTAATCGGCCGCCGCCACCCTCTCCCTTGGGATCGCTCCCGATCCAAAAATCCCCTCAGCCAACCACATCTCCTCGATCCAAATCCTCCCCGATCCAAGTCCCTCGTTTTCTTCACCGAGCCAATGAGCCACCACCGATCCTCTTCCTTGGGATCCATCCCCTCCTGCTCCACCAACCACAGCCAGACTCCTCTCCTCCTCGTTTTTCCCCTCCTCTGCTCGTTCGTCCCCGAGCAGCGCCTCCACCGTCGCCGGCGACCGCGTCACCAGGACCCTCGCGCTCGAGCTTCTCCCTCCTCACGCGCCTGAGACCAGCAGCTCTCCTCGAGCCGGCCGCAGCAGCAGCCCCAGGCCGACCCCGCGCCCTCTCCCTCGGTCCCTCCTTCTCTTCCTTCTTTCTCCTGACCTCACATCTCTCTCTCGCAGGACCCTGACGACCAAGGCGCCAGGAGCCCGAGCCATCCAGCAGCGCCGTCATCTCCAACCATGGCGCCGCCAGCCATGGATGTCCAGTCGAGATCGACCCCGCCGCCATCTTCAGCCTCTGCGCCAAGTCCGCCGCCGTCCTGCTTCGCTAGGTCAGGCACGAGCGCCTGCCTCCTCGCGCGCTTCGTCCAGCCGCCCGCGGCGCGCCCCTGCTTCCATCCCCTGCTGCCAGAGCCGCCAAGTTCCGCTACAGCCGCCCCGCCCCGCGGAGTCGACCTGCTGCCAGCGCCTGCTGGTTTCCTCTGCTTCGAGGGACCCAAGACGCACGCCTTGCTTCCCCTGCTTCGGTCACGTTGACCCCGATCCAAGGGCCCGCTCCAGCGAGAGGCCCAGATCTGCCAGCCCAGCTGGCCCATCCTCCCCTCAGCCCAAAGTGAGCAGCCCCAGCGCGTGTTTCTGTTGGGCCAGCAAGATTTCGGCCCAAGGCATGTTTTTTTTCCTGGTCGTTTTTCCTATTTTCCCTCTGAACGCCAATTTACAAAAAAAACCTTGCATTTCATTCATTTAATAACTCACAAATGGTGCATCGGTTTAAAATAAGTTTTATATGAAATATGATTAGATTTCTGTCTAGTTTCATAATGTGTCATTTTCACCCATGTTTAAAATGATTAAATTGCTGTTTGTGTAAATTTGCTCCTATGCCATGCTAAAATGATTTAATTCATAACTATTTAACCGTAACTCCGAATTTAACAAACTTTATATGCAATTGGGGTAGAGTTTTGCCTAGTTTAACATGGTGACCTTTATTTGCATGTTAAACAACTCTAAATTTGTGTTTAGGGCAGAACAGTGCCAAACCTAATATATGCATATGCAGAGTTTCCGGAAATTGTTGTTCGTTGTTTCCGGCCTCATTTAAACTTGACTAGATAGCTAGTCTTCATTTGCTTCACCTCTTGCCATGCTAACAACATTTAATCTTGTTGGGTACATAAACGAGAGAGAACTAAATAAGTCATGTGGTGTTTCGTCAATATGCAACCGGAGTTGCATATTGAGCTCCACTTAATCTGTAGGATTGTTTGTGCACTTTGCCATGCCATGCCATGTATCTTTAAACCGGACATGCATCATACTTGTTTGCGCATCGTGCCATGCTTATGTGGTGGTTGTTTACTATGTTGTTTGCTTCTTTCCGGTGTTGTTTCTTCGGGTTGGTTCCGATAACGTCGCGTTTGTGAGGACCCGTTCTACTACGTCCGTTGTGTCTTCTTCATGGACTCGTTCTTCTTCCTTGCGGATTTCAGGCAAGATCCATACCCTCGAAATCTACTATCTTTAGCTATGCTGCATTTTATGAAATCTGGCAAATGGATACAAAACTAGCATTCCTTAATGGATTTATTAAAGAAGAGTTGTATATGATGCAACCAGAAGGTTTTGTCAATCCTAAAGGTGCTAACAAAATGTGCAAGCTCCAGCGATCCATCTATGGACTGGTGCAAGCATCTCGGAGTTGGAATATACGCTTTGATGAGTTGATCAAAGCATATAGTTTTACAGACTTTAAGCCTGTATTTAAGAAAGTGAGTGGGAGCACTACATGACTTGCAAGCCACCCAAATTGGCATGTCAAACCTCTAACCCACCATTGCCCTAGCAAACCATTGTTTGCTATGTTTACCGCTTTGCTCAGCCCCTCTTATAGCGTTGTTAGTTCCAGGTGAAGATTGGAGCTTGTTCCATGGTTGGAACATGGATATTTTGTTGGGATATCACAATATCTCTTATTTAATTAATGCATCTATATACTTGGTAAAGGGTGGAAGGCTCGGCCTTATGCCTGGTGTTTTGTTCCACTCTTGCCGCCCTAGTTTCCTTCATATCGGTGTTATGTTCCCGGATTTTGCGTTCCTTACACGGTTGGGTTATAATGGGAACCCCTTGACAGTTCGCCTTGAATAAAACTCCTCCAGCAAGGCCCAACATTGGTTTTACCATTTGCCACCTAGCCTCTTTTTCCCTTGGGTTAGGCCAGCCCAAGGGTCATCTTTATTTTAAACCCCCGGGCCAGTGCTCCTCTGAGTGTTGGTCCAACCCAGAGCACCGTGCAGGGCCATCCCTTGGCAACTTGGGTTACGTCGGCTCCTGTACGCTTAGCTTATCCGGTGTGCCCTGAGAACGAGATATGTGCAGCTCCTATCAGGATTTGTCGGCACAGCGGGTGGTCTTGCTGGACTTGTTTTACCATTGTCGAGGATGTCTTGTAGAACCGGGATACCGAGTCTGATCGGAATGTCTCGGAGGAGGTCTATTCCTTCGTTGACCGTGGAGCTTGTCATGGGCCTAAGTTGGGACACCCCTGCAGGGATTTGAACTTTCGAAAGCCTGTGCCCGCGGTTATGGGCAGATGGGAATTTGTTAATGTCCGGTTGTAGAAAACCTGAAGTTGACCTTAATTAAAATACATCAACCGCGTGTGTAACCATGATGGTCTCTTTCCGACGGAGTCCGGGAAGTGAACACGGTGTTGGAGTTATGCTTGACGTAGGTTGTTCTTGGATCACTTCTTGATCATACTTTTATCGACCGTGCTTTGCCTTCTCTTCTCGCTCTCATTTGCGTATGTTAGCCACCATATATGCTAGTCGCTTGCTGCAGCTCCACCTCATACCTTTACCTTACCCATAAGCTTAAATAGTCTTGATCGCGAGGGTGCGAGATTGCTGAGTCCCCGTGGCTCACAGATACTTCCAAAACCAGCTTGCAGGTGCCGATGAGTCCGTGCAGATGACGCAACCAAGCTCAGGAGGAGCTCGATGAAGATCTTGTCCTTTGTGTTGTTTCGTTCTAGTTGATCAGTAGTGGAGCCCAGTTGGGGTCGATCGGGGACCTTTGTCGCATTTGGGGTTCTTCTTTTATTTTGGCTCCGTAGTCGGGCCCTGATTGTATTTGGTTGTTGTAATGCTTTATTCATGTAATTGTGTGAAGTGGCGATTGTAAGCCAACTATGTATCTCTTTCCCTTATTATGTTACATGGGTTGTGTGAAGATTACCTCACTTGCAACATATGCCTTCAATGCGATTATGCCTCTAAGTCGTGCCTCGACACGTGGGAGATATAGTCGCATCGAGGGTGTTACACACGCGCAGGGGTCTGATTGCACGCCTCTCGTACTCAAATAGCTACCCTGCACGTCGCCTCCTAGCTAATAAAAAAGGGGACGCGTGGCGGCACGTAAATGGTACTAGTAAGTAGAACACCCAAGGTTTCAATAATACTTGTGTTTCCGATTGTAACGTGACAGCACTTCTTCCAAAATGACTTTGTTGATTGTTAATGTGTGCGCCTTCGCAAATCGGACTGCAGATTTACCACAACATGTTGGTGCCATGTCATGGCACCAAGCCAAGTTTCATTATTTTCATGTGTGTTTTGGATTTATAGGAATTAAAAAACTAAGTTTCTCAATGTTTCCAACCCAGCCACGACGCCCAGAATTTTGAATTTCATTCCCATTTCTTGCATGGAACCTAGAAATTTACCCGAGGACACACATGTGATTTTTCAACCAACTTTGGTGCACTGGAACATGTGCTTGTATTTCAAATTTGAATTATGCACACAAAGGTGACACGTTCCCTCCCAGAACCACGAGCCTTCTTGAGAGAAGCTCCGATTTGCAAGAAGCTTATACCAAAATTTGTTCCTATTCAGCCAATTTTTTTTACCACGGCATGGTACTACCATGACATGACACCATGCCAAGTTTCATGATTTTAAAACCAAGTTTCTCAATGTTATCGACCGAGCCACGATGCCCAGATGTTTGAATTTTATTCTCATTTTTTGCATGGGACCTACTCCCTCCTTCCATCTATATAGGGCCTAATGTGTTTTTCAAGACAGCCTTTGACTATTGACAAGATTAATAGCACATGAGATGTATACTATGCAAATTATATTATTGGAAGCTCCTTTGACATACAAAATTGAAGGTATGCTTTGTGTAAGTTGCATGCCATATATTATTGCTCTAACGTTTGGTCAAAGTTAGCCTCGAAAAATGCATTAGGACCTATATGCATGAGAGGAGTCGACTTCGAGAGAATGTGTTTGTTTGAGAGACACCGAGGAAGACTACTATATATCGATGGTGCATGTAGGCGGGAATTAAACTAAGGGATGGTCTTATTGGTTTCGGGGATATAGGGGAAGAGTGAGAGGCGGCGGGGGGGGGGGGGGGGGGGGGGGGGGTAGCTAGAAGGAGATTGTTAAGTTTGAGTGTGTGTTTTACCCACCTAGGCGGAAGTTATGTGCACAAAAGAGGAGAACGATTCGATGTGGCATTAGGATTGAGGGTAATTAACTACGTATGGAGATATAGAGACCTTGAACGTGCATGTGTGAGAGGTATACATGTATACGTGGGATGTGTGTGTGTGCGCGCATGATCAAGATAAAAGAAACAAGACATAAGTCATAAGATCAACGACATGGGAGAGACGGATCGGTATGACAATATGCATGCATGTGAGAATGTATGGAAGAAGTCCCGACAATTGAGCATGTGTTTTTGTCTTTAAGAGATAGTGGCGTGAGCTGGAGCATGCATCTATGGCGAGCAGAGGGAGTGAGGCGCAACGATTGTGCAAAAGAGACCAACCTATAAATGCATATGTATGGAGAGACATATATAGTGTGGGTGATTGGAAGCAAGACTCCGTGCGAGAAAGAAATGTTGACGGAGAAACTACAGATAGATACAGAGATGGAGATGCTATCTAGAGGGACATCCGCTAGTTTGGGTGTTGGAGATGACCGTCGGGTGGTTGAAAGGGTGAAGTTATATATGTGTGTGAGAGGGCACTTGACTACATGTAGAGAGAAACATATGTAGTGTGCGTGATAGGAATCAAGAGTGAGGGTGAGAAAGAAGGTTTATGGAGAAACAGATAAATAGAAAGATAAAGATGCTAGCTAGTGTGCGTTAGAGATAGGAGTCAAGTGGATCAGAAGGCTGGGTTATGTGTGTGGGTGTGAGAGAGATAGAGAGAGGGTGCGTGTGAGTCACATACAAACAGATATCAGAGAGAAATGAAATCCAGAGAGACGGAGTTTTGTGTCTGCGAGAGAGAAAGATATTTCACAACGAGAGTGATAGCTAGAGAGACATACGAGGGAACGCAAGATATCTCTAGGGAGAGAGGGTGTGTGTGAGCGACATACAAGAGAACAATGGAGAAATATGAGACCCTGGGAGGCAGAGTTTGTGTTTGTGTGTGAGAAAGAGATATTGATGAGGAAGAGTCGTAGGTTCTCATATCTAAGGAGCGAAAGACATCTCTGTATGAGGGGTGTGCGAGTGGCACACATGGGAATAATAGAGAGAAATGAGACCCCGGGAGACAAAGTTTTGTATTTGTGTGAGAGAAGGAGATTCCACATGGAGAATCATAGTTAGAGACACATAGCAGGGAGCGAGATATACTTAGAGAGAGATATAGTGATGAAGGTCGAGGGAGAGAGTACCGTCAGTGTGTTACGAAGATAATACTACCCCGGATAGCGCCGAAGAACACCCACCCCAGCAAGATTCGGCACAGGAAGATGGAGAAGCCAGCCCTCATGAGATAGCGGCAGACCGAGAGGTCGAGGATGATAACTATATGCCTCCCTCCGAAGACGAGGCAAGCCTCGACGACGACGAATTCGTCGTACCATCAGACCCCGCCGAACAAGAGCGTTTCGAACGCAGGCTTTTAGCCACGGCAAGCAGCCTCAAGAAAAAGCAGCAATAGCTTAGAGCTGACCAAGATTTGCTAGCTGACAGATGGACTGAAGTCCTTGCGGCCGAAGAGTATGAACTCGAACGCCCCTCCAAGAGTTACCCAAAGCGCAGGCCGCTACCCCGATCAAAGGAGGAAGCACCTACATCACTAGCACACGACATGGCAGACCGGCCACCTCGCGGCCACGACAGAGAGGCCTCTCGGCCCTCCACCCAAGCCATGCCCCGACGCCGCTCAACTAAGGCACGGGAAAATGCGCCAGACCTGCGAGACGTACTGGAAGATAAGGCAAGACAAACAAGATCGATCTACGGATCGCGCAGGCGCCCTACAGCACGTGACGATGATCTTCACTCCGGATACAACAAATCTGGCCGGGCCGAACACAACAGACATAGCTCTTCCGAGCTGCGTCGTGATATAGCCCAGTACAGAGGCGCCGCACACCCGCTATGCTTCACGGATGAAGTAATGGATCATAAAATCCCAGAGGGTTTCAAACCTGTAAACATCGAATCATACGATGGCACAACAGATCCGGCGGTATGGATCGAGGATTATCTCCTTCACATCCACATGGCACGCGGCGATGATCTACACGCCATCAAATACCTCCCGCTCAAACTTAAAGGACCGGCCCGACATTGGCTTAACAGCTTCCCAGCAGACTCAATCGGTTCTTGGGAGGACCTGGAAGCCACATTCCTCGACAACTTCCAGGGCACTTACGTGCGACCACCGGATGCCGACGACTTAAGCCACATAATTCAGCAGCTAGAGGAATTGGCCAGGCAATTCTGGACACGGTTCCTAACAAAGAAAAACCAGATAGTCGACTGTCTGGACGCAGAGGCCCTAGCAGCCTTCAAGCATAACATCCGCGACGAGTGGCTTGCCCGGCACCTGGGACAGGAAAAGCCGAAATCTATGGCAGCCCTCACGACACTTATGACCCGCTTTTGCGCGGGAGAAGACAGCTGGCTAGCTCGCAGTAACAACTTATCAAAGAACCCTGGTAATTCGGATACCAAGGACAAAAGTGGCAGGACACGTCGAAATAAGCAAAAACGCCACGTTAGCAGCGTCAGCAATGAAGACACGATAGTCAATGCCGGATTCAGAGGCTATAAATCCGATCAGCGGAAAAAGCCATTCAAAAAGAATACTCAGGCCCCATCCAGTTTGGACCGAATACTCGACCGCTTGTGCCAGATACATGGCACCCCCGAAAGGCCAGCCAATCACACTAACAGGGATTGTTGGGTGTTCAAGCAGGCAGGCAAGTTAAGAGCCAAAAACAAAGACAAGGGGCTGCACAGCGACGACGAGGAGGAGCCCAGGCCGCCGAACAACAATGGACAGAAGGGCTTTCCCCCACAAGTGCGGACGGTGAACATGATATACGCAACCCACATTCCTAAGAGGGAGCGGAAGCGTGCGCTACGGGACATATACGCGATGGAGCCAGTCGCCCCAAAGTTCAACCCATGGTCCTCCTGCCCGATCACTTTTGATCGAAGGGACCATCCCACTAGCATCCGTCATGGCGGCTTTGCCGCATTGGTTCTCGACCCAATCATCGACGGATTTCATCTCACAAGAGTCCTCATGGACGGCGGTAGTAGCCTGAACCTGCTTTACCAGGATACAGTGCGGAAAATGGGCATAGATCCCTCAAGGATTAAGCCCACAAAAACGACCTTTAAAGGCGTTATACCAGGTGTAGAAGCCAACTGTACAGGCTCAGTAACACTTGACGTGGTCTTCGGATCCCCGGACAATTTCCGAAGCGAAGAGTTAATCTTCGATATAGTCCCGTTTCGCAGTGGCTATCACGCCCTGCTCGGACGAACCGCATTCGCAAAGTTCAATGCGGTGCCGCACTACGCATATCTCAAGCTCAAGATGCCAGGCCCTCGAGGAGTAATCACGGTCAACGGAAACACCGAACGCTCCCTTCGTACGGAGGAGCACACGGCGGCTCTCGCAGCGGAAGTACAAAGTAGCCTTCTTAGGCAATTCTCCAGTCCGGCCGTTAAAAAGCCAGACACTGCCAAGCGTGCCCGGAGTAACCCACAGCAGGACCGCCTGGCACGCTCTAAGCAAGCGTAGCAATGCGGCCCCAACCCCAGCTCTCATGACATAGCGAAACCAGTGCCTCGCATACATAACTACGCCCTTGAAATACCATGGGCACAGGGGAAGGGGCACAATAACGGCATGCCCAAAATACGGCTTAAAACGTACTAGGGGCTGCCGAATTCTTTTTTTAATTTTTTCTTACTTTCAGGACTCCATACTTCGGATGACCTATTCGGCAATTCGATTGCCGCACAAACGATGCAAGATCCAGGGAGGCAGACAAGCCATGCCGCATTATGGAACTCCCAGGTGGTCTCTGTTACGAGCAGTATACCTGTTTTGAATACAATTCCGCGGCCTGCCCCTGGTCAGGACATGTTAAATAGTCCAATATCTTTTTGCTTATCGCACTATTTATATCGTTCGGCTTTGATAAATAGCCTCTCTATAAACAATGCATAGCTTTTTGTCTATTTTTTTGCATTATCCTCTTTTCACATATATGTTTATTAAATGACATGATTGCACCCGTACACCATGGTACGGCAAACATGCCAGGGGCTTCAGTACCCCTCATTATGGTGTGAGAAGTCCGTACACTTTCACAAGTGCGGCACCCCGAACTTATAGCACTATATGCATCGGCTCCGAATCATGATTTGGGTCAATAGTTGGGTTTGCCCGGCTCCTATGTTTTGGTGCCTTACGTTCCACTATATCGGCTAAGGTAGCACTAGGAGAACCACTGCGATTGTGCCTCGGTTCAGCTGGGTTAAGCACCTCAGTGGAGAAAGCTAAAACTGACTGTCATGATGAGGCGAGAGACCGGTCGCTGTTCGAGAGGTTTTTCGAGTCCCTAAAGACTTATGCCGCTTCGAGCGAGGAGCTGGCTTTGTCCGGCCAAGGCATGGATAGCGCCCCGAACTCGGTCTTCCGAACTAGGGGCTTCGCCGAAATTTAAAATTATAGAGTTCTATGGCTAAGTGAGAGTGTTCAAGCATTATAGTCCGATTGCCTGGTTCGTTGTGCTGAGCGCCTCCCTCGAAGGACCCAACTATGGGAAAAAGAGCGCTCAGGTTTATCCCGAACACCCCAGCACTAGTGGCATGGGGGCAGAAGCCGACGACTGGCCATCTCTCAATTTTTTGATAAACGGCCGCATAGAAAGTAATATTTTAAATTCAATAAGCATTGCTTAGCACATATGAACAAGTTTTCAGCGCACAGGATAAACACGAGCGAGTTCATTCAAAAATCACATCCTTGGTACATTCATCCGCCACAAGGCGGGCACCTGCAAGAACATCCTTGTAGTAGTTCTCGGGCTTGCGATGCTCCTTCCCCGGCGGCGGCCCGTCCTTCACAAGCTTCTCACCGTCCAGCTTACCCCAGTGCACCTTTGCACGGGCAAGGGCCCGACGGGCACCTTCGATGCAGACGGAGCGCTTGATGACCTCGAGCCTCGGACAGGCCTCCACCAGCCGCCGCACCAGCCCGAAATAGCTCCCAGGCAGGGCCTCTCTAGGCCACAACCGAACTATGAAGCCCTTCATGGCCTGTTCGGCCGCCTTGTGGAGGTCGACCAACTGTTTCAGCTGGTCGCTCAAGGGCACAGGGTGTCCGGCCTCAGAATACTGAGAACAGAACACCTTCGTCGAGCTGCCCTCTTCAGCTCGATAGAATGCGGCAGCGTCGGATACGCTGCGGGGAAGATCTGCGAATGCCCCTGGAGAGCTCCGGATTCGGGTAAGTAACAAGTAGTTTACTTTTATATTTCTGCTTTGCATAAAGAATGCCTTACCCGCTGCTATCTTCCTCATCTCCTCCAACTCTTGGAGGGCCTTTTGGGCTTCGGCCTTGGCAGACTTGGCAGTCTCAAGGGCCGCCGCGAGCTCGGATGCTTGCGCCCTTGACTCAAGCTCCAAACTCTCATGTTTTTTCATGAGAGCCTGAAGCTCTTGCTGCACCTCGCCGACCTGAGCCCCAAGTCTGTCTCGCTCGGTGTGCTCTGCGGCCGTTTTCTTTCCGGCCTCAGACAGCGCCTGCTTAAGGGTCGCCACCTCAGTCGTGGCCCCTACAATAAGCAGTACAATCCTATTATTTTTTTGCAATCACGCCTTTTTATAGGCACCTTTTCTATAAGGTATTTCTTACCTTCTTTCTCCTCGAGCCGCCGCTTGGCAAGGCCGAGCTCTTGCTCGGTCCGCTCGAGGTCCTGCTTCAGGACACCCACCTCCGCAGTCAGTGCGGCGGTGGATAGCAGTGAAGCCTGCATACGCATATTGACTCTTTTTTGTTAGACTCCTGCGATATTTAATAGATCCTCCATTTGGCTTTTCTTTCCGAACGCCAAACAGAGCATCAGGGGCTACTGTCTATGCGGTAATATTTTAACATATTTTTACTTACCTCGAAGCCTGTTAGAAGGCTAGCGCAAGCTTCAGTCAGTCCGCTCTTGGCGGACCGAACCTTCTGGATCACCGTACTCATAATAGTACGGTGCCCCTCGTCGATGGAGGCGCCGTCAAGCACCTCCAGCAGATTGTCCGGCACCTCCGGTTGGACGGAGGCCGCCGGCTCAGAAGGCTTGCTCCTCTTGGAAGGAGTTCGCCTACCGCGGTCCGGAACTGTGGAAGATTTCGGCACAGTGTCCGGCACAAAGCCGGACTTGGAGCCCTGGGGGGCCTTATCCCCTTCACTCCTGGAGTCCGGGAGGTTGCCTTGCGGCTCCTCCAGGACCACCTCCTCCTGCCCCGGAGCTTGTCGCGACGCCACTTCGGCGTTGTCTGCAGTGCGGGGGGAGACAGCGGGCGGAACTGAGTTCACGTCCAATGAGTCCAGGGAGCCGCCCGACGATTTGTTGAATTTCGGCCCGGGGCGGGCTGCATAATCACGTTCGACATTAGGGAAAGCTGTGCAACAAAGGAACATCATGAGTTACTCTGATATCCGAACTTACGATTTCGCCGGACGCTTGGCCCTGTTTGACCACTCCTCTTCGCCCTCTTTGGCGTCGAGGGAGTAGTCCGGTGGAGGGGTCTTCCTTTTCCTAGACCCCTCGGCCTCCCCCGTTGGGGCGGCCTACCTCTTCTCTCCTTCCTCTGCTGGGGGGGGAGAGTTTTCTTCTCCCTCCTCCTCGTTTTCACGGGAAGAGGGCATCTCGGACTCGTCGGATGACGAGTCCGATACCACCATGTTACGGCCACTCTTTTGAATCCCCGTGGTCTTCTTCTTCTTGGCCTTCTTCTCCGGCACCACATAAGGCGCCGGAACCAGCAGCTTCACTAGTAGAGCTGGGGCTAGGTCTTCGGGCAGCGGAGCCGGACAGTTAATCGGTCCGGATATCGCCCGCCAAGCCTGTCAAAGGTAAGGGAGTTTAGATCCCGCATAGAGTCAAACTATGAAAAAAGCTTAACATCCTGTAAAAGGTGAAGATAGCTTACCTCGCTAGCGTGACGCTGCGAGCTGTATCCGCGGTCCTCGGAAGCGGATGCGGGAGCCTCGGCGCCCTTGAATAGCACCTTCCAGGCATCTTCATACGTCGTGTCGAAGAGCCTGCTAAGGGTTTGGTGCTGCGCCGGGTCGAACTCCCACAGATTAAAATCCCGTTGTTGGCACAGGAGGATCCGGCGGACGAGCATAACCTGGATTACATTAACAAGACGGATTGGCTTGTTCACCAGGGACTGGATGCATGTTTGCAATCCGGTCACCTCTTTTTCGTCACCCCACGATAGGCCCGTCTCTTTCCAGGACATAAGCCGCGTGGGGGGTCCGGATCGGAACTCGGGGGCTGCAATCCATTTCGGATCGCGTGGCTCGTTGATGTAAAACCACCCGGATTGCCACCCCTTTAGGTCTCCACAAAAGAGCCCTCGAACCATAGGACGTTGGCCATCTTGCCCGCCATGGCGCCTCCGCACTCCGCCTGGCTGCCGCGCACCACCTTGGGCTTGACGTTGAAGGTCTTGAGCCAGAGGCCGAAATGAGGGCGGACGCAGAGGAAGGCCTCGCACACGACGATAAACGCCGAGATGTTGAGGATGAAGTTTGGGGCCAGATCGTGGAAATCCAGGCCGTAGTAGAACATGAGCCCCCGGACAAATGGGTGGAGTGGAAAACCCAGTCCGTGGAGGAAGTGGGGAAGAAATACTACCCTCTCATGGGGCCTCGGGGTGGGGAGAAGCTGCCCCTTTTCGGGAAGCCGGTGCGCGATGTCCTTAGACAGGTATCCGACCTTCCTTAGCTTCTTGACTTGGCCCTCCGTAGCGGAGGAGATCATCCACTTGCCTCCCGCTCCGGACATTGCTGGAGAAGGTTGAGGTGGGAAGTGCGGGCTTGGGCGCTGGAGCTCGAGCGCGCAGGAGATGGATAGGCAAAGGAGGAAGAAGGCGTGGGTAAAAAGGTGGATCCTTATCCCCTTATATGGGCGGATGCGGTTGTGCGTCCCCACCAGCCTAGTAAAACTCGCTTGCCTCCCAAGCGCCGTGATAAATGGCGCGGTTGGGTTACCCACGTCCGTATTGATGAGAATCCCGTAAAAGGGGTACACGATCTCTGCTTTGACAAGACGTGCCAAGGAAACCGCCTCGCAAAATGTGCTGAGGTGGAAAAGTAAAAACGATTCGAGTAAAGGACTTGGCCGTAGTGCGATGACGCACTGCGGAATACGTCAGCAGATTTGATTTGTGTTAATATTATTCTCTCTATGGCAATATGTGGAAACTTATTTTGCAGAGCCGGACACTACTCTTGGTGTTTACAATCTTCTATGAAGGACTTGGAGGAGGAACCTGCCTTGCAATGCCGAAGACAATCTGCGCGCCGGACTCGTCGTCATTGAAGCCTAGTTCAGGGGCTACTGAGGGAGTCCTGGATTAGGGGGTGTTCGGGTAGCCGGACTCCAGGACTATGAAGATACAAGATTGAAGACTTTGTCCCGTGTCCGGATGGGACTTTCCTTGGCGTGGAAGGCAAGCTTGGCGATGCGGATATTCAAGATCTCCTACCATTGTAACCGACTCTGTGTAACCCTAACCCTATCCGGTGTCTATATAAACCGGAGGGTTGTAGTCCGTAGGACATCAACTCCATATACAACAATCATACTATAGGCTAGCTTCTAGGGTTCAGCCTCCTTGATCTCGTGGTAGATCTACTCTTGTACTACCCATACCATCAATATTAATCAAGCAGGAGTAGGGTATTACCTCCATCAAGAGGGCCCGAACCTGGGTAAAAACATCATGTCCCTTGTCTCCTGTTACCATCCGGCCTTGACGCACAGTTCGGGACCCCCTACCCGAGATCCGCCGGTTTTGACACCGACAAAGATCATTGTCGACATACAGGTAGCACGAGAGATACCTGAGAGACGATGAACGCATATAGGTCCAGAGAGATAGTCCTATATAAGCATGAGTGATAGCTATATGAGATGAATATCTGGATTAAAGGGGATTCAAATATTTAAACTGGAGATCACGACATCGATAATATCATAACGCAAATTGGTGTATCAAACATGCATATTCATTTGAATTTGGGCACACGTGTAATGTTATATAGTTTATCAATATTGGTGATCCATAGATTCTTCAATTACAAACAATGCATGGTTTATATGCAATTAATGTCTAAACGGGATTACACTATATGTTGCGTGTGTGAAACACATTATACATGTTCGAGAAGTAAAAAAAAACCCCGCATGAAACACACATTAATTGGAGACAGTTAGCGAGGAATGCATACATTGGATTTCAACATAAAAGTGGTTTCAAATATTTGAAAATCCAAATTGATGGATACAACCTTATGAATCTGAGATCATGCCATTTGTAAACCATATTTATGTATAAATGGTGTTGTGCTTTTGAAAGTATATATAAAAAATGATGTATATAGAATGTAATTCCAATTGAAAATGGATCCCGCCCGAAAAAAATATAGAATACAAACGGGATTCGAATTGAGTTGGCACGGTAAACGTGCACTCTGCAAAATTTGAACGAAGCGGGGAAAGTCGCAGTAACCGCTCGGAACCAAAATCTGCGAGATGGAAATCACTGCTGCCTATCCCTGCCACGAAAAGCCTATATGCTGGATTTCTATAGGTTTCGATAGGGGTAGGTTTGTAATTTCACCCAAACGTGACGTAACCGCCTCTCACCCGGATTCATACACGGTGGGCGCCAAAACATAGTGTGTCCTCGACCGAAATCGACTCCCTCCCCGATTCATATTCATACACGGTGGGCGCCAAAAACAAACTCTCATCGGCAAATATTCGGTGTATGCTAGATTACCGTCCTATCCCCGACCGACTAGTGTTGCTGTGATGTAGTAGAAATTTGAAACAGGGGCTATGTTTGTAAATTTCCTCGCATTTGAGACAAGCGTGCCCTGAATACATGGTTCCCCCTTCCTCTCTACCTCCCTTTTCCCCATTCGTACTCCGTGGGCGCCAAAACACCCTCTCCACCCCACCCTCCTCCGTCCGCCGCCGTTCGCCACCATCTGCCACCCCATCCACCGCCGTCCTCCTCCACCATGTCGGAGCTGATACCCCGACGCTGCCGTCCATTACAAGAGATCGGCCTCTCTCATCCACGGCTTCGGACCGGGATCCTTGCATCCTGTCCTCTCGCTTCATCCCCGCCGTCGTCCACCTTGCCGGCGCCGCTCCTACGACCGTCTCGTCCACCGCGCCCCGCCGCCACCGTCTACCCTCCTAGATCTGCTTCCACGCCGCCGACAGCCATCGCTACCACAGCACCATCAAATTCTCAGCAGATGCCTACACGGTGCCGCACCAGAGGCGGTACTCTTTCATATCTGCTCAACTTATTTATCGCAGCAAGAAAATAGATCGCCACTGCTTTACTCTGATTTCTTGTCTTGGTTGCGAAGTTGCCTTTGTCCGGTTTGCACCTTCAGATCCGCCATGGCACTCTCAACACCATACTCGCAATGCTTATGGTTTCCCCTTTTATATTCCACACTAGTTAAATCACAGTAGACTAAATTTCAAAATTGGGTCAGTCGATTTTTCAGAGCTCACCGGAGTTCGCCGGTGCGATCGAAGGGGCTCGGGTGGTTGTGGGGCCTCGCCGAACGAAGAAAACTTGACGCGGGTGGGGGTTGGGGTGGGGGTGGGGGTGGCGGAGGAACACAGGCGGTGGGGGCCGGTGGTCCGGCCGGCAGCCCGTGCGGCGTTCTATATGGGAAGAATCAAAGACGAGGAAGAAGAAGGGTTAGGAGACGCAGGATCTTCATCCAACCGTCTGAAATGGTCGAGAGATAGCTAGGAGTTGCATTCTTAATGTGCTCTGGTTCATCATGTGTGGGCACTGCGCAACCAACATTTTATTATCCAAAATCTGCTTGCTCTTCTTTACCATGTTCCTCTTCCGTTCTTCTTTAATATGTACTCTCTCCGTTCCTAAATACAAGTATTTGTATAGATTCCACCATGGACTACATATGGAGCAAAATGAGTGAATCTACACTCTAAAATGTACCTGGATACATCTGTATGTGATCCATAGTGGAAATCTCTACCAAGACTTATATTTTGGAACAGAGGGAGTATGATAGTTGTACAGTATGTTCCTTGTACTGAAGATGAGCAGGGACATTTGCAGTGTAGAGGTCTATACGGTCGGTTGTGATGGACACTTTGAGCCTCTTTGATTCGTAGGATCTTGTAAACATAGGAATAGGATTTGTAGTGGCCTGCCCACTTGAATCCTATAAGAATAGCAAGGAAATGCAGGGAGCTGTGTCGCCTTTGAGAGTTACATTGACATTAACAGTACCGCACCTTCACTTGAAGAGAGCTGGTATCCGAAGCCTTTCTAGCCGTATCGGCAATACTAGCACATATATTCCAGCAAGTTCCACTTTGCTGATTTTACTCTGATGCTTAAGGTTTTCCCGTTATATCTACACTATGATCTGTGTAGCTGCTTTGTGTCGCACTAGCAGCAGTCCACTCTTGAAGCTAAACACTGCAATGACTTTCAAAATTGGCACCAAGGCATTGAGTGCCATTCTGGATGCAATGAAACTCATACGCTCCCCACCTGTTGATTCTTGTTCAGAATATCATCCTAATGACTATTCTAACCTCGAGGAGTCAAAGACAGATGGCCTGTCCTGTTCAACCATCAAGGTGCCTGTTCTAATTTGGCAATGTTTTATTGATTGCGGGTATCTTGCATATGTTGTCTTGCATTTCTTCTACTTTGTTGCACTGCCATCTGCTTACTTTACTCATCATATATGTTGAGATGCCATGCCCATCCATTATCAATACATATTCC
This sequence comes from Triticum urartu, assembly GCF_003073215.2. Classification (NCBI taxonomy): domain Eukaryota; kingdom Viridiplantae; phylum Streptophyta; class Magnoliopsida; order Poales; family Poaceae; genus Triticum; species Triticum urartu. The sequence continues at coordinate 108,138,233 of NC_053022.1, forward strand.
ATCTGTCATCATACCATGTTTTTCCACTCAAATGCTGTTCTTGTGCATCAGACATCAAAAAGGAAGAGGGTGATTGCCGAACCTGAAGGAGCACCAGCAAAGTCCTTGAAAAACGTGGTGGTGCTGGAGAAATCAGACAGCACCCCGCTTATATTGGCTATACAACCAGTGACACAAAACGTAGGACCGACTCCAGCAGACTGTACCCATATTTCACTGGCCACACCACTAGCCCCACCATTAGCCCCACCACACCGGACCTGCACTCCAGCAAAAGGTATACCGATTTCATTTTCCATAGCACTAGCTGTACCATAGAAAAATCCCACTCTTGCAAAAAGTACAGCAAGTCCACTGGCCGAAGACCTATCCCAACTGCAGAGACGACCAATTCCTGCAGATTGGAACCCCATTCCATTTATTCCCAGTTTAAAAGACAATGCTTTCAATGTTGTTGTTTTTTTGACTGTGAACTGTGGGGCAAAACCCCCACAGCAGATCAAAACTTTATTGAATTAAATAACAGATACAACAAGTTGATTACAAGGAGTAACCATAGTACAAGGTAAAAGAGAGTCTTACAAAACTAGCTTAAGGGGGGAGGTAAGAGATCCACTTGAGCAGGTCATCCTTGTAAGCAGATCTGATTCTGTGCTGCATGAGGCTAATATCATGCCTAAAAGCAAACCTCCATTTATTGAAACTAGCCCTCTCATTTCTGAACACTTTGGCATTTCTAATGATCCAAATATTCCAGCAAGCAATGAACACCACTTCAGAGAAGAAAGGCCTATCAAAACTTCTCCTTGCCTGAGTAACCAGCTCAATCATGGAGGTGCCAGCAGACCAATCAATCTGCAGATAATTCCAGACCCTTACACTGAAATTGCAGTTGAAGAACAAGTGATCCCTGGTTTCTCTAGCCTGCAAGGGGCAGAGCTTACAGTGGACTCCATCCTCCATGTGCCAGTGCCTTCTCTCAACCATATCCTTGGTGTTCAACCTGTCCATAATAAGCATCCAAGCAAAGACCTTGATCTTGAGAGTACAGGAGGATTTCCAAATCCAACAGAGCAAAGGATTGAAGGACTCAGACTGAAAGGTGTGTGAGTAAAATATCTTGGGCTTGAAAGACTTGGAAGAGCCCTGCCAGAACCAAAAATCCTTCGAGCTGGGGTCTCTGCTGTGTGAGTCCATTAAATCCTTTATCAGATTTAACTCATCAAAAGCCTGAGCAGATAAGGGAAGGTGGAAAAGTTGGTGCATATCCTGGGTATTGAAAATTTCCTTAACTGAGACCCAGGGGTCCTTGGCAAAAGAGAAAAGCCTTGGGAATCTTGCTTGCAAACTAGATGTTTTAGAGCCAAGGTTCCAATTATCAGACCAAAAGAGAGCAGTGTCCCCTTCATTGATCTGCACCCAGGAGCAGTCCCTAAAATGCTGCATGACTTTACAATTATCCCTCCACCAGAAGGAGCCACAATCATTTGTTCCCTGGGGCATTCTTTCAAAATAATATGAATCCCAAACTAGGGATACCCAAGGAATTTCTCGTTTGTTCAGGAAGTTACTGGCATGCTTGAGAAGGAGAGCCACATTCTGAACCCCTAGATTAAGAATACCAAGACCTCCTTTGTTTTTTGGCCTACATATGAGTTCCCAAGCAGCAAGAGATGGAGCAGGCTCATCTCTATGCTTTCTCCACAAGCACTATCTTTGGATTCTTTCCAACTGCTTGAGAATACGAGCTGGGAGAGCAAGACTACCCATAAAGAATATTGGCAATGAGGATAGAGCAGAGTTAAGGAACTGCAGCCTTTCTCCTTGGTTAAGGAAAGAAGAATTGGCAGTCATTCTTCTCTCCATACAGTCAACCAGTGGCATGAAGTCTACCATTTTGGGTTTTGTGGTCCCCACAGGTAATCCCAGATAAGCAAATGGCATTTTACCAATTTTGCAACCAAAAGCAGTGGCCAAATCCTCCATTACAGCAGAGTCAACATTGATTGGAATAATGAAGGACTTATGATAGTTGACATCCAGACCAGTGGACTGAGAGAACACCTTTAGCATATCCTTCAGAGCCAGAAGTTGAACCCTGTCTGCAGGGAGGATGATCAAAGTATCATCAGCATACTGGATCACAGGGTAGTCTGCATCATGGCAAGGTATAGGTAAATGCAGAATTCCCTTCCTGAACATATCATTAATCATTGTTTGTAGCAGGTCAGCAGCTATGACAAATAACAGGGGAGATACAGGGTCACCCTGTCTAACTCCTTTCTTACAAACAAACTTCCTCCCAGGGACCCCATTGAGCAGAACAGATGAAGTACCAGTGGCAAGGAGCTGTTTCATCCAAAGAATCCACTTATCATTAAAGCCCTTATATCTGAGAATTTGAAAGATAGCTTCATGCTCAATAGAGTCAAAGGCCTTTTCAAAATCCAATTTGAGGATTACTATAGGTCTCTTTGACTGGTGACATTGGTGCAAGTATTCAAATGTCCAACCCAGATAGTCCTGTATTGTTCTGGTCTTAATGAAACCATATTGGTTCTTATGGATGCACTGCATAATCATTGCTTGGAATCTATTTGCAGCCATTTTGGACAAAAATTTAAGCCCCATACTAGTGAGAGAGATAGGCCTGTAGTCTCCCACTTCCTCAGGTGAAAGTTTTTTGGGCACAAGAGTAATAAAAGAACTGTTGATGTTTTCCAAGACAGCAGTTCCATCATAAAAAGCCTGTGCTAGCTCATAAAATTCCCCAGAAATTAGGTGCCAGCATTTCTTAAAAAACAAGCCATTAAATCCATCAGGACCAGGTGCTTTATCCACAGGCATATGCTTGACCACATTGTCCATTTCCTCCTTTTCAAAAGGCCTAGTGAGCACCTCAAGGCCAGACACAGGTGAGATAAGTGAAGACAAATCAAAACCCATCACAATCCCTCTAGTGGTGCCCATTCTATTCTTAAAACAACTCCAGATAATTCCAGCCATTTGGGAGTGATCAAAGACTACAGATCCATCAGGTAGTCTTAAACTAGCTATAGAGTTCCTCCTATGCCTCTCAGTGGCCATAGCATGGAAGAATTTGGTGTTTTCTCCCCCCACCTTAAAGTACCGAATAGAGCATCTCTTCTTCCAGTACAGAAACTGTAAGTGCAGAAGCTTTTCCAAATGGGTTTTGACAATTCTTCTGAAGTTGTTCTCCTGAATAAAAAGAGACCTCCACTCCTCCAATTCATCCAGAAGGAAAATGACATGATTGCATTTGCTGATCAATAGCCTCAATTTGGAAACATTCATTTGCCACCTCTTAAGACACATTCTCAAACATTTAAATTTGTCTGCAATTTTAGCAGTTATGTGTATTTTCCGAGAGGGATGCTTCCAAGAGGATTCAACACAGTCCATGAAACCCTCAAGTTCAAGCCAATAGTTTTCAAACCTAAAGAGATTTGATTTTGAAATGGAAGTCTTGATGGAGACTAAACAAGGCACATGATCCGATGCAGCCCTAGCCAGGGACAGAACTTCAGTCATGGGGTAATCAGAAATCCAATGCACAGAAGTAAAGAACCAGTCCAGCTGCTCAAGAAGTGGGGTATCCTGCATATTGGACCATGTGTAGGATCTGCCTTTGATTGGAAGCTCAAGGAGGCCCAGGTGACCAATAATCTCATTGAAAATGAACATGTCATTTATGTCCCCACCAGGTAAGTTTCTGTTATCCACAGATCGAAGGAAATTAAAATTGCCAAGTAACAACCAGTGCTCATTGATAGGTATAACCAGGTTGTATAACCAATTAACAAAGTTGTCCCTGGCTTCACCCTGACAAGGGCCATAAACAGCCACAAGAGTCCAAGATTCATTATTCTGCCTGGAAGTAAACTGAACAACCACAGCAAACTGCTGCACTTCAATTACAGTGCCACTAAAAATAGAAGAATTCCAGACAACAATAATTCCTCCAGAAGCTCCAATTGAAGGAGAACAGACAAAAGAGTCAAATCTTTTAGGGCAGAAAGATTTGATTGTCCTAGAGTCAAAAGAAGTGCATTTTGTTTCTTGCAGACAAGCTATTGAACATTGGCTTTCCTCAATTTTCTGCCTAACAGCTCTCTGTCTAGCTTCAGAATTCAGGCCTCTTACATTCCAACAAAGAACATTCCAGTTTCTACAGATATTGCTCATTATAGCATAAGATAAAGACCAGAAACCACATGGCACACAATACCACATGTCCAAAAGAGCACAGTCTAGTCGTACCCAACATTAACACACACCAAGGTTCCAGAAGCAGAAAACTGCCTAAAAAAGATAAAGCAAAGTTAAGGGCTTGCGAAACCCAACATGCCAGGGACACTCTAATCATCATGTTTAGGCGAAGCAACAAAAGGTGGATCCACCATAAGTGCATCCACAGAGAGCAGAGCAGCATCAATCTCAAGCTCACGCCCAACTTCTTGTAGTCGACTGACAGGGGTTGCAGGAGGAATTCCATCAGAAGTAGGCTCTTCATGCATCTGGGCCGTGAAAGGCTTGGCCTTGGGCTTCTTCCTCTTGGGCTGTAGTGTGAGCTCCTGAAATGTGGGCTTGAATCCATCACGCTGAGCCGAGCTTATGGTGCAGCGTCGAACTGCGGTGTCAACAATTGGAGTTGGCGCCAAAGTCTTCCGTGGCCTGCGAGCTTTAACCGCAGCAGGAGGGGGAACCTACACAGGTTGCACATCAACAAGATCAGAAAAAAGTGCCCTGGCAACTGGCCTAGCTGGCTCCTCTTCCCTCCATGTAAGGCGTGGCAGATCTGAATCGCCGAAAGCCAAATCCCACCTCCTCTTAGATAGAACAACCGGCGACAAAGGTTGCAGCAGCACTGGCCTGGGTACAGAGAAAGCTACAGGAGCTTGCAGAAGGCTCTCAAAAGACCTCCTCCAAATCATATCCGGGGGCAAAGGAGGCCCAAAAGGAATCGCAGGCAGAGCAATGTCCTCCCTGACAGCAGGAGGCTAATAGACAACAATGGCCCAATTGTTAGCTGCATCTTCATTGACCAAAGGCAACACAGGTGCTTCAGACAGATCATCCTCCACCACAATGACGGGTGGATCCTGGTCAGCAGCAGAGCTTGGCTGGGCGGAGAGATCCACCACCATTGATTCTTGATCTTGAACAGGTTTAGGCTCAACATTGTCTTGCCAATTCCCCCAATTGTCCTCAGCCACTTCATTGATCACAGGCTCTGGCGGCGGAGGAGGGACTGCATTCCACCCCAAGGCGGGGTAGGCAGGAAGATTAAACGAAGGCAACTCGGGGAAAGGAACACCCGGAACTGGATGCGGATTTCCATTGAGAGGCATCCAATCTTCGTCCTGGGGCATCTGCTCAGCAATGTTCACTCCCAAAATGTATAGAGGCGTAGTCCAAGAAACCCGAGCACCACCATAAGCCGCATAATCTATGAAAACCACATCACGTGGCACAAGGATATCCTCTGGGAATGAAGCAAAAACCAAAGAGCGAACCATATACGGGTCCTCACTGACCCAGTGGTGAAACTTGCCAAAAGTATTCATGGCTGCCCTAATGCATTCAGTGTTGCGAAGGTCCAACGGAATTCCAAGAAACATAAGAAGTCCCTGACGAAAACCCTGAACTCCACGAAAAGTTTCACCCTCGTCGTGCTTCATAAATCGCACAAATCGGTCATTTCCCAGCGGCTGAGGCGGAAGTTGCAGCAAAGAAAATCTGACGGTAGCGTCCCGAAGCTCAAAGAGCCCAATAGACCGGATCCAAGGCTGAGCTGACCGAACATGAACACCATGCCCTTGCAACCACTGCACTACTTCTTCTCTAGCAGCACCAATCTCATCTGGTTGAGGAATAGGCATTACCTCCGCAAGCATGAACTCCTCATGACGGCGCACAATTGGGATATGTGGCGTCACAAAGGTTCGCGGCAGACGATCTTCCCCACCATCGACGATGTGGTGACCAGCAGGCACGTACAGCAGGGGATCTAAATGGAAGTTGGCCATCGGAGCCGGGAGCTCCGCCTCCAAGGACGGCGAGTGAAGAGGTGGGGGAGGGGTTGCAGGCGGCGAGGCTGATGGTGTCTTGGGGCCGGGGCTGATGGAACTGGACGACGGCGTAAATGCGGAAGTGCAAGGGAGGTCCAAGTTTGGTAAAAGATGCTTTCAATGTTGTTAGGGACTACATGCATATATTCCCATCATGGGAAGATTATTGTGAAGACAAACATCATTTTCACATCTTCCTGTCCAACTTATGTGTAAGTGCTATTATTCATGGTTATTATTTTCCTGTTTTCTGCTGATTGAACACATGAATGATTTACATTACATTGTTGTAACTAGGCGAGGGTCAATCTGGATAGTCATGATGAGCAAAGCTTGCTTGTGCTTTTCAAGGAAGCATTGCAGCAGTATCGGTGTTACCTGAGGAAATCACACTTTGATGGCAAGTCTATAAACAAATTCCTGGTGAAGTCTCCTGTGCTAAATTTAGAAGACATTGAATGGAAAAACCTTGTTATGCACTGGTCTCGTTCCCAGGATGAGGTACTGTCTATGAAATCACATGACAATTTGAACTTCTACTTTTCTGCATGTGCCTTACGGATCTTTTTTGCAGGAAATTTGCTCGAAGAAGAATTCCAGTTTGACAAGAACGACAGGATATCTCAAATATGCTGCCCGCTGCTTTGCTCTTGTTAGTACCTGTTGTCCTGTATCACTGTACTTGCATACATACCTGGTTCATTATGTGATAGCAGTATGCATGATAGCTTGCTTATCAATTGTTTGCTCCAAATTATCTGATCTGTATGAATGGTTACATTAGTGTAGAATATATCCAGTGCCAATGTTTTTTTAGCTCTGCATTGTTCTTGTAAGTACATGCTGTCCTTTATCAATGTACTTATAATGACAGGTAGTTGTTCATGTACCATCACTCTGTAGCTTATTTTCCTTTGCCCTCCATTTTCTACACATCAGATCTATATTTACTCTTACCATAAGGTTGGTACTGAAGAAGTTTAGCTCTGCATTGCTCTTGGCTGTACCTTTTGCCTGTATCGCTGCACTTACATTTATAGCTACTTGGTTATGTAGCATCACTCTTCATCTTATCTTAAATATTCTCCATTTTTTCGTATATTATCACATCTATATTTACTCTTAACAAAATGTAGAATAAATGCAATGCTTTTGAAGAAGATTCTGTGGTAAACTTCTTGAATTGCCCCCCCATCGGCATGGACAAGGCCTTTATAGAGCCTGTCTTCACCAATAATGTAAGTTTGTCCATCTCAAGCCTTCAAACTTTGTTGTATATATTTGGTTAGGCATGACTGCAACAGCTGTTTATTTTTGGTGTTTGCATCAAATTGCTTGTTTAAAGTTTATTATATGTAGTTCATAAACAAAAGTTCGTCCTTTCTTAATTTAAGTTTTCAGTTGTACAACCAAGTTCCTTCTTCATACCATGTAAATTAAACTATACAGAGCAAGTGATCTTCTTTTGCACTGCATGTATGCTTCTGTTCTTCATCTGTAATCCAGTGGTGTGGTGAACCTACCCACTACAACACAATGTCATATTCTGCAATGTCTTAACTATGAAAAATGTCATATCATTCTACTATTATTTAAACCATCTCTTTATTTGCCAATCTGAAATGGTATAAATTGACAGCACACTAACCATTGATACTTATGAGTTCTTGATCTGTAATCCAGTGGTGTCGTGAAGCTGCCAACTCCTTCACAATGTCATTTCCTGCCATGTCTTGACATGAACAATACCATATTGTGTTAATGCAAATTTAAACTGTGTCACTTTATTCGTCAGTAAGAAATGTGATGAATTGTCAGCACTGATATTTTTATGTGCAAAACATGTCATCTGTCTGCTTGTTTATCTTTGAGAGTGAGGAAGATATAAGTGTTGAACAAGCACAGTCTCATCATCTTGCTCAGCTGCTTGTGCTGCAGCTCCCCAGTAGGGCTAACCTTTCTTGAACTCTATTGAAGCGCTGTCGGTTTTGTATATTATTTTGTCGGCGTGTTTATTTGCACTGGTGGCGATCTTTGATGCCCAGTGTATGTAGTCTGCTGTCTGCTTGTGCTTTATTATCATAGTGGCAAACTTTGATGCCCAGTGGATGTAATATGCCGTAATTTCTTTATTGTATAGTATAGGTTTTTTCTTATTCATGATGCTGCAGTTATTTTACTGTATATATATCCTGTCTTCGCAGTAAACCGGCCAAACCGTAAAATTACAGTACATAATCGGGCCGTCATGCAATCACGATGTAGGTTGGTCCTGAAACGTGCCGATCAGCTCACGGGCCGGCAGCAGCCCGAAATGAACCCCGATCCATGATTGTGCGAATCAAATCACAGGCTTTTAACAGGCCGAAAAATTGTCTCGGTCCTTGTTTGGCCCAATCAGATATCGACTGCGAGCAGGCCGGATGCAAACCGGGCCGTAGTTAGGCCCAACTATATGACGGGCTTTTAACAGGCTGAAATTAATATAGGGTGGGAATGTTAAACGGGCCCTTAACAGGCCAAAACTAATATCAGGCCAAATTACTAAGTGGGCCCAAAAGCATAGTGTCTAGTTGACGGGCCGAATCTGATATGGGCCATAATTAGGCCCTAAACCTCTTAAAGGGCTGGACCTGATCTGGGCCGTAATTTCGCCCAGAACGTGGTAGGCTTTTAATGGGCTGGATCTCATATGGGCCACTATTAGGCCCGGAGCGTGGCATGCCATTAATAGACCGTATCAAATATGGGCCGACATTTGGCCCAAAACATGGCAGCCAGTTAACGAGCCGGCCTACTAGGGTCCTCAAAATCTAGTGGGCCTACAGCTGGGCCGGCCCATTAATGTCGGCGAAATCTCGTGGGCCTTTAGCTGGGCCGACCCATTATGATCCGCAAGAATTTTGTGGGCCTTTACCTGGGCCGGCCTATTATGGCACACACAAATCTTGTGGGCCTGTACCTGGGCCGGCCCATTATGGACCGCGAAATCTTGTGGGCCTTTAGCTGGGCCAGCCCATTATGGTCCGCAAAATCTCGTGGGCCTTTAGCTGGGCTGGCCCATTATGGTCCGCAAAATCTTGTGGGACTTTAGTTGGGCCGGCCCATTTAAACTTGTTGGGCCGTGCCACGTGTCGACGTATCATAGGCGCCTTCTGTCCAGTGAGTGGATGACATCTGTCCCGATGATGAGCTGACACATGTTTGCTCTAGCCAATGATGATTTTACACGTGGAAAATCCCCATTGGTCGGGGCTGTTAACGAGTTATCAGATTCAAAACCCGACCCGATAGCTTAACGGCGTTCCGTTACGGTGGATGCCACGTGTCGGTCACCCTTGACGAAAGCACTTATGTGACGCGCGATTTATCGTCATGGAAGTGGACACTTCCGTGATGATACTTTTGGTAATGTCATGAAACACTTCTACGACAGCACAGGTATGACTATCTTGATTATGTCATAAATTTGTCATGGATGTACATGCATGACAAAAAAACGACCTACTGTGACAAACACGTATCATCACGGAAGTGTATTTTTTTGTAGTGAGAGCATCTTTATGATCACCTAGTTATGTTGTGACGTTAGATAGCACACAAGGTATTCCTCCGGTATTCGGGAGTTTCATACTCTCATAGTCGAAGGAATATGTATTTGACATGAAGAAAGCAATGGCAATAAACTGAACGATCATTATGCTAAGCTAACGGATGGGTCTTGTCCATCACATCATTCTTCTAGTGATGTGATCCCGTTATCAAAACACATGTCTATGGTTAGGAAACCTTAACCATCTTTGATCAACGAGCTAGTCTAGTAGAGGCTTACTAGGGACACGATATTTGTTTATGTATTCACACATGTATTTAGGTTTCCCGTCAATACAATTATATCATGAATAATAAACCTTTATCATGAATAAGGAAATATAAAATAACAACTTTATTATTGCCTCTAGGGCATATTTCCTTCAGGTTCAACAGCGGCACCTCTTCCTCCTACATCATTCCATCGTTTGTCAAGTTCGTTGAGGCCAGTGGCGCCCGTGTCATCCTACTCATTTACAACGAGCGCCTCCTCGAGGTTTGTGCTTCTAGATTTCTAGTCTTCACCCCTGTTTCTCTCTCCCTTTCGTTCGCCACTCTGGATGTTATATATGTACTCATACTTTCATAGTCAATTATCTCTATACCAAAGTAGATTTGATGATCCTTTGATAGCCAACTATGTCTGTATCAGTTCAAATCATTTTTCTAAGGGAAAGGCATATTTTTTTAGGACGAGTCTTATGCATTTTATCAAGTCTTTTGTAAGAACACAATCTACACCATTATGGAAGAGATGCAGGATGGGCTACACAACAGGGAAAAATATAGTTATAGTTACATGAACCCGAGAACACCCACCATGACTTCATGTAGACAGTATCCTCCTCCTTTACTCTGACAAGACCGACATGTGAGAGAAATGACAACTCTTCTTCCTCACTACTGAGATGAACGACATGCAGTGGGTTGGCTAGAATTTTCAATGATGCGGCGGTGTCAACGAGGGGGAGAAGAGACGAAAGGTTGCAACACAAAGGATATGATTGTTGGATTTAGTCCCACATAGGTTATGGGAAGAGGCAGATCATGACTTATAAAGGTGGTAGTGTCCACTCATATGAGGCTAGTCTTCTGAGGGAGAGGGCCCAAGGCCTCTCATAAGTTGTGTTGCTCTTTGACTGTGCTTGATTGATGGTCGAGGTGCTCATGAAGCGGGCCTATGGCACATGTGGGGCAAAAACCCTAGTTAGTGGACCCATGATTGTGTAACAAATGGCATTAGAGCCTATGTGCCCGAAAATAAATCTCAATGGACTCATGGGCGGTCAGTCATGGTTGGTGGTCAGGAACTATGGTGTTAGCGAGGCCATTGTCAATGACGTGTGAGGGGGGGGGGGGTTTGGGTTTAATCCCACATCAGTTGTGTAGGAGGCAAAGCATGCCTTATAAGACTTGGTGTCCTCTCCTATCAGGCTAGTAATTGTTTGAGGGGAGGCCTCTCATAATTTGTGTTGCTCTTCGGTGGGCCTAGAGGCTCATGGAGTGGGTCCATGGCGCATGTGGGTCAAAAACATTGGTGGGTGGACCCGGGATTATGTACAATGAAAAACCAGCACGAAGTTCTTACACAAGATATGAAAACCGAGGTAGGAGAAGGGAAGCCACAACAGTGACAATGCAAATAGTAGGGCATGGTGTCGGTAGCACAAGGGTTTGACAAAATGACATTATAGAGAGAGAGGGAGGGGGTGCAAATCCACTAACCCGAGTCCATGTCATGGAAGAGTAGTTTCCATGCGGAGCAGTAGCCCATTTATGTTGTTTAACATATTTTGGGCAGTGTTGTTTAGCAAGGGAAGCTCACGTGCACCCTTTAGAAGACTGGAAGATCTGATCCAATCAGTGGCATGATGCAACGACTGACGATGCCAAAACGCCGAGAGGGATCATAGCTAGCTCACTTTTACTATTTCTTACTCAATAACATGAGCTAAGGCAATGAGTGTGAATATGTTATATGGATTTCAAAGTACTCATGACCTGTAGTTGTGCGCACCTATCACAAAGATCTTGCGAACTAGATGAAATAGCTTTGTCGGACATTGTTTTCTTAGTAAAATTAACTTTATTTAGATCAAAACTATTACTCATCAACATGCCAAAAATGATATTACATCATCGCTGGAACCGGAATAAGGGAACCATCTCATCCATCCACCCAGACGGTTCAATTAGTCTGGTATTACGAGCTACATGATGACATGCTAAATTTATTTGGATGCAAAGTATTCTAGAATTAAGTATATAGAACTACATATTGTAAAGAATATTCGAGTGACCAATCTAATAAAGAGCTAAAATTAACATGTGGTTTGAGCTAACTTGTTCAAGTTTTAGTTTCAAAACTCAAAATGCACAATTTGGTGACTAATATCGTAAAATGTCAACTCAAATCGATATACATTTGAGAGAAACCTGCATTTTTAGTTGTAGTTGTGGAGAGAGGGGGGGAGGAGGGAGGGAGAGAGATGATGATGATGATGGAAAGAGAAGAGAGAGAAAACTACCGTGTCACTCCTCACTAGGACAAAACTTGAGTCAAAACAGATAAAGACAGTCACTTGAGAAGGAGGTGAGTGTTGTGAATAGTTTTCAAAGTCAAGAGAGGTATTGTGAATGCTTCGAACCTCACCCTAATTGAAGTTTATAGTTGTAACCTGCAAAGGAGAAGTTCAGGATAGAAGAGTGATCTATGTGTGTGGGTGGGTGGGGGTAGAGTTGATGTCTCTCCACTTGAGTTTGATTCTTGTTTAAACGGTTACCTTAGTGAAGGAAATATGCCCTAGAGGCAATAATAAAGTTGTTATTTATATTTCCTTATATCATGATAAATGTTTATTATTCATACTAGAATTGTATTAACTAGAAACTTAGTACATGTGTGAATACATAGACAAACAGAGTGTCGCTAGTATGCCTCTACTTGACTAGCTCATTAATCAAAGATGGTTAAGTTTCCTAACCATAGACATGAGTTGCCATTTGATAAATGGGATTACATCATCAGAAAATGATGTGATTGACTTGATCCATCCGTTAGCTTAGCACTATGATTGTTTAGTTTATTGCTATTGCTTTCTTCATGACTTATACATGTTCCTTTGACTATGAGATTATGCAACTCTCGAATACCAGATGAACACTTAGTGTGCTATCAAATGTCACAACGTAACTGGGTGATTATAAATATGCTCTACAGGTGTCTCCGATGATGTTTGTTGAGTTGGCATAGATCGAGATTAGGATTTGTCACTCTCATTGTCGGAGAGGTATCTCTGGGCCCTCTCAGTAATGCACATCACTATAAGCCTTGCAAGCAATGTGACTAATGAGTTAGTTATGGGATGATGCATTATGGAATGAGTAAAGAGACTTGCCGGTAACGAGATTGAACTAGGTATGATGATACCGACGATCGAATCTCGGGCAAGTAACATACCGATGACAAAGGGAACAACGTATGTTGTTATGCGGTTTAACCGATAAAGATCTTCGTAGAATATGTAGGAGCCAATATGAGCATCTAGGTTCCGCTATTGTTTATTGACCATAGATGAGTCTCGGTCATGTCTACATAGTTCTCGAACCCGTAGGGTCCGCACGCTTAACGTTCGATGACGATCAGTATTATGAGTTTATAAGTTTTTATGTACCGAAGATAGTTCGGAGTCCTGGATGAGATCATGGACATGACGAGGAGTCTCGAAATGGTCGAGACATAAAGATTGATACATTGTATGACTATATTCAGACACCAGAATGGTTCCAAGGTGTATCGAGAATTACCGGAGTACCGCGGGGTTACCGGAACCCCTCAAGGGGTTATTGGGCCTCATGGGCCTAGTAGTGGAAGAGAGGAGGAAGGCTAAGATGTGGCGCGCGCCCCCCTAGCCCAAACCGAATTGGACTAGGGGGGCGGCCCCCCTTTCCTTCTCTCCTCCCTCTCCTCCCCCTTCTCCTAGTTGGAATAGGAAAGGGGGGGGGGCGAATCCTACTTGGAGTAGGATTGCCCCCCCTTGGCAAGCCTCCTCCCCTTGGCCGGCCTCCTTCTCCCTCCCCCTTTATATACGTGGGAGGGGGGCACCCCAAAGACACACCAAAGTTTCTCTTAGCCGTGTGCGGTGCCCCCTTCCACAGAAACACACCTCAGTCATATTGTTGCAGTGATTAGGCGAAGCCCTGCGCCGGTAACTTCACCATCACCGTCACAACACCGACGTGCTGACTAATCTCTCACTCGGCTCAGCTGGATCAAGAGTACGAGGGACGTCATCGAGCTGTACGTGTGCAGATCGCGAAGGTGTCGTGCGTTCGGTGCTTGATCAGTTGAATCGCGAAGACGTTCGACTACATCAACCGCGTTACTTAACGCTTCCGCTTTCGGTCTACGAGGGTACGTAGACACACTCTCCCCTCTCGTTGCTATGCATCTCCTAGATAGATCTTGCGTGATCCTAGGATTTTTTTTTTGAAATACCACGTTCCCCAACAGTGGCATCATAGTCAGGTCTATGTGTAGATGTTATATGCACGAGTATAACAGAAAGGAGTTGTGGGCGTGGGTATATACATATTGCTTGCAGTCACTAGTTGTTTCCTGATTCGACGGTATTGTTGGATGAAGCGGCCCGGACCGACATTACATGACCACGTTCATGAGACTGGTTCTACTAACGTGCTTTGCACACAGGTGGCTGGCGGGTGTCTGTTTTTCCAACTTTAGTTGAATCGGATTCAATGAACAAGGTTCTTTCTGAAGATCAAAAAGCAATCACTATACCGCATTGTGGTTTTTTATGCGTAGGTAAAAACGGTTCTTGCTAAGCCCGTAGCAGCCACGTAAAACTTGCAACAACAAAGTAGAGGACGTCTAACTTGTTTTTGCAGGGCATGTTGTGATGTGATATGGTCAAGATGTGATTATATATATTGTTGTATGAGATGATCATGTTTTGTAACACAGTTATCGGCAACTAGCAGGAGCCATATGGTTGTCGCTTTATTGTATGAAATGCAATCGCCATATAATTGCTTTACTTTATCACTAAGCGGTAGCGATAGTCGTAGAAGCAATAATTGGCGAGATGACAATGATGCTTCGATGAAGGTCAAGGTGTCAAGCCGGTGGCGATGGTGATCATGACAATGCTTTGGAGATGGAGATCAATGGCACAAGATGATGATGGCCATATCATATCACTTATATTGATTGCATGTGATGTTTATCCTTTATGCATCTTATTTTGCTTAGTTCGGCGGTAGCATTATAAGATGATCTCTCACTAAATTTCAAGGTATAAGTGTTCTCCCTGAGTATGCATCGTTGCTACAGGTCGTCATGCCGAGACACCATGTGATGATCGGGTGTGATAAGCTCTACTTTCACATACAACGGGTGCAAGCCAGTTTTGCACATGCAGAATACTCAGGTTAAACTTGACGAGCCTAGCATATGCAGAGATGGCCTCGGAACACTGAGACCGAAAGGTCGAGCGTGAATTATATAGTTGATATGATCAACATAGTGATGTTCACCATTGAAAACTGCTCCATCTCACGTGATGATCGGACATGGTTTAGTTGATATGGATCACGTGATCACTTAGATGATTAGAGGGATGTCTATCAAAGTGGGAGTTCTTAAATAACACTCCCTCCGGTCCTTTTTACTCTGCATATTAGAATTCTCTGAAGTCAAACTTCACAAAGTTTGACCCTATTTATATGAAAAAATATTAACATTTGCCATGCTAAAGTTATACAATATGAAACTTTAAGTCATGACACATCTATCAATATTGATTTCAGATTGTGAATGTTGGTACTTTTTTCTATAAAGTTGGTAAAACTTTACGAGGCTTGACTCCAGTCAAATCTTATATGCAAACTAAAAAGGACCGGAGGGAGTATGATTAACTGAAGTTTAATTTATCATGAACTTAGTACCTGATAGTATTTTGCATGTCTATGTTATTGTAGATAAATGGCCCGTGTTGTTGTTCCGTTGAATTTTAATGCGTTCCTAGAGAATGCTAAGTTGAAAGATGATGGTAGAAACTACATAGATGGGGTCCATAACTTGAGGATTATCCTCATTGTTGCACAGAAGAATTGCGTCCTGGAAGCACCGCTAGGTGCCAAACCCACTGTAGGAGCAACTCCAGATGTTATGAACACCTGGCAGAGCAAAGCTGATGACTACTTGATAGTTTAGTGTGCCATGCTTTACGGCTTAGAACCGGGACTTCAACGGCGTTTTGAACGTCATGGAGCATATGAGATGTTCCAGGAGTTGAAGTTAATATTTCAAGCAAATGCCCGGATTGAGAGATATGAAGTCTCCTATAAGTTCTATGATACGTCTCCAACGTATCTATAATTTTTGATTGTTCCATGCTATTATATCATCTGTTTTGGATGTTTATGGGCTTTATTATACACTTAATATTATTTTTGGGACTAACCTATTAACCGAAAGCCCAGTGCAAATTGCTGTTTTTTTGCCTATTTCAGTGTTTCGCAGAAAAGGAATATCAAACGGAATCCAAACGGAATGAAACCTTCGTGAGGATCTTTTTTGGAACAAACACAATCCAGAAGACTTGGAGTGGATGTCAAGGAAGTAGCGAGGCGGCCACGAGGGAGGGCGGCACGCCCAGGGGGGCCAGGCGCGCCCCCACCCTCGTGGGCCCCTCACAGCTCCACCGACCTGTTGGGGAATGCAGTAATTTCAAAAAAATTCCTACGCACACGCAAGATCATGGTGATGCATAGCAACAAGAGGGGAGAGTGTTGCCCACGTACCCTTGTAGACCGTAAGCAGAAGCGTTATGACAACGCGGTTGATGTAGTTGTACGTCTTCATGATTGACCAATCCTAGTACCGAAAGTACGACACCTCCGCGATCTGCACACATTCGGCTCGGTGACGTCCCATGAACTCTCGATCCAGCTGAGTGTCGAGGGAGAGCTTCGTCAGCATGACGGGATGATGACGGTGATGATGATGCTACCGGAACAGGGCTTCGCCTAAGCACCGCTACGATATGACCGAGGTGGATTATGGTGGAGGGGGAATCGCACACGGCTAAGGGATCAGTGATCAACCTGTGTGTCTATGGGGTGCCCCCTCCCCCGTATATAAAGGAGTGGAGGAGGGGGGAGGGACGACCCTCTATGGCGCGCCCTGGAGGAGTCCTACTCCCTCCGGGAGTAGGATTCCCCCCTTCCCTAGTTGGACTAGGAGAGCAGGAAGGGGAGAGAGGGAGGAAGGAAAGGGCGGCGCCGCCCCCCTTCCTAGTCCAATTCGGACCAGAGGGGGAGGGGGCGCACGGCCTGCCCTGGCTGCCTCTCTCTCTCCACTAAAGCCCATTAGGGCCCATATACTCCCCGGGGGGTTCCGATAACCCCCCGGTACTCCAGTATATGCCCAAACTCACTCGGAACCTTTCCTATGTCCAAACATAGGCCTCCAATATATCGATATTTATGTCTCGACCATTTCGAGACTCCTCGTCATGTCCTTGATCACATCCGGGACTCCGAACAACCTTCGGTTCATCAAAACACATAAACTCATAATACCGATCGTCACCAAACATTAAGCGTGCGGACCCTACGGGTTCGAGAACTATGTAGACATGACCGAGACATGTCTCCGGTCAATAACCAATAGCGGAACTTGGATGTTCATATTGGCTCCCACATATTCTACGAAGATCTTTATCGGTCAAACCACATAACGATATCCGTTGTTCCCTTTGTCATCGGTATGTTACTTGCCCGAGATTCGATCGTCGGTATCTCAATACCTAGTTCAATCTCGTTACCGGAAAGTCTCTTTACTCGTTTCGTAATGTATCATCCCGCAACTAACTCATTAGTCACATTGCTTGCAAGGCTTATATTGATGTGCATTACCGAGAGGGCCCAGAGATACATCTCCAACAATCAGAGTGACAAATCCTAATCTTGATCTATGCCAACTCCACAAACACCATCGGAGACACCTGTAGAGCACCTTTATAATCACCCAATTATGTTGTGACGTTTGGTAGCACACAAAGTGTTCCTCCGGTATTTGGGAGTTGCATGATCTCATAGTCATAGGAATATGTATAAGTTATGGAGAAAGTAATAGCAACAAACTAAATGATCATCATGCTAAGCTAACGGAATGGGTCAAGTCAATCATATCATTCTCTAATGATGTGATCCCGTTAATCAAATGACAACTCATGTCTATGGCTAGGAAACTTAACCATCTTTGATTCCACGAGCTAGCCAAGTAGAGGCTTACTAGTGACACTCTGTTCGTCAATGTATTCACACATGTACTAAGTTTCTGGTTAATACAATTCTAGCATGAATAATAAATATTTATCATGATATAAGGAAATATAAATAACAACTTTATTATCGCCTCTAGGGCATATCTCCTTCAGTCTCCCACTTGCACTAGAGTCAATAATCTAGATTACACAGTAATGATTCTAACACCCATGGAGTCTTGGTGTTGATCATGTTTTTCTCATGAGAGAGGCTTAGTCAACGGGTCTGCAACATTCAGATCCGTATGTATCTTGCAAATCTCTATGTCTCCCTCCTTGACTTGACCGCGGATGGAATTGAAGCGTCTCTTGATGTGCTTGGTTCTCTTGTGAAATCTAGATTCGTTTGCCAAGGCAATTACACCAGTATTGTCACAAAATATTTTCATTGGACCCGATGCACTAGGTATGACACCTAGATCGGATATGAACCCCTTCATCCAGACTCCTTCATTTGCTACTTCCGAAGCAGCTATGTATTCCGCTTCACACGTAGATCCCGCAACGACGCTCTGCTTGGAACTAAAGGATATGACAGCTCCACCATTTAATAAAAACACGTATCAGGTTTGTGACTTAGAGTCATCTGAATCAGTGTCAAAGCTTGCATCAACGTAACCATTTACGACGAGCTCTTCGTCACCTCCATATACGACAAACATATCCTTAGTCCTTTTCAGGTATTTAAGGATGTTCTTGACTGATGTTTAGTGACCCACTCCTGGATTACTTTGGTACCTCCCTGCTAGACTGATAGCAAGGCACACATCATGTCTGGTACACAGCATTGCATACATGATAGAGCCTATGGCTGAATGATACGTCTCCAACGTATCTATAATTTTTGATTGCTCCATGCTATTATATTATCTATTTTGGATGTTAATGGGCTTATTTGTACACTTTTATATTATTTTTGGGACTAACCTATTAAACGGACGCCCAACCCAAATTGTTGTTTTTTTGCCTATTTTAGAGTTTCGCAGAAAAGGAATATCAAACGGAGTCCAAACGGAATGAAACATTCGGGAGCGTTATTTTTGGAACAAACGTGATCCAGGAGACTTGGAGTGGACGTCAAGCAATCAACGAGGCGCCACAAGGCAGGGGGCGCGCCCACCCTCTTGGGTGCACCCTCCACCCTCGTGGGCCCCTCGTTGCTCCACCGACGTACTTCTTCCTCCTATATATATCCATATACCCCCCAACATCCAGGAGCACCACGAAAACCTAATTCCACTGCTGCAACCTTCTGTACCCAAGAGATCCCATCTTGGGGCCTTTTTCGGAGCTCCGCTGGAGGGGGCATTGATCACGGAGGGCCTCACTACAAAAAAATACACTTCCGTGATGATACGTGTTTGTCACAGTAGGTCACGTTTTTTGTCATGCATGTACATCCATGACGATTTGATGACAGAATCAAGACAGTCATACCTGTGCTGTCGTAGAAGTGTTTCATGACATTACCAAAATTATCATCACGGAAGTGTCCACTTCGATGATGATAAATCGTACGTCACAGAAGTGCTTTCGTCAAGGGTGACCGACATGTGACATCCACCGTAACGGAACGCCGTTAAGCTATCGGGTCGGATTTTGGATCCGATAACCCGTTAATAGCCCTGACCAATGGGAAATTTCCACGTGTAAAATTCTGATTGGCCGAAGGAAACACGTGTTGCCTCACCGTTGGGATAGATGTCATCCACTCATTGGACAGGAGGCGCCTATGATAGGTCGACACATGGCACGGCCCAACAGTGGCCCATTCCGATAAAAAAGGCCGGCCCAGTAAAAATTAGCAGGCCGGCCCATATAAGGCCTACTTGTGTCAGGTCCATTTAAGCCCACGGCCCATACGAGATGTGCCAATTCGGCCCATCAACGGCCTGTTAAAGATTTGACACCATTGCAGCCCATCGTCAGTTCAAGCTCGTTAACAGCCCGCTATATATTTGGGCTCAATATCGGCCCGATGAGATTTCGGCCTGTTAACGACCCATTTAATGGATGGGCCAATTTTCAGGATGTACATCTTTCGGCCTTTTAGCGACTCATTTAAATGTTGGGCTAATTTCCAGCCCGGTGTGTCATTCAGCGTGTTGACGACCCATAAATCTGATGGGCCATTTGTAATCGGACCTGAGTTTCGGCCTTTTAGCGGCCCATTTAAGTGTTGGGCCAATTTCTGGCCCGGTGTCTCTTTCAGCCTATTGACGGCCCATAAATCAGTTGGGCCATTTGTAGTCGGACCTGAGTTTTGGCCTTTTAGCGACCCATTTAAGTGTTGGGCCAATTCCCGGCCCTGTGTGCCTTTCGGCATCTTAACGAACCATAAATGAGTTGGGCCATTTGTAGTCGGACCTTAGTTTTGGCCTTTTAACGCCCCATGCCCTTCATGGTCTAATACCGGCTCGGTTTCTGTTTCGGCCTGCTAAAGGCCCACAACACAGTTGGGTCGTTTACAATACGACCTGACTTTCGGCCTCTTAGCGGCCCATGCTCTTCATGGTCCAGTACAAGCCCGCTGTCTCTTTCAGCCTGCTAAAGGCCTACAGTATAGTTGGGCCATATGTAGCCCAAACTTAGTAACGACCTTTTAACGGCCCGTGAAATAAATTGGGGCCACCTGTTGCCCGCTTCGATGTCGGCCTGTTAACGACCCGGGAGGTAAGAGGGCTGACCATTAACTTTCAGCCTAGTAACGGCCCATTAACTTAATGGGCCCACTAAAGTTCGTTCATGTCTTTAGGCCAAATTAGATAATTTGAGCCCATTACGACGAGCAATTATGCACAGGACCAAAACCGATCAAGCAAAGGTACGACATACAGGGAATAACGTTGCACATCCAGCATATATTACAGGAAATTACATCCACTGGGCAATCAAAGATTGATGCCAGTGCAAATAAATGAGCAGAACCTAACCATCTACAACGTCACAATCTGCAACCTCAGCACAGATGACGCCCATAAGCATGTGGGCAAGTTCTTGCTGCTTTGCTACATTGTCTCTGAAAACATTGATCAGTTGTTGTGTCGCACGACTCCGCACCTCTGATTCATCCACCATTTCCATCTTTGCTTCAGCCATTAATTGGTTCACAAACATACAAATATTCCGTTGCATTCGAGACAGAGGATAATGAACAGATTCAGATGGCGATTTTGGCAGGCTTGTATTATTGATAGTGGAGAGTGTCTCGACCACTGCATCATAACATAAATTAGGACGGGAACCAAAAAGATTAATCATGAGTTATTGCCATATTACCTGGCCTAGATTTACTGGAAAGAAATAATGGGGTTGCCTTGCTGTTTTCAGAGTTTGTCTTCTTATCTTCAGCAGCCTGCACAAAATTAACACACTAGCATTGCTATCATTGGCCAAGTCAGATAATAGGAAAGCAACATTGACACCACGAACATTTGGGCAACTAGCCTACACCAAATTAACACAATATGGCACAACTATCATCAGCCAGGTAAGGTAATACGAAAGCAACATTGACACAATGAATGGGCAACCAGAGAAGCACTACAATTCAGTAATGTGCGTGATATGAGATAGTACATTCATGCAACTCAGTATGCAAAACTACCAGACAGTTTTCCATACAAAAATCAACATTGGCACCTTTAAAATTTTGCTACAACTAATTTTAGATCAGATAAAGGTTAGATTCACGCCGATTAACAAAATACATGCTGATGTAAAAATATAGTGATATACAACAGGTACTTACATCAGCATTGGAGCACAGAGAATTCCCGCAAGATATTTTCCTCGAATACGATCCCAATGGAGGAAGTCTTGTATCGTTTAACCTTATTTTATAAAAGAGAGATGGGTAAGAAACATGTAGAAAATATGACCAGAATGCTATAAAATTTCATGATGCGAGGATACGCACACGCTTCTTAGAATGGAGTTGACATTCTTTTGCTGCACTGGAGCGGACTAGTTCTTTGGCCACTGGAATCTGCTTATTATCAGTGGGAGTTGGGTTTCTCTGTGCTGGAGCAGTATCTATGAAAAATGGAGTTGGTTTATTATCTCATGGCGTTTGGATCTTTTGCAAAGACCTGGTTTGTAACCCTTCAGATTCTAACATAGCCGTCTTCCCCTTGCATGCCTTATATAGAAGAATGGTGATTCAGTTATAAAACATGCTACAGTAGAGATGGAATAGGTACTGAAGAATATAAAGGTATGACATATTGACATGTATTCCCTCCATCCGGAAATAAATGGATGGGTCTAGGCGTATTTCAATTCTAGATACATCTAGTTTTATCCATTTCTGCGACATTTAATCCAGACGGAGGGAGTATGATGTAAGAGCTAGGGATACGACAGGACAATACAGTAAAAGAACACTGAAAAACCCACTGCAGAACCAAAGTATTCAAACCCACTGATATGAGATAGTACACTCATGCAGCTCAGGATGCAAAACTACCAGGCAGTTTTCCTTGCAAAAATCAACATCGTGGCCTTTAATCATACATTTTGCTACAACTAAATTTAGATCAGATAAAGGTTGGATTCACTCCGATTAACAAAATACATGCTGATGTAAAAATATAGTGATATACAACAGGTACTTACATCTACATTGGAGCATAGAGAATTCCTGCAAGAATCTTTCCTCATAAACGATACCATTGCAGAAATTCTTCTATCTGTTAAGCTTATTTTCTAAAAGAGAGATGGGTAAGAAACATGTAGAAAATATGATCAGCATGCTATAAAATTTCATGATGCAAGGATACGAACACACGCTTCTTAGAATTGAGTTGACATGTTTTTGCTGGACTGGAGCGGACTAGTTCTTTGGCCACTGGAATCTGCTTATTATCAGTAGGAGTTGGGTTTCTCTGTGCTGGAGCAGTATCTATAAAAACTGGAGTTGGTTTATTATCTCCTGGCATTTGGATCTTTTGCAAAGGCCTTGTTCGTAACCCTTCAGATTCTAACATAGTCGTCTTCCCCTTGCATGCCTTGTATATAAGAATGGTGCTTTAATTATAAAACATGCGACAACAGAGAGATGGAATAGGTACTGAAGAATAGAAAGGCATGACATATTGACATGTATTCCCTCCATCCAGAAAAAATGGATGGGTCTAGGCGTATTTCAGTTCTAGATACATCCTTTTTATGCATTTCGGCAACATGTAATCCGGATGGAGGGAGTATGGTGTAAGAGCTAGGGATACGACAGGACAACACAGCAAAAAAACACTAGTTGAATGTAAAATTGTATGGTAGCGGAATACATACAAAAATAACTAAGGCAACATACACGTGTATGATTGGGAAAATAAGATGGCATTGCAACAGAGCACTAGAACAACACTTCAATGTAAAAAAACATGGTATGGTAGACAGATGAAGTACATACTGATGAATAACAATGCATAAGATATCCAGAAGCATGATGTCCAAATTAAGTAGATGGCATTGCGATAGAGTAGAATGACAGTACTTGAATTTGAAAACATGTTATCATGAATGGAATAGGTACTGAAAAACAGGAAGGCATGACATATTTACATGCATGATCAGCATGCTAAGCACATGGAATTGCAACAGAGTAGATACACTCTAGGACATTATATGCATGTTGTACCCATATCACAGGACAAGTTAGAGCAAGGACCTTGTGGGGTGAAGAGGATTCATCATCTTTTTGCAAGTCTTCTGAAGAACTGCCTTTACATGTTCCATCATATTGGGTATCATTGACATCAAGTTTATTGGCCTTTACATTGCTCCGTGAGGTTCTTGTGGATATATCAGTGTGTGCAATTATATCTGACATGCATGGAAGACAACTAGTAGTTAGATTTATGTAATGAGTGCCTGTAGGAGACGACATAAATAGTAGGACTGGGGTTAACTAGCAGCAACAGGTCTCATAAACTAAAGGGAGAACACATATGAAAGCTACAGAATATGTATCGTTTGTACTCAAGATTAACTAGATGGCACACAAAAGTATTAAAGAACAACATAGGTAATACTAGAAGTGGTATAATACTATAATCACCAACCTGTGGGATAGCATTGGCTGATGGATGATAACTATGGAACAACGTTACCTAAAGAACAAGTATCTTAGCTGAACTATGGAACAACGTTAACTCCTGAACAAGACCGGTAAGAGATCAGCATGAATATACAGTGAAATGTGATGATCTATTTTCCATGCTTAGATGAATAACAAAGCCATAAATGTTGCACACAAGTAAGATGAGGGTACAACCTATTTGGCTGCCATCCATAGGAGTGAGCATCATGTGCTGACTTGTCGATGGCCCTGCAGTTGTTGTGGCTGTCCATGTCGGGCACGTGCATTCGATGCAGGGAACTGTTGAGTGGGGACTATAGCTCCCTTCTGGTGTATGCTTCCCTTATTGGAGCAGCTGCGGTGAGTCGAAAGACGGTGTGTCTGAAGTTGCAGATAACACATAATGTTAAGAACGACATATCTCTTTGATCTGAAGAAATACACTAAGAGATCAACAGCAAGGTACGAGAGTGGTCACACGTCTGTTGACTGAAGACTAAATTGGGGTCATAGATTTTATTTTATTTTGGTATTGTCCGATCTATGCCGGATGGCTAGCCGTCTTGTGCCTCCCAGCTGACACTGTTTGGAATCTTCTCCGAAGAGCCAGCAACCAACAGCAGAGCAGCCTGCCTCCGCCGTCCATGGCCCCGGCCAAAACCCCGCTCCCCGCCCCACCGCACTGCCGTGGTTGCGCCGCCCCCGGGCCAATCCACAAAGACTCCCCGTCATCCAGATCCGGCGGTGGCAGTACCTTCAACCCACGCAACTCTAAAAGATAGCCATCTAAGCGCTGCTTCCACGGCGAACCTTGCGGCCCCGCACCCTTACGTTAGACACCAGCCAACCGGCAGCCTAGGAGCTCCGCCGCCTCGAGGGGTGCTGCTTCCCATTGGGAATCGATTGGCCCAGAATAAAAATTCAGACAACTGACGCCTAAATAAAGTGATTTGAGATGAGGGTGCGACCTATCTGGTGGCATGGTGAAGTAGGCAGGTCCAGCTGCCGAGTCGGTGAGGCCGGCGCGGTTGCAGTGGTGACCGGTGGTAGGGAAAGAGCGATGTCGCGATGGTCGACGGCTACGCGAAAGCAGCGCCAGGAATCTGGACGGATCCGAAGTTGGAGCCGCTCCGGTGCCATGAACAACGGCGGGGGTGAATCGGCTCCGGTACGGTTCACATGGCCGTCGTCGAGGCAGCACCAGCAGCACGGAGTAAGAGGCACACGACCTAGTGCATGACGGCAAATGGACAACGTCTCTGGCATTAGGGAGGAGGGCGGCTGTGAAATTGGTGCGTGGGAGGCGCCATGGAGGTGGGGCCAAGGTTTCGTGGCTCGGGAGAAGGGAGCTTCCCGGGGAGAAGGTGATTTGGCACCCACGAGGTATGAATGGGGGCGGGCAGGGGGGGGGGGAATTGGGAGGGGAGTGGAACCATGTCTTATAGATGCATTTGTCTGAAATGTGAGGGGGAGTTACAGTTCTACCCTTACCTATAGGCTTCTCGGCTTGGGTCTGTGTACTGAGGGTCGGGGATAGTAGAGTAACTTTGCTTCTCCCCAAATAGTGGGCGGGAGCGATTTCGGGCGAGGAGGGCGTGTTTTGAACTATAGTGGGCGCGAGCGATTTCGGGCGAGGAGAGCGTGTTTTGAAATAGTGGGCGCGAGCTATTTCGGGCGAGGAGAGTGTGTTTTTCCGACCATGGTTTAGGAATTATTCGGCACATGTCATTTCAGCCGAGGAGAAGGCGTGCTTGGATGAAGTTACAAACCTACCCTCGATGTACAACAGGCCAATTGATGCGTGTCCCGCATAGGACTATAATTTTGCGTCTCCCATTTATTTGCTCGGGCAAATTCCACCGAGCAGAGAGGATGTTTAACGGTTCGTTCAAATTTTGGGAGAACGAGCATCCACGTCTACCTTACCAAGTCGATTCGGATCAAATTTTGAAATATTAGCTTGCCACTTCTTTTTTAGATGGAGAGATGATGCTCCGGAGTAATGTGTTTTTACATGCTCGTTGCTAGCGATTTACTATATGACAAATAGTTGACCCACTCAAAAACACGAATCAAACCCAAAATGAAATATCTCGATTCAATGAAATAACTCGTTCAGTAGGTCAAAATAGTGAACTAAGTCCAAAATTGAACACCTCAATCGAGTAGCATGTTGTACAGTATTATAGTACTCCATGAACATGTTGAAAGTCAAATTAATGATTGTTTGATATACGCATATATCCGTTCATGTGTGGATTGCAGACAACATGTTCTCCAATTTAAATATTTGAATGCAAGTTTATATCGAAACATGGTTTATATCAGTCTTTGATGCATAAAATGCGACCTCCCCCTCTCCCGGACTCCTGCTCTCTCTCTCTCTCTCGCCAACAATCTTCAATTCCGTCGCACGCATCCGACACAAAAACCTTGTTGGTCCCTCTCCCTTTCTCTCCATCTCTCTCTCTCTCTATCTCTTTGTGTGTGTGTGTGGGGGGGGGGGTCTTTCTAGTTCGCATGCATATATACACCATCTATAGGTCTCTCTCGCACACTATGTATGATACTCTAGCTAGTCCAAGCTAGATATCTTGGGTGCACTCATCGTACACACACAAATTCCTTGGCTCTTTGCCCGTAACTCTCTCACGCACCACTATGTCGTCTCGGAGCTCTTCCCCCCTATCTCAAACTCTCCATCTACCTGGGTCAGACATACACATGCATATCTCACTCGCACTCGATAGGCCCATCTAAAACTCTATCTCTCCCCCTCGTTCTCTCTCCATCTCAGACGCACACACACACAATCTCATGCCCAGCTAGCCAAGTATGATGGTCTCTCACTCAATTGTAGGCACACGCAGTCCCCCCTATATGTATATGACTAGCTAATCTTAGTCTCCATCACAAACATGTGCATGGTCTATCTCGATTTCTATCGGGGCATCTTTCTATCACGCACACACTCCCTCGATCCCCCACCCATATAGTCCCCTCATGATCTCGACGGGATCTCTCTATCACAAACACACCCTCTCTCCCTCCCCATGCGTCCATGCCATCCATGTGTCCCTCTCGACCTTTGTTCCTTGTTGGCCAGACCTCTATTGGACATGTGCTACAGGGGTGTCTCTCTCCGTTGCAAACAATCACACACTAGCTATCTTCGTGTATCTCCTCGCCTCGCTTTTCCATCTCAGAGATGCACGCGTGATATGTTCGCATAAGAAACAAAAACACACACACTCTCTCTAATTTATCGTTTGTTGTCACTTTCTCTTTCACACACATCTCTTTTTGCACACTTACTCATTCTCCTTCACACGCACTTGATCTGTCTCGACTAAGGCACTCTCCTCGGTCCATAGCATATAGATTTATTGAAAAGTCAAACATCACAAAGTTTGACCATGTACGTGGAGGAAAAGAATTACATCTAGTACGGCAAACATATACCATTAGATTCACCATGAGATGTAGTTTTGTATGATGTATCTTTGGTATTGTAGATGTAAATAACATTTGCGTAAACCTGATCAAAGTTTCCAAAGTTTGACTTCTAAAAAATTTACATGCACTGCATTATCGAGCGGATGGAATACCTCTTTCCCCCTCTCAGCTATCTGACGCACCACTCAGCCTTATCGGGGCTCCTCAATCTCTCTCAAACTTTATTGGTCAGTTTGGTTCGTGACCTGACCCTCATGCCTTGATGGCCGGTACTGCCTGGTGTGGATGTGAGATGTAAAATATTTCTGCCTGGCCAGGCTTGTGTGGTGCTGAAGCATTTGGTTCATGCCTGGGCCAGGCAAAGCATCAACGTCCCATCAATCAATCCATGCATCAATTATTTAATGCTAATATCCACCATGTTGTTGTTAGCCTCGTGGCCACACGACCAGGCACGACTAGGCGTTCGAAATCGGTCGCCTGGGCCAGGCTACTTGCAGTGTCTGGAGTTCAGCCAAGCTAATTAAAGTGCAAGGGAACCCAGGCCAGGTGGGCTTACTTTTTCACAGGGTAGCAACCAAACAAGCATGCATGAAATCTAGCCACAACCCCAGGCCAGGCAAAACATGCTCAGGACGCAAGCCAAACTGGCCTTATATCTCCCTGGTTCACACATACACATGTCTCGCTCGCGCTATACATATAGACCCATCCAACACTCTCCGCCCTTGTTCTCTCTCCATGTGACACGCACCCCCTAAGTACCATAATCCCTCACTCCATCATAGGCGCAAGAACTCCCCCCTCCTAAGTATGATTATCTCTTACTAGCCATCAGGAACACACATATTGTCTCCTTCCATCCATACGTCTATCTCGATATCTCTCGGGGCATCTTCTATCTCGCGCACACCTTGTCACTCGATCTCCCACCCATGTAGTCCCATCACGATCTCCAGGGGATCTCTCTATGACAAACACACACTCTCTCCTCCCCATGTCTGCATTTTCTCCATACGTCTCTCTCGACCTCTCTCCCTTGTTTGTCAGACCCCTCTTGGCCACGTGCTAGGGGTCTTGCTCTCTCAGTTCCAAACAACCACACACTATCTCCTCACCTTGCCTCCGTTGTCGAGGATGCATGTGTGATATGTTTGCATAAGGCACACACGCTTTTCTCTACTTTTATCGTGTGTTGTCCATGTCTCTTTCACACACGCACACACACTTTTTTCACTCTCTCTCTCTCTAGTTAGGGACTCTGTCACGTCCATAAGCATATGGATGTTTTGAAAAGTCAAACCTCAGAAAAGTTTGACCAGGTATATGTGGAGAAAAACATTTACATCTGGAACGATCATTAGATTCATCACAACATGTACTTACTTCATACTATCATTTATCTTTGGTATTGTAGATATAAGTAATTTCTTTATAAACTTGGTCAAAGTTTCAAAAGTTTGACTTAAAAAAATGTTGGAACTACATTATCGAATGGAGGGAGTAGCTCTTTCTCTCTCTCTGCTATCTCTCACGGGCCTCCCCTCTCACTCGAACTCTCTATACCGACGGATTATACGCTCACTGTGTCAGCGTATAGCTCCGTATATTGTTTAGTTGACTGGTCAACCAATCCACATGTTGCCTTGTCAGCTCGTGTTCTGTATCTTTGTGTGCTGGCCCATATGGCAGTGGGTGAAAATAAGTAAACTAGAGGCCCATCTGACACGCGGTGAAGTAAACAAAGTTGAAACCACTCGGGGTAGCACCCCGCACGCTAGTAAATTGAGGGCGCATTGAGGACAAACTTCTTGCGCGCGAAGGACGCACTCGCGCACAATTCACCACTGCGCGGGAGCATGCACAGAAGGACGCACTCGCACACACCCAGCACATAACACACACCAGCACACGTGTACACCGGCGTCGCCGCCGGTTGAGATGGACGGCGAGGCAGCTAACAAGCGGAGGCGGCTCGAGCCAAAACCGCATCCAGCGAGCCTGGACTTCATCAGCAACCTCCCCGACGACATGCTGCTCGTCATCATCGGCCTCCTCCCCACAAAATCTGCCGTGCGGACCGCCCTGCTCTCCCGGTGGTGGCGCCCCCTCTGGCGCTACGTCCCCCTCAACCTCACCGTCGACAGCTGCCTCTGCGATGGGGATTGCAAACGCATGGCCGCAGTCTCCAAGATCCTTTCATCACAACTTGTAATATTGCCGTGTCCTATTCCTGCGTTTTCAAAATCCTGCGAATCAAACAGGTCCTGAGTTGGTGATGATGTTGTGGCTCCCATCTTTCACCAATAGACATCGGATCTAGATCTGACGCATACAAACCAAGCTTCTCCATTTTTACAAAAAGATGCCCGCACTTTTCCCTATTTACAAACAACTCTTTGTCTCTCACAATCAGCCTTATCTCCTCCCCACCACATCTAGAAGGCCATGGAAAAATCTGGCGCGATGGCCGCTGCCGGAGCCGTCCACCCCCAATCTTGCTGTTCCGTGCAATGCATGTGCATCTACGCACGGGAAATTATGTCGAACACGGCTAGTTGTAAGCAGGCTAGCTCTACAGCCATGATGATAGTGACTGTAGACGGTGAGGCTGACTATGGTATGCCAAACACGGCGCCTATACTCAGGTGTCATCTCCGGCGCAGGGTCTTGTCACTTCACTGTGAGGAGCAACACGTAATAATTTGACCAACGGGTAGTACAGTGCTAGTACTCCTACTACTACATTGGTAGTACTACTACTAGTACTAGTAGCACCACCATCTGGATTTAGGAGTACTACCACGTCCATCTAGATTTTAGTATTTGACTAGCAATATCTAGTAATGCATGTCACAAAAAATGTACTACTCCCTCTGTAAATAAATACATGGTGTTTTATTCCTATCGTCGAGAGAACTTAATGTTTTTTTGCTAACTAGAGTACTAATAGGATTACATGCAATGAACTAAACACTGCATGCCATGTTTGGTAGTCTCAAGTCATTGAAAGCATGCACGGCCCACATCTCTCATTGGTTGATATGTCACGAAATAAGAAACAAGGAGGGAGTTAATGCACCATGCCTAAGTATTTTGGGATTATTTGGTTTTCGTAAGGTGACTTACACAACATTTTTGTTTACATGCATTAACATTTTATTAGTTAAATCAAAGGTCAAAACTTGGCGCAAAATGCAAAGGGGACCAATAAACCAGTAAACATCAAACTTCTCTTGTTTGGCCCCAACTAGAGGTCCGGTGAGATGACTATACTGCACCGGCACGGAGGGGGACGCAGCTTCATTGACTTACGACAACTGCCTTTGGGTGAATGACATGTGGGCCCAGGGGTGGCTGGCCCACCTATCATACAACCAAAGGCAGGTGCAGTAGAGGGCCGAGGAGTAGTACGAAATCCTACGCACCTACGCACGCTAACCAAGGGCAAGAGTGATCACTCGAATCGCAAGATCAGTTGACTAGAAGCTAAGCTAGACCCATGGAGGCGATGATCGCAAGCATCAGCCGGCTGTGCCAGATGGTCCACGACGCCGGCCTGCGGCCCGACACCGAGGAACGTCTCCAGGTAGTATTGCTTGAGGCCGCCAGGGCGAGGGGCCGCTTGGATGACAGCTTCGTCTCCTTGTTCGATGAGGTCCTCGTCGGTTTCCTCGACAAGTTCACCGTCGTCAAGAAGCTTGCGGACGACTTTGACGTAAGTCTCCAGCCGACGCGCCCAGGCTCTGCGATGCCGGCCACCCTCAACGGCCACTATGGTGACAACCTCTTCGACGCACTGGTGGCCCTGCGACTGCCCGCCATCGCGCCGGAGAATGTCCACCTCGAGGTCGCGCTCGCCACGCAGCGCCTGGCACAGCAAGACACCATTGACATAATCACCCACGTATACGCGCAAATCGTCCACAAGGACTACTACATGCAAGAGGAGGATGATAGGACGCTGGCCTTCTTGGACCGCTGGGCAACCTTGGACGGCACTGTTCAGAAGCACGTTGAGCTCGCCGCCAACGCCGTTGCTCCTCACACGTCGGTTGGTGACCTAGCGCACTAGGGCGTGAGGATGTCGTTGATGGATCCGTATGTATTTTTATCTTTTCGTCAAGTCCATGTAGTAGTATATGATACTACAGTAATTATCTTACCTTCCGCATCAACTTCATAATTTTCGTACGTACTCCATGCATGAACGGCGCCAGAACCAAACTTCTCATTACTCTAGGCAAAATCGTTATTTTCTATCTATCGGTCGTGCCATGGAGCAGAACCAAATTTTACAAGTTACGAGTTCAAAAGGAAAAGCCTGCCGTGTTCGCGTCGCACCCCCACACGGTTGGTCCGGCACGCCGCTCAAGCGGGAATGCATGCGGTGTTGCATTTTCACTTACAAGTGGGACCGCAGTTGAGCAAAACCACTATCGGTAAACCCCCACCCCGCCCACCGCGTGATGGCTGAGAAAACAGGAGCGAGAAGAGATGGCTGTAGCACGGACTCCAAGAAAATTGGTGTCGGATGGGACTCGTGTGGGTGGCGTGCGCCGTACTGCTAGACGTGAATGCTAGTTATGGCCCATGCCACCCCACTATATCGAGCCTATATCGAGGTACGTATAACAAATTTCCTGCAGTCCATGCTCAGCCCTCCTCTATCTCTCTTCTCAGCCAGCCAGCGGACGTGTGGAGCCCATCGTCTGTTTGCTCACATGCGGCCCCACATGTCAGTGAAAACGCAAGAGGACCCACTGAACCTGCACATCTTTCACCTCGACGTGCTGGTGATGAAAAACAAATCCAATAAAGATCTTCGGTGGCCGCTTTTGGAGTTACTCAAGAGTAGTAAGATTCTATTTACAGTTTAACCCAAGATGCACATCTCGTGGCTTCAACTACCACTCTATTTTCTTTCATGACATGACCTGGATGCTGGATGTCCCACGTGTCGGCAAAAGGAGGAAGAACCCGACCAAATCTTCGGTTGTGCTCTCGGATTAGACTAGTTGTGCTAACTTAAAAAATTTATTGTGTACTCCCTCCATTCCAAAATACTTGACTTCCATTTGTCCAAAAATGGATGTACCTATATACTAAAACATTTCTAGATACATATATATTTTGACAAATAGAAGGCATGTATTGTGCAACGGAGGGAGTAGAATGGATGCAAGTTTTTGTATTGGGAAGAAGAGTACATCCATATATTGATAGAGCGCAATTTAGTAGATGTTCTATCACTTTTAGCTAGCACAGAGGCTAGAGATGAGATTAGTGCACTTGTTGATACTCCTACTAGAATAGAGGCTAGACATGAGACTAGATGCGAGGAAGCAACGTCTACTTCTTTACACTCGAAGAAGAAAGAAGCATGCAAGATCGAGCCTCCGCAGATCAACAATGAATGCATCGAGAAGGCACTAATCCAACTTACAGGAGTCGTAAAATGTATTCTTGTGGTTCTTGTTTTCTTTGGTCTTGCTTTTCTAGTAAAAATTATCGTTGGAGTTCGTGCAAAATGGAGGTCCGTTTGGGGTCGTGCGTTGGAGTTGGCCTTACAAGTGGGACCGCAGTTAAGGAAACCGACTATCGGCAAACCCCCACCTCGCCCGCCGTGCGATGGCTGAAGTTAGAGAAACGACAAGGTTGAAGAGATTGCTCTAGCACGGACTCCAATAAATAATATGGTATCGGATGGATGTCGTGGTGGCGGCGTGTGTCGTACTCCTGGACGTGAATGCTTGTTCTGGCCCATGCCACCCTACTACTCCTACTACTTACTCCTACTATATAGTACTAGTATCGAGGATTCAAGGTGCCGGTTATGTACAGCGAACACATTAACATATGGCTACAGTAAAAACACCCGCCCGACGCGCGAAGCATGTGAAGCTAGTACAAATAGTATACTACTATTGTTGACTGGCCTCATCCGATAACCTGTTGCAATGCACGTAAAATTATGTATTCGAAAAATATTTTTTTGCCTCGTCGCACCACTCACTCAGAGAAGCGACTCGAAAGCCATTCATAAATTTAGTAAGTTTATCACAGGCATATCATTTTATTACATACAACAGGTCATCAACCCACATCGACAACGAGGATACATTATAAATACTAAAGTTTTCACCACACAACAAATAACAAGAAATGAAATGAACTTCAACTCAACCATTCCTCGGCGTTGGAAACACTTGCTTTGAACCACAAGTGATTCTCTGGGATGGGCCATCGATTGTCGATCTGTAAACCAACGCAGGACTGATCATCCAGGCTGAAGCGGCCTACTATATCAGTACCAGGGTAGGGAACCACCCAAATGCCCGAGGTATAGACATAGTTGCTTCTCATAAATGGTACTAGTAATGTTGTGTCAACAACAGTTGGATCGCCTTTCACCATCATTGGATAGTTTTGTCCAAGGAAGAGTGAGTTTTCTCCAAGACTATCAATTCTGTACCAGGGAGAAGGAGTTCGCGCTAGCACACTAGTATCCATCCCGAATACCATGCAACGGGTGTTGAAATAGGTCCGGAGAGTACGACCATGGGAGACTACACCTGCTTCCTGAGCAGTAACATCATCAGTGGGCTGTATACACACAAGAAGAGGTGATTGTCGGTGTCAAAACCGGCGGATCTTGGGTAGGGGGTCCCGAACTATGCGTCTAGGCCGGATGGTAACAGGAGGCAAGGGACACGAAGTTTTACCCAGGTTCGGGCCCTCTCGATGGAGGTAAAACCCTACATCCTGTTTGATTAATATTGATGATATGGGTAGTACAAGAGTAGATCTACCACGAGATCGAGGAGGCTAAACCCTAGAAGCTAGCCTATGGTATGATTGTTGATGTGTACGTTGTCCTACGGACTAAAACCCTCCGGTTTATATAGACACCGGAGAGGGTTAGGGTTACACAAAGTCGGTTACAATGGTAGGAGATCTTCATATCCGTATCGCCAAGCTTGCCTTCCACGCCAAGGAAAGTCCCTTCCGGACACGGGACGGAGTCTTCAATCTTGTATCTTCATAGTCCAGGAGTCCGGCTGAAGGTATAATCCAGCTATCCGAACACCCCCTAATCCAGGACTCCCTCAGTAGCCCCTGAACCAGGCTTCAATGACGACGAGTCTAGCGCGCAGATTGTCTTCGGCATTGCAAGACGGGTTCCTCCTCCAAGTACTTCATAGAAGGTTTTGAACACGAAGATAGTGTCCGGCTCTGCAAAATAAGTTTCCACATATTGCTATAGAGAGAATAATATTTACACCAATCTAATCTGCTGACGTATTCCGTAGCGTGTCACACCACGGCCAAGCCTTTATCCGAGTCATTTCATTATCCCACCTCAGCGCGTTATGCGAGGTGGTTTCCTTGGCACGTCTTGTTAAAGCAGAGATCGTGTCCCCTTATCCCGGGATTCTCATCAATACGGGCGTGGGTAACCCAACCGCGCCATTGATTACGGCGCTTGGAGATAAGCGAGTTTTACCAGGCTGGTGGGGACATGTAGTTGCGTCCACCCATATAAGGGGATAGGAATCCACCTTTTCACCTACGCCTTCTTCCTCCTTCGCCTATCCATTCTTGCCCACTCGAGCTCCAGCACCCAAGTCCGCACTCCCCACCTCAACCTTCTCCAGCCATGTCCGGAGTGGGAGGCAAGTGGATGGTCTCCTCCATCACTGAGGGACATATCAAAAAGCTGAGGAAGGCCGGATACCTGTCTAACGACATCGCGTACTGGCACCCCAAAAGGGGTAGCTCATCCCCACCCCTAGGCCCCATGAGAGGGTGGTGTTCCTACCCCATTTCCTCCGTGGACTGGGCTTCCCTCTCCACCCATTTGTACGGGGGCTCATGTTCTACTACGGCCTGGATTTCCACGATCTGGCCCCGAACTTCGTCCTCAACATCTCGGCGTTTATTGTCGTGTGCGAGGCCTTCCTCCGCATCCGCCCCCATTTCGGCCTATGGCTCAAGACTTTCAACGTCAAGCCGGAGGTGGTGCGCGGCAACCAGGCGGAGTGCGGAGGCGCCATGGTGGGCAAGTTTGCCAACGTCCTATGGCTCGAGGGCTCCTTTGTGGAGACCCTGAAGGGGTGGCAATCGGGATGGTTTTACATCACCGAGCCGCGCGACGCCGAATGGTTCACACCCCCGAGTTTCGATCCGGACCCCCACGCGGCTCACCTCCTGGAAGGAGACGGGCCTGTCTTGGGGTAAAAAAGGAGAGCTGACCGGACTCCAAACATGCATCCAAACCCTGGCGGACAAGAAGCTCAAACTTGTCAACGTAGTCCAGGTTATGCTCATCCGCCTGATCCTCCCGTGTCAACAACAGGCTTTCAACCTATGGGAGTTTGATCCGGCGCGGCACCAAACTCTAAGCAGGCTCATTGACACGACGTACGAAGATGCCTAGAAGGTGCTTTTCAAAGGCGCCGAGGCTCCCGCATCCGCTACCGAGGATCGCGGATTCAGTGCGCAGCGTCACGCTCTCGCGGTAAGATATTTTTTTCTTTTACAGGGTATCAGTTTTTCATAGTTTGACTCCATGCGGGATCTAAGCTCCCTTACCTTTGATAGGATTGGCAGGTGACGTCCGGACAGATCAACTGTCCGGCTCCTTTGCCCGAAGGCCCAGCGGACGCTCGCTTGGCGAAGCTGTTGGTTCCGGCACCCTATGTGGTGCCGGAGAAGAAGGCCGCGGGGACTCGAAAGAGTGCCCGGCGCCCGGAGGTGTTGGATCCATCATCCGATGGTTCCGAGGTGCATTCCTCCCGTGAAGACGAGGAGGAAGAAGAGGAGAACTCTCCCCCTCCAGCGGGAGGAGAGAAGAAAAGGAAGGCCGCCCTCTCCGGGGAGGCCGGAGGGTCCAAGAAGGGGAAAACCCTTCCTCCGGACTACTCCACCGACGCCGACGACGGAGAGGAGTGGCAGCCCAGGGCCAAGCCCCTGGCAAAATCGTAAGTATCCGGATACCAGAGTAATTCATATTATTCGTTTATTGCATAGCTTTCCCTTATGTCGAATATGTTTATGCAGCCCACCCAAAGACCGGCTCGACGCGTCGTTGAGCGGCTCACTGGACTCGTCGGATGTGAACTCGCTTCCGACGGCTTCCTCCCCCCGCCCTATGGAAGACACCGAAGTGTTGTCCCAACAGGTTCCAAGCCGGGAGGAGGTGGTCCTCGAGGCGTCGCAAGGCGACCTCCCGGACTCCAGGAGTAAAGGGGATGAAACCCCCCAGGGCTCCAAGTCCGGCTCTAGGCCGGACACCGCTCCGGAATCTTCAAAGGTTCCAGAGTCCAGCGGGGGACCTCCTTCCAAGAGGAGCAAGTCCACCGTGCCGGTGACCCCCGTCCAATCGGAGGCGCCGGACAATATGTTGGAGGCGCTCCAAGGCGCCTCCATCAACGAGGGGCACCGCACTATTATGGGTGCGGTGGTCCAGAAGGTTCAGCCCGCCAAGAGCGGACTGACTGAAGCTTGTACTAGCCTTTTGACAGGCTTTGAGGTTAGTAAAGAATGTGTAAATAATAGTACCGCATAGATAGTAGCCCCTGATGCTCTATTTGGCGTTCGGGAAGAAAAGCCGAATAGAGGATCAAATAGAATTCGCAGGAGTCTAACAAAAATGAGTCAATGTGCATATGCAGGCTTGCCTACTTGCGTCCGCCGCACTAACTGCGGAAGTGGACACGCTAAAGCAGAACCTCGAGCGGTCCGAGCAAGAGCTCGAGCGTGCCAAGAAGCAGCTCGAGGACAATGAAGGTAAGAAATACCTTGTTTTTAAATACATATATATATAAAGGTGCAATTTCAAAGAATGACATGATTATCGTGGCTATTGTAGGGGCCACGTCTGAAGTGGCGACCCTTAAGCAAGCGCTGGTCGAGGCCGAGAAGAGGGCGGCCTCGGAGCGCACCAAGCGGGAGAAGTATGAGGCTGAGGTTGGCAAGGTGCGGCAAGAGCTCCAGGCTCTCATGGAAAAACATGAGAGTTTGGAGCTTGACTCAAAGACGCGAGCGTCCGAGCTCGCGGTGGCTATTGAAAATGCCAAGTCTGCCAAGGCCGAATCCCAGAAGACCCTCCAGGAGTTGGATGAGGTGAAGAAGATAGCGGCGGGTAAGGCATTCTTTATGCAAAGCAAACACATAAACGTGAGTTACTTGTTACTTACCCGAATCCGGAGCTCTCCAGGAGCGTTCGCAGATCTTCCCCGGAGTGTGTCCAATGCCGCCGCATTCTATCGAGCCGAGGAGGGCAGCTCGACAGAGAAGGTGTTCTGGTCTCAGTATGATGAGGCCGGACACCCCGTGCCCCTGAGCGACCAGCTGAAGCAACTGGTCGAGCTCCACAAGGCGGCCGAACAGGCCATGAAGGGCCTCATTGTTCGGCTGTGGCCTGGAGGGGCTTTGCCTGGGAGCTATTTCGGGCTGGTGCGGCGGTTGGTGGAGGCCTGTCCAAGGCTCGAAGTCATCAAGCACTCCGTCTGCATTGAAGGTGCCCGTAGGGCCCTTGCCCGTGCTAAGGTGCACTGGGGCAAGCTGGATGCTGAGAAGCTGGTGAAGGACGGGCCATCGTTGGGGAAAGAGCATCGCAAGCCCGAGAATTACTATAAGGATGTTCTGAAGGGTGCCTGCCTAGTGGCGGATGAATGTTCTAGGGATGTAATTTTTGAGTGAAACTTGCTCGTTTTGTCCTGTGGGCTAAAAACTTGTTTATATGCGCTAAGCAATGATGTTGGAATTTAAAATATTACCTTATGTGCGGCTGTTTATCAATTCTGAGAGATGGCGAGTCGTCGGCTTCTGCCCCCGTGCCGCTAGTGCTGGGATGTTCGGGGATAAACCTGAGCGCTCTTTTTCCCATGTTTAGGTCCTTCGAGGGAGGCGCTCAGCCCAACGAACAAGGCAATCAGACTATAATGCGTGAACACTCTCACTTAGCTATAGAATTCTATAATTTTAAATTTCGGCGAAGCCCTTGGTTTTCGGAAGACCGAGTTCGGGGCGCTATCCATGCCTTGGCCGGATAGAGCCGGCTCCTCGCCCTAAGCAGCATAAGTCTTTAGGGACTCGAAAAACCTCTCGAACAGTGACCAGCTCTTGCTTCATCATGATGGTCAGTTTTAGCTTTCTCCACTAAGGTGCTCGACCCAGCTCAACTGGGGCACAATCGCAGTGGTTCTCCTAGTGCTACCTTAGCCGATATAGCGGAACGTAAGGCACCAAAACATAGGAGCCGGGCAAACCCAACTATTGACCCAAGACATGATTCGGAGCTGATGCATATAATGCTATAAGTCCGGGGTGCCGCTGAAAGCACAAGTGCTCCCTAGGTTGTTTTGATAATTGATGACAACATATCTCTTGTTGGACTAACACTTCTATCTAGCATGTTTCAGATAAGTTCAATAATGGAGTGGCATGGACTAAAGGTTGTGGGAACTCCTTCAAGATGCTAAGGACAAGGGATTGGCTAAAGCTTCAAGCTCAAGACTCTTCACTTTTACATTTTAGTGATCCAAGATCACATTGAGTCCATAGGAAAAGCCAATACTATCAAGGAGGGATGAGATGTTGCTTAATGAGCCTCTTGCTTCATGTGCTTAATGATATGCTCCAAAATCCTCAACTACTTTCCCATATCCACATATGACCTAAACCCTAAGTCAAACTCGGTCCTACCGATTCTTCCTATCCGGCGCCATCGAGTTTCACCTGTCATAAGCCACTGCCAAACCCTAATCAGTTCGGTCTTACCGATGGGATCTCGGTCTCACCGAGATGGGCTTGCAAACTCTCTGTTACCCATTGCAATATTCTCGGTCCCACCGAGATATGCAATCGGTCCCACCGAGTTTGCTTGACCAAATCTCAGTTTCACTTATTACCCAAATCGGTCCCACCGAGTTTGAGTAATCGGTCAAACCGAGTTTTGGATTTACCCTAACCCTAGCACATCGGTCCCACCGAGTTGATCCAGTCGGTCCCACCGAAATCTCTAACGGTCACTAGGTTTACATTTTCGGTCCGACCGAGTTTATTTATTCGGTCCCACCGAGATTGGAAAACTGTGTAACAGTTGGATTTTGTGTGGAGGCTATATATACCCCTCCACCTCCTTCTCATTCAATGAGAGAGCCATCAGAACACACACACCATTCCAACTCATATGTTCTGAGAGAGAACCACCTACTCATGTGTTGAGATCAAGACATTCCATTCCTACCATATGAATCTTGATCTCTAGCCTTCCCAAGTTGCTTTCCACAAAAACCCTCTTTTCACCAAATCCAAATCCTATGAGAGAGAGTTGAGTGTTGGGGAGACTATCATTTGAAGCACAAGAGCAAGGAGTTCATTACCTACACACCATTTGTTACTTCTTGGAGAGTGGTGTCTCCTAGATTGGCTAGGTGTCACTTGGGAGCCTACGACAAGATTGTGGAGTTGAACCAAGGAGTTTGTAAGGGCAAGGAGATCGCCTACTTCGTGAAGATCTACCGCTAGTGAGGCAAGTCCTGTGTGGGCGATGGCCATGGTGGGATAGACAAGGTTGCTTCTTCGTGGACCCTTTGTGGGTGGTTGCTTCTTCGTGGACCCTTCGTGGGTGGAGCCCTGTGTGGACTCGCACAACCGTTGCCCTTGGGTGGAGCCCTATGTGGACTCGCGCAACCGTTACCCTTCGTGGGTTGAAGTCTCCATCAACGTGGATGTAGGATAGCACCACCTATCCGAACCACGGGAAAAACATCCGTGTCTCCAATTGCGTTTGATCTCTCCAAACCCTTCCCTTTACATTCTTGCAAGTTGCATGCTTTACATTCCGCTGCTCATATACTCTTTGCATGCTTGCTTGATATGTATCGTGTGTGTTGAAATTGTGCCTAAACTCCACTTAAACCAAAAAGGCTTAAAAATTGCAACTTTAGCACTAAGTGTCTAATCACCCCCCTCTAGACACATCTACTTCTAGATCCTACAAGTGGTATCAGAGCTTTGGTCTCCATTGCCTTGGTTTAATCACCATTGGAGGAAGATGGATGTGTCTACTCTAGGGAGTCTTAGACATAGAGTGCCTATTCTGGATGGAAAGTATTTTCATGAGTGGAAAAATGAGATGCTTGTAATCTTCAATCAATATCATTTGAACAAGTATATTGCTAGCCCTTGTGCACCCCATATTGATCCCTTGCATCCTACCCTAGATGAAGATATTGACATGATTCGCAATCTTAGAACTATTGAGCTCATCATTAGAGGATTGCCCAAAAATTTGATTGCTAGTTTGCCTACTCAAAATTGCGCCTATACTATATGGAAATTTCTTGAGGAACGGTTTCCCAATCATTCCTTAAAAACTTTGGATGAAATTCTCCATAAATCTATTGCCTTGAGTAAGATGAACTCTAGTGATCGTAGTTTTGGTAAATGTCTTCTTGAACTTGCCAATCTTAAGCATGCTAAAGGAGATGTTGGAATCATTAATGATATCATATTCAAAGGTATAAGAATTCATAAAAGTAACCACTTTGATCATTTATCTAATGAATTGCCCTCTCTAGGAAATGATGAGTCACAAGATCATGATGAACATGAATATTATGATGATGATGATAGTGACTTCGATCTCGATGATGCAATGAGACATTTTGGTCTTATGGCAAATCTTCGGGGATATGAATCAGGAGGAAAGGAATGGGTTCTTGATAGTGGATGTACTGATCATCTGACCGGAGATTAAGAGATGTTTCGTGAGCTTGCTGAAAACAACGGCCCTCGAAAATATGTCACCTTTGGTGATAATTCAAAGGGTAAAGTGGTTGGCATTGGTAAGGTGGCCATCTCACATGATAGTTCCATTCAAAATGTCATGCTCGTTGAATCTCTTGGCTACAACTTACTTTCAGTATCTAGACTTGCTGATTTCGGTTTGAATGTCCTATTTACTGAGGTAGATTGCCAAGTATTTCGTCGAGACAATCATAAAATGGTCTTTACGGGTATGCGTAGAGGTGATCTTTACATTGTCGATTTCTCTAAAAAGGCACAACCTAAAACTTGCTTTGTTGCTAAATCCTCAAAAGGTTGGTTGTGGCATAGACGACTAGGTCACGTTGGCATGAGAAACCTTGACAAGCTTATTAAAGGAAATCATATCCTTGGAGTTAACGATGTCATATTTGATAAGGATAGACTTTGCAGTGCTTGTCAAGCAGGTAAACAGGTTGGAGGAAGACATCCCGTGAAGAACATCATGACCACAAGGAGGCCACTCGAGCTACTTCACATGGATCTTTTTGGTCCCAACGCCTACAAGAGTCTCGGTGGAAATTCTTTTGGTCTAGTTATAGTTGATGATATTTCAAGATTTATGTGGGTGTTCTTTCTTAATGACAAGTCGCAGGTCCAGAAGATCTTCAGAAACTTCGCTAGGAAGGCCCAAAATCAGTTTGATGTGAAGATCAAGAAGGTTCGGAGTGACAACGGAACGGAGTTCAAGAACGCAAATGTGGACACCTTTCTTGACGAAGAAGGGATTTCACACGAGTTCTCGGCCACATACACACCTCAACAAAATGGAGTTGTTGAGAGGAAGAACCGGACGCTCATCGAAATGGCAAGAACGATGCTTGATGAATACAAGACGCCAAAGCACTTTTGGGTAGAAGCGGTCGAGACAGCTTGTCACGCAACAAATCGCTTATATCTTCACAAGCTACTCGGCAAGACGGCATACGAGCTTCTCACCGGTAACAAACCCCAAGTTGGATACTTTCGAGTATTCGGCTCAAAGTGCTACATTCTTGATAAGCATCGTCGTTCAAAGTTTGCTCCTAAATCTCATGAAGGTTTTCTACTTGGTTATGGATCAAACTCTCACACTTACCGTGTCTACAACAATTTCACCCGAAAGGTTGAAGAGACGGTAGATGTGAAGTTTGATGAATCTAATGGCTCGCAAGTAGAGCAATTGCCAATTGATGTAGGAGACAAAGACCCTTCAGAAGCAATTCGAGACTTGTCCATTGGCAAAATTCGTCCAACGGAGGTGAAGGAGAGTACTTCATCCGTCCAAGTGGAAGCTTCTACTTCACGACAAGGTGAACCAAGAATCGACACGGAAGCATCCACAAGTGGGACACATCAAGATGAAGAAAACGAGGAAATACGTCAAGACGAACATCAACAACCTCCTTCTCCACCACGACAAGAGAACAACGACGTCAACAATGAAGAAGGCCAAGAAGAAGAACAAGATGAAGAATATGTTCAACGAAGACCCAAGCAAAAGCTCTCACGAGTTCGAGAAGAATTGCCAAAGATCATCCCGTTGAGCAAATCCTCAATGATATACAAAGCGGGAGAATCACTCGCTCAAAAACTCGTTTAGCTAACTTTTGTGAAAACTATTCATTCATCTCTAGCATTGAACCAATGAAGGTTGAAGAAGCATTGGAAGATCCGGATTGGATAAACGCTATTCATGAAGAGCTACATAATTTTGAGAGAAACCAAGTTTGGACATTGGTTGAGAAGCCCGACAACAACCACAACATCATTGGTACCAAATGGGTGTTTCGCAACAAGCAAGATGAAGATGGACAAGTGGTCCGCAACAAAGCACGTCTCGTCGCCCAAGGATACACACAAGTCGAAGGTATGGACTATGGTGAGACGTATGCTCCCGTTGCTAGACTTGAGTCCATTCGCATCTTACTTGCCTATGCTAATCACCATAATATCACCTTGTACCAAATGGACATTAAGAGTGCTTTTCTAAATGGAGAAATAGAGGAGGAAGTTTATGTCAAACAACCTCCCGGCTTTGTCAATCCTAAGAAACCAAATCATGTTTACAAACTTCACAAAGCTCTTTATGGTCTTAAACAAGCTCCTAGAGCATGGTATAAATGCTTGACCAAGTTCCTTACTACAAGTGGTTTTGAAATTGGTAAAATTGACTCTACTCTTTTTACTAAAAGGGTTAATGGAGAACTATTTGTATGCCAAATTTATGTTGATGACATCATATTTGGTTCAACTAACCCTCTCTTTAGTGAAAAGTTTGGAAAGCTAATGTCAGAGAAGTTTGAGATGTCTATGATGAGTGAAATCAAATTCTTTCTTGGGTTGCAAATCAAGCAAACTAAGGAAGGTACATTTGTCTCTCAGACAAAGTACACCAAGGACTTATTCAAGAAGTTCAATATGCAAGAATGCAAAGGTATGTCTACACCCATGCCTACTAGTGGACAAAATGATTTAACCAAAGATGGTGAACCAGTTGATCAAAAGGTTTATCGCTCTATGATTGGTTCATTGTTATACCTATGTGCTGCACATCCCGATATTATGCTAAGTGTATGCATGTGTGCACGATATCAAGCTGCTCCTAAAGATTGTCATCTTAAGGCTGTGAAAAGGATAGTGAGATATTTAATCCATACACCAAATTTT
Organism: Triticum urartu; assembly: GCF_003073215.2. Classification (NCBI taxonomy): domain Eukaryota; kingdom Viridiplantae; phylum Streptophyta; class Magnoliopsida; order Poales; family Poaceae; genus Triticum; species Triticum urartu. The sequence continues at coordinate 108,182,293 of NC_053022.1, forward strand.
GGCATTTGGTATCCTAAGAGGTCTTCTTTTGATCTTGTTGGCTATTCCGACTCGGATTATGCCGGAGACAAGGTTGATAGAAAGTCCACTTCGGGTACTTGTCAATTTCTTGGTAGATCTCTTGTGTCTTGGTCTTCCAAGAAACAAAACTCGGTATCCTTATCCACCGCCGAAGCTGAATACATTGCCGCTGGTTCATGTTGCGCTCAATTACTTTGGATGACTCAAACTCTTAAAGATTATGGGATTTATGTGAAACATGTTCCACTGCTTTGTGACAATGAAAGTGCTATCAAAATTGGTCATAATCCTGTACAACATTCTCGAACTAAGCATATTGAAGTTCGTCATCATTTCATTCGAGATCATGTTTCTAAGGGTGACATCAATCTTAAGCATGTTCGCACCGATAAGCAATTAGCGGATATATTCACTAAACCGCTTGATGAGAAAGTGTTTTGCAGGTTGAGAGGAGAATTGAACATCATTGATGCTTCGAATTTGGAGTAGAAACTCCATTGGATACATGCAAGACATGAGCTTATGACTAATCCATGATGTATCTCTTATGATAACTATCTTATGTCTTGGATATATTTGCACCTTGCATGTTGTCTAACCCATGTAGGTGCTTGGTTGAATCTAATTCCATGAGATTGCGACTCACTCACATCTTGAGCAATCTCTACAAGACCAAGACTCTACACAATAGTGGTTGAAGACAAGGAAGCACAAAACCATTCAAACATATCCTTTTACAAATTCTATATTAAGCTTGCATGCCTGCAGGTCGACTCTAGAGGATCCCCGGGTACCGAGCTCGAATTCGCCCTGCAAGAACTAACCCATGTAGGTAGATGAACTCAAACTCCAAGTGGTGCTCCCAACTCTTGATGAACTACATCAACCTTGAGCACCCACACAAGTTCAACTACATGAGCAAGAACTACATCACTACCCAAGGTATGTTATTCCATCTTTGAGAAGCTTTACTCCAAGACATGAGTCAAAGCAACTCAACAAGATGTGAATACAACAAAATGCTTAAACGAAAAATGGTAACCCCATCTTGAGCTTAAACGATGAGTATGACCTATGATCAAGTGTTCTAACTTGACTCCTAAGTCAATATACTCTAACATAGGTGACTATGTCACCACCCAATTCTAGATGAAGTTCTCTTGTGTTCCTTTCTGAGTTATTGCATTTGTCCCTTGCATATTTGTTTCTTTATTTTTCAATCAAAAAAAAACTTCATCTAGAAACCTTTTACCCTTTTTGTTCTGCATATTTCTGCATCAAATTCCCTGCAAATCCTTCAGCTAATTCATTGCAAATCTTTGTGAGATCTTACCTGACTAGTGAGCTGAGGTGACAAGTGTTTTTCTCTGTGATGAACTCGGTTTCACCGAATTGCCATTTTCGGTCCAACCGAATCCCTTCGGTACTACCGAAATATGCCACTCGGTGCCACCAATTTCGCAACAGGAAAAATAGTCTGCCACATATTCTATATTTCTTCTGATCCAGCTCCACTCAATGAATCTTGTCCTCTACAAGCATCACAGTTTTATTCCCTGCTTTGTACTGAATCTCAAGGACCAAACCTATTCGACGGATTCCAGGAGAAACCTTCTTGGAAATTGATGTCAAAGGGGGAGAGAGAGATCGCATCAAAGCTTGTAGGAGAGAGAGATCACATCAAGGGAGAGAAACAGTCTCAAGGACCAAACCTACAAGAGAGACCTCAAGGGGGGAGAGAATACTCAAGGATCCCATATATTAAGGGGGAGAAAGAAATCTCCAAGGGGGAGAGAATACTCAAGGATCCCAGATGCTTGATGTTCAAGAGGAGAGATGCCACATGTCTTTTTTGGGGGGAAAGACATGTTCATATGAACTCATTTGAATTTAGTTCTATTCATAACCTTCAGCTCTGATTTTTTGTTTCCTATCTTCTCCCAATAACCCATGTAAGATTCAGGGGGAGCAAGACACCTAAGGGAAAAGAAATCAGCCAAATTCATTGCATATCTTTATTCTTGGGGACATGTTGAATCCAATGTGGTACCTTGTACTCACTCTCTACATGTCATCCCAGTCTTGGTATTCTTGTGGTTTCTTTTGTTTGCTCTGGCTAGTGGACGTACCTATGTTATCTAACCTTGTTTGTGCAGGTTCATTCCATCCTAAGCCAACTCGAGACCACAAGGTAAGTATATGCATCAAAATCATGAGTATGAGGAGTTCTTGCTTATGTACATACTGTTTGCAAGAAGGACTCATGAGCATGAAGGTATTTTCCTTGATAATCTTTTGCTCTGATGCATATGGCCAAGATACATGTAACACATTGCCTACTCTGTCATGTTTATGCTCTCACATGCCTCTATATTTCATATTTACATGAGTGCATACATGTAGGGGGAGCCTATGCTTGCTACATGTTCTTCCAAAGCTTTACTTGCTGTTCTTTATATCTTTATCTAAAGCTTTGATGTATGTTGCCATCAATTACCAAAAAGGGGGAGATTGAAAGCACAAGTGCTCCCTAGGTGGTTTTGATAATTGATGACAACATATCTCTTGTTGGACTAACACTTCTATCTAGCATGTTTCAGATAAGTTCAATAATGGAGTGGCATGGACTAAAGGTTGTGGGAACTCCTTCAAGATGCTAAGGACAAGGGATTGGCTAAAGCTTCAAGCTCAAGACTCTTCACTTTTACATTTTAGTGATCCAAGATCACATTGAGTCCATAGGAAAAGCCAATACTATCAAGGAGGGATGAGGTGTTGCTTAATGAGCCTCTTGCTTCATGTGCTTAATGATATGCTCCAAAATCCTCAACTACTTTCCCATATCCACATATGACCTAAACCCTAAGTCAAACTCGGTCCTACCGATTCTTCCTATCCGACGCCACCGAGTTTCACCTGTCATAAGCCACTGCCAAACCCTAATCAGTTCGGTCTTACCGATGGGATCTCGGTCTCACCGAGATGGGCTTGCAAACTCTCTGTTACCCATTGCAATATTCTCGGTCCCACCGAGATATGCAATCGGTCCCACCGAGTTTGCTTGACCAAATCTCAGTTTCACTTATTACCCAAATCGGTCCCACCGAGTTTGAGTAATCGGTCAAACCGAGTTTTGGATTTACCCTAACCCTAGCACATCGGTCCCACCGAGTTGATCCAGTCGGTCCCACCGAAATCTCTAACGGTCACTAGGTTTACATTTTCGGTCCGACCGAGTTTATTTATTCGGTCCCACCGAGATTGGAAAACTGTGTAACGGTTGGATTTTGTGTGGAGGCTATATATACCCCTCCACCTCCTTCTCATTCGATGAGAGAGCCATCAGAACACGCACACCATTCCAACTCATATGTTCTGAGAGAGAACCACCTACTCATGTGTTGAGATCAAGACATTCCATTCCTACCATATGAATCTTGATCTCTAGCCTTCCCAAGTTGCTTTCCACAAAAACCCTCTTTTCACAAAATCCAAATCCTATGAGAGAGAGTTGAGTGTTGGGGAGACTATCATTTGAAGCACAAGAGCAAGGAGTTCATTACCTACACACCATTTGTTACTTCTTGGAGAGTGGTGTCTCCTAGATTGGCTAGGTGTCACTTGGGAGCCTCCCGACAAGATTGTGGAGTTGAACCAAGGAGTTTGTAAGGGCAAGGAGATCGCCTACTTCGTGAAGATCTACCGCTAGTGAGGCAAGTCCTGTGTGGGCGATGGCCATGGTGGGATAGACAAGGTTGCTTCTTCGTGGACCCTTTGTGGGTGGTTGCTTCTTCGTGGACCCTTCGTGGGTGGAGCCCTGTGTGGACTCGCGCAACCGTTGCCCTTGGGTGGAGCCCTGTGTGGACTCGTGCAACCATTACCCTTCGTGGGTTGAAGTCTCCATCAACGTGGATGTAGGATAGCACCACCTATCCGAACCACGGGAAAAACATCCGTGTCTCCAATTGCGTTTGATCTCTCCAAACCCTTCCCTTTACATTCTTGCAAGTTGCATGCTTTACATTCCGCTGCTCATATACTCTTTGCATGCTTGCTTGATATGTATCGTGTGTGTTGAAATTGTGCCTAAACTCCACTTAAACCGAAAAGGCTTAAAATTTGCAACTTTAGCACTAAGTGTCTAATCACCCCCCCTCTAGACACATCTACTTCTAGATCCTACAGCCGCACTTGTTAAAGTGTTCGGACTTCTCACACCATATTGAGGGGTACTAAAGCCCCTGGCGTATTTTGGCCGTACCAACGTGTACGGGTGCAACATGTCGTTAAGGAACATATATAAAGAAAAAAGGTAATGCAAAAATAGACGAAAGCTATGCATTGCTTATTAAAAAGGGCTGCGATCAAAGGAGAATGATACAAATAATGCGATAGGTGGAAGGTTGGACTAGTTAACATGTCCGTTCGAGGGGCAAGCTGCGGAATAGTATGCGGAACAGGTATACTGCTCGTGATAGAGACCACCTGGGAGTTCCGTACTACGGCGTGGCTTGTTTGCTTCCCTAGTTCTTGCATCGTTTATGCGGCAATTGAACTGCCGAACAGGCCTTCCGAAGGATGGAGTCCTGAAAGTAAGAGAAAATAAAAAAAATCGGCAGCCCCTGGTACGGTTTAAGCCGTCTTTTTGGGCGTGCCATGATGGTGCCCCTCCCCCTGCACCCATGGTATTTCTAGAGCGTAGTTATGTACGCGAAGTACTGGCGTCGCCTTTTTGTGAGGGTTGGGGTTGGGGCCGCATTGCTACGCCTGCTCGGATTGGGCCAGGTGGTCTTGTTGTAGGTTACTCCGGGCGCGCTTGACGGTGTCCGGTCGTTTAGTGGCTGGACTGGAGAACTGCCTGGAGAGGCTGCTTTGTACTTCCGCTGCAAGGGCCGCCGTGTGCTCCTCCGTTCGGAGGGAGCGTTCGGTGTTTCCATTGACCGTAATTACTCCTCGAGGGCCTGGCATCTTGAGCTTGAGGTATGCGTAGTGCGGTACTGCATTGAACTTAGTGAATGCGGTTTGCCCGAGCAGTGCGTGATAACCACTCGAAACGGGACTATGTCGAAAATTAACTCCTCGCTTCGGAAATTATCCAGAGATCCGAAGACCACTTCAAATGTGACTGAGCCTGTACAGTTGGCCTCTACACCTGGTATTACGCCTTTAAAGGTCGTTTTGGTGGGCTTAATCCTCGAGGGATCTATGCCCATTTTCCGCACTGTATCCTGGTAAAGCAGGTTCAGGCTGCTACCGCCGTCCATGAGGACTCTAGTGAGATGAAATCCGTCAATAATTGGGTCTAGGACCAATGCGGCGAATCCGCCATGACAGATGCTAGTGGGATGGTCCCTTCGATCAAAGGTGATCGGGCAGGAGGACCATGGGTTGAACTTTGGGGCGACTGGCTCTACCGCGTATACGTCCCTTAACGCGCGCTTCCGTTCCCTTTTGGGGACGTGGGTTGCGTATATCATGTTCACCGTCCGCACTTGTGGGGGAAAACCCTTCTGTCCCCTGTTGTTCGGTGGCCGGGGCTCCTCGTCGTCATCGCTATGCAACCCCTTGTCTTCATTTTCGGCGTTTAACTTGCCTGCCTGCTTGAACACCCAACAATCCCGGTTGGTGTGATTGGCCGGCTTTTCGGGGGTGCCATGTATCTGGCACAAGCGGTCGAGTATTCGGTCCAAACTGGACGGGCCCCTAGGATTCCTTTTGAATGGCTTTTTCCGCTGACCGGATTTAGAGCCTCTGAATCCGGCATTAACTGCCGTATCCTCAGCATTGTCGCCGTTAATGCGGCGCTTCTGCTTGTTGCGACGCGACCTGCCACTACTGTCACTGGTGTCCGAATTACCAGGGTTCTTGGTCATATTTTTGCTACGAGCAAGCCAGCTGTCTTCTCCCGCACAAAAGCGGGTCATGAGTGTCGTGAGTGCTGCCATAGATTTTGGCTTTTCCTGTCCAAGGTGCCGGGCCAGCCACTCGTCATGGATATTGTGCTTGAAGGCTGCTAGGGCCTCAACGTCCGGACAGTCGACTATTTGATTTTTCTTTGTTAGGAACCGTGTCCAGAATTGCCTGGCCGATTCCTCTGACTGCTGAATTACGTGACTTAGGTCATCGGCGTCTGGGGGTCGCACATAAGTGCCCTGGAAATTATCGAGGAATGCAGCTTCCAGGTCCTCCCAACAACTGATTGATCCTGTTGGCAAGCTGTTAAGCCAATGCCGAGCTGGTCCTTTAAGCTTGAGTGGGAGGTATTTGATGGCGTGGAAATCATCGCCGCGGGCCATGTGGATATGAAGGAGATAATCCTCGATCCATACCTCAGGATCTGTTGTGCCATCATATGATTCGATGTTTACGGGTTTGAAACCCTCGGGGATTTGATGATCCATTATTTCGTCTGTAAAGCATAGTGGGTGTGCGGCGCCTCTGTACTGGGCGATATCGTGACGTAGCTCCAATGAGCTGTGTTCGGCCCTGCCGAATTTGTGGCCGGCGTGAAGGTTACTGTCTCGAGCCGTGGGGCGCCCACGCGATCCGTAGATCGATCGTGTTTGCCTTGCCTTGTCCTCCAACATGTCTCGTAAGTCCGACGCATATTCCCGTGCCTTGGTACGGGTTGCGGCTTGAGTGGAGGGCCGGGAGGCCTCTCTGTCGCGGCCACGAGGTGGCCGGTCGGCCGCATCAAGCGCTTCCTCCTCTAATCGGTGTAGCAACCTGCGCTTTGGGTAGCTCTTGGAGGGGCGTTCGAGTTTATGCTCTTCGGCCGCAAGGACTTCAGTCCATCTGTCGACCAGCAAATCTTGATCAGCTCTAAGCTGTTGCTATTTTTTCTTGAGGCTTCTTGCCGTGGCCATAATCCTGCGTTGAAAACGCTCTTGCTTGACGGGATCCTCTGGCACGATGAATTTGTCGTCGTCGAGGCTTGCCTCGTCTTCGGAGGGAGGCATATAATTATCGTCCTCGACCTCTCTGTCTGCCGCTCTCTCATGAGGGCTGGTTTCTCCATCCTCCTGTGCTAAGTCTTGCTGGAGGGGGTTTTCTTCGGCACTTTCCGGAGTATTATTATCTCCCATGCTGGAATCACCGTATTTGTTTTGGCAGGATTTTGAGCGGCGCCGCTGACGCCGGCGCTTAGGCTGTTTCTTGGAGGGGTCGTCCTCCGCTGTTCCATCGCCATCTCCCTCTTTTGGGGTGTCCACCATGTATATGTCATATGACGAGGTGTCTTTCCAGGGCCTAGTAGGCGCTGGTTCTTCATTATCTCCTTCATCAGCGTCCATACCGTCGATGTCTTCGGAGTCGAAGTCGAGCATGTCGGTTAAGTCGTCGATAGTGGCTACAAAGTGGGTGGTGGGTGGGCTTTGAATTTCTTCATCGTCCGTACCCCAACCTTGCTGACCGTAGTCCGGCCAGGGCTCTCCTGATAAAGAGAGAGACTTCAGTGACTTCAGGATATCGCCGAAAGGCGAGTGCTGAAAGATGTCCGCGGCAGTGAACTCCATGATCGGCGCCCAATCGGATTCGATTGGCAGGGGCGTGGAGGGTTCGGAGTCCGGAGAGGAGTCCGGCTCCTTGGAGTCACGGGTCTCGCAGAGTACGGGGCTGGTGTTCGGCTCAATCGCCGTTGGGGTCGCAGCCCCCAGGGTGGCGTCCAACTGCCCATCCTCGATCGGCGCAGTTGGCTTCGAATTAAGGGTCGGAGCCGATGCGGGTGCGGCCTCCAGGGCACTGTTCGGCGGCAGAGCTAGATCATGCTCGTCGTGACAGTGCGGCGCGCTCGACAGTGGCTCGAATCCGTCGAAGATCAAGTCCCCGCGGATGTCAGCCGTGTAGTTTAAACTTCCAAATCTGACCTGACGGCCAGGGGCGTAGCTTTCGATCTGCTCCAGACGGCCAAGCGAATTGGCCCGCAGTGCGAAGCCGCCAAAGACGAAGATCTGTCCGGGGAGGAAGGTCTGACCCTGGACTGCATCGCTATCGATGATCGTAGGAGCCATCGAGCCTGACGGCGACGACACAGAGGAACTCTCAATGAAAGCACCAATGTCGGTGTCAAAACCGACGGATCTCGGGTAGGGGGTCCCGAACTGTGCGTCTAGGCCGGATGGTAACAGGAGGCAAGGGACACGAAGTTTTACCCAGGTTCGGGCCCTCTCGATGGAGGTAAAACCCTACGTCCTGCTTGATTAATATTGATGATATGGGTAGTACAAGAGTAGATCTACCACGAGATCGAGGAGGCTAAACCCTAGAAGCTAGCCTATGGTATGATTGTTGATGTGTATGTTGTCCTACGGACTAAAACCCTCTGGTTTATATAGACACCAGAGAGGGTTAGGGTTACACAAAGTCGGTTACAATGGTAGGAGATCTTCATATCCGTATCGCCAAGCTTGCCTTCCAAGCCAAGGAAAGTCCCTTCCGGACACGGGACGGAGTCTTCAATCTTGTATCTTCATAGTCCAGGAGTCCGGCTATCCGAACACCCCCTAATCCAGGACTCCCTCAGTGATCCATCGGAATTAGTTGCCAGGCGCCACAGAGTATATGGGCGCTGCTCGTCCTCATGCTCGTGATCATCACCATCGTCATCTCCCCCTTGGTTATAAAATTTTCAAGTATAGGTGGTGGGATGTTCACAGGACCTTGGAAACACAAGAAGAAGGTTAATTAGTAAAGGGAAACTTGCTAACCCGCATGCATGTGGATGAAACAATTATAATTACGGTGGAAGACAAATGTACCGAAACTACGAGGATCCCATGCAAAAACAGTGCCATGAGTGGTGGCAGCAAACACAAGGCCCTCGTATTGAATTGCATCACAGTACTCATCCGTGTACAGAAACTGCTTTTTGAGCAATATCCATCGAGTCAAACCACCAAGGAAGGCAACAAGCTTGTCGAAGATAGCAACAACTTGATAGTTGTTGTAATTCCAAGAGCGGTGGGGAACTCGACAAATTGCTATGTTCCGTAGAAGACAATCACCATGATCGTATTTGAACGTGCGTACAATACCGGTGTGCTCAACCTCTGGGCAGTCTGCTGAGATCTTTGGAAGTGGAACCCGGTCAAGAGTGTACACATTCACAAGTTCCCACTCGCAGTTGGACCCAATGTAAACAACCCAATCTCCATTTGCGCTCGCCCAAGCCTTGCCCTCAAGCGATGGCATCTTAACATCATACGTATCATTATCAAGCGGCATCAACTAGCACAGGGCGAGGCCTCCGTCATGCCGGCGCCAGTCATCAGGGTCACGGCGAAGAAGATAGGGGAGATCAAAACGCTCCTTGACTCTTGGGTTCTTTGTAATGATGTTATTAGTTGAGTCAAGAATGGTCTTGAACGAACCTTCTATGCTAGCCGAGGTGATGACGTCGCACCAATCAATGAGTTCCTCCACCACGTCATCTTTCAGATCGGGGCAAGAATAATGGGGTTGTTTCCGGCCTGTTCCCTCCATGGAGAAGACGATCGAACAATGGCAGAAGAAAGGGTGAAGGGCTGAAGGAAAATGGAGGAGGGAGAGGAAGAGCGTGCGACATCAGTTCCAAATCGAGAGGGAAAGGCGAAGAGTCAGTGGACGGTTGCGAGTTTGCCACGGTTCACGAAGAGGTGCCCGGCCTACATGTCCATTCGGAAATACTCCTACTACTCGTCGTCGTCTCACTGATATGTTGGAAAGGCACCACATGTCAACGAAACATGGTGTGTAATTTCTCGTGCAAAATGCAATCTGGCCGCGTTGGCCCGAGGTGCCGCATTAATTATAGACCTTTATTTTTTTAATGGCGTGCCGATCTGTTTTGAAGCACGACTAACTGGTAATGTATGCAGAGAAAATATAAACTACTCTACCACTACTCCACCTCTAGTACTAGTAGTATAAAAAAGATATATAGGCTGGAGCTTGAGCGCTTTCTTGCTAAGGGCTGCCCACTTGCTTCTCACACTACCACCCTCTCTCCAGATCTAAAAAAGACGGCCCCTCTCTCCCTCCTCACTGGTGGTCACAGATCCGCCGGGGAAGAAAAGGACGTGCAGCGTTGACGCACTCGTCGTCGGCGAGCGAGGTCACGCACTGACGACAAGGCCGTCCTCTCAGACCTAGCACCCGCGCGGGATGGCCTCCGTCCCCAAGCTCGCTGCCGTAGTGTGTGCGGAGGACGACGGCCACGAGCGAAGCCACTTCCCGCCGACCCTCAGGTATGCTACCTCTTTTCGAACCATAACCTTGTTCTATTGCCCCATCCGCTACGTCGTTGCATGTGGATCTTTTTCCACTCCACCATTTTCCCAATTTGCTATCCTCTGCTCTGCTGGCCACGCAGACGAAAACCATAATTTGCACTATTAAAGGAAATCCTACTTCATGCAGACTAATCCATGTCTGGGTTGAATAAGGAAAGGAAGGGAGACTGTACTGTCCAAGAGAGTAGGCATCGAACCCACATCTAGGTTGAAAAGGGGAAAATCAGTAGCTAAGGAACGAGTCTCGTGTATCTTGGTTGAAGAAGGGTAGAAAGGCATGACAACGCAATAGAGAATGACCAGGTCGATCGGTTTGTTGTCCTCGCATAGGAAAAAGGTGGCTAAAGAGAACAAAAATGGGACGTAATCCACATATGCTGCCTGGATATTTGTTGCTCTGGGCAACCATACCTCCCTCACCACTCTGTGTCTGTGGAGGTACATCGTACTGGTGCGCCCACTGTCCGAATGGGCCTCCCATGCTCTTATTGCCACTTTTTTTGCTGTGAGTATAACGCCAGCAGTCAAGTCAAGCAATGCTACTGCTAAAGTGATGCCACATTTAACTAATGCCACTCTTAGTCTAATGCCACCAATAAATTTAAGCAATGACATTTAATGTCACTGGATTATTTCAGGGTTAGCTGTTGATTGTGGATGTATTAAAGATTTTTCAGCTAAGGCATTCTAATGCTGTTGCACAGCTAGTATACCAACGATGAAACTTGTTACTACCTTCAGATTTTTGCACTGTTAATGCTTATAGATTACATGCCTCACTTTCATGAGGTAAGTTAATTTTTTTGTACAGTGTCACCAAAATGCCAAGGCGCTGATGTTATTTTATTTTGGTTAAACTGCACAGACAATTATGAAGACAAGAGGAAAGGTCAAGAGTGGGCACCTCCTCCTCCGGCTGTTCTCTCGATTCGTTCAATCAAGTTTTTATGTTTGATCAATTATCAAGATTGGGATAGCAATTTTTAAGGTCCCCTCGAGTTCGAAATGATATTTACCTTGGAGGTACATGGTTTGAAATTTTTTTATACTGTCATTAGTTAATAATGCTAGTTACCTTCAGACTTTTGTATTTGGTTTAATGCTCATGCACAACTAGTATACCAATGCTAAAACTTGTTACCTTTACATTCTGTATTGTTAATTCTTATAGAAACCTTCCAGTGCTAGAGTTTATTGAAATCTGTTCAGTAAGACCATTGTACTGTACCCTGTAATAAACTAACTACTCTACTGTTGCACTAGCCACTGGATTAGTGTATATTTGTAGTATTCGAATGGTGTTGCATTAGCGTATGGACATAAATAAAGTGTGGCAAGCTTTCCCAGATATGTGCTCAAGAAAACTACTACCTGTTTTTCTAAATACTAGACGTTTGGGTACTTTAAATTGAACCACGAAAACTTCTTATATTAAGGAACAAAGGGTGTAGAGTTCACTCAAATTATCTCGGTAAAGCTAGTCACACCTTTCTTAAAATTAATGTTCATTATGTTATCAAAGGAGGTCTGTATATTTGTCTCTAATGCCTGTCGACTACATACCTGACATCATGATGTAATGTTAAGTCATTTCCTTTTGTACAATGTCACTGAATTGTCAAGGCGGTGATGGCATTTATTTTAGTAGAACTGCACAAAATTTGCTTAAAAGAAGAGGAAAGGTCAGGAATGGCTCAGATTTTCAGAAAAAACTATGTATGCCTTCCTGACATCAGCCGATGTTGCTTTATTTATTCCTTCAAATAGGTGGTTAGAAGCAGTCTTGCTACCTTTTCCCATTAAGAAATTGGAATGCTTATATTTGTGAGTCTATGCTTCAACTAGTGCCACTTTTAGAGTAATCACACTTTCAATATCTATGCAAATAGGGATGCTCGATTTTAGTGGAACTGCACAAAAAGTCCAACTGGTTCAACATTAGGAGCATGTTTTTTTCCAAACCTTTATATCCAATTGGTGGCACTATGAGATGTTCATTACGAAGGTACATGGTTTGCTACTATCTTGCTACTCTTTTTGTACTGTCATTAGATAGTAATACTAGTGGTTTGCATGTGAATTTATTGGCAGGGTGGACCTACATTGGAGGTGCAGGACAGGATTCAATGATTGGATGCTCAATTTCGGTTGTATCGATTTCACCTCTTCCATCACTGCGAACATGGATATCCTTGGTCTGATGAAGAATAGGCACTATATTTCTACTCTGAACCATCAAATCAATTCAGTATGAAATTGTCCAGGGCAAAACATAACTGTATCAGATTGTCTAGTGCAGAACATGACAGATGCTAAGCGGAAGAGACATGTTTAAACCGAAAATACAAGGTGTGGTATATGTTTACTAGCTGCTTGATATTTGTGCAGACAGAGATGTCTGCCCGTTGCTATTTGGCAAATAAACAAAGTGTCCGCAATTTTGGTTGAACTGCACAAGAGAATAGTATAGTCACTACATGTAGTGCCATTTGAAAATAGACACAGAAAGATTGGATAGTCACTTCATGGACTGTAGAAAAGTAGTATTGTACTATTTATTGGCCAACCGTAGGTGCTTCATTGCTTTGGTCTGATTATACAATGGGCATCATTTTGCCTAAGTTAAAGTTTGTATTCCGAAAATAGTCTCATGGTGTGATCGAGAGAAGACCAATCATATTGCAGTGGATGTTCCTCCATCATGTGTGGTTCATTCTCATGGTTCCAGCTATTGGTGAAATCACTTATGTTTGCAAGAGGAATTGTAGACTTCACAAACAAATTTGTCTTTCAGTCTGTACTGAATGTTGGCCAAGAGAAGCATCCATGTTAGTAGGAAGAAAAAATGTTTTTTCTAGATCTTTGCTTTTGGAGCTACATATTTGTATATGATCTGTGAATCATTGAGATGCATTAACATGTTGATCTTATGTATGGGAATCGTACTAGTTAGTTTTAGTTGCGACGCACGATCCGAAGTGGCTGATCTTTGCTTTTGGAGCTACATATTTGTATATGATCTGTGAATCATTGAGATGCATTAACAGTTACTTATTTCTGTTCGCTCAGTGTTTACAAGTTACTGATCGATCACTAGCTAGCCTACAAATGCGCTACTGGTAGTTTTATTTGCGACGCAAGATGCGAAGTGGCAGTTTTTTGAATAAAAATGCCTACCTCTGAAGAAACTGACAAGCTACACTATCGATCCTAAACGGATAAAAATGCCTACCTCTGAAGAAACTGACAAGCTACACTATCGATCCTACACGGATAAATAGCGGATCACGCACGTACTACCTCCTTTCCGGTTTGTAGGGCTCAATTCAAGAAACGACCTACTTGATCCTACACGAATAAATAGCGGATCACGCATGTACTAGTACCTCCTTTCCGGTTTGCAGGGCTTAATTGAAACCTCTCACCAACCAAGGTACTCCCTCCGTCCGGGTTTATTAGTCTCGTGAGCAAAGCAGCAAGACCAAGGCATGGCAATAATTAACGGCATGCAGAAGTTTAAGCCTAATTAATTCCAGTGATTTAAGTGGCTGCATGCGTGCCCTCGGCTGCGACTCGTTGCATGCTGCTTCAAGTACTGCCTGCGAGTGATTCTGAGTGCCTGCATGCAGCCGGCCGTAATTAAGGCAGCTAACTGATGCGAAAAAAGATACGCTTTAATTGTTACGGGCTTTTTAAATACGTGAAATCATTATTGCAAGGAGGGAGATGATTCGAGTGCACTCGTTTGACCTCCATGCCGGCGTGCGACCCAGAGGGGACGGGACGGCACAATCATAATTTCAGTTTCTCTAGTTTTCCACGGCAAGCTGGCGCGCTAAGCCATTATGCATTGAATTCCGATGACCGTGCCCTACCTTCCGCCTATAAGTACTGTTTCCCGGCCTTCTCCGGTGCCACCGTGACCCAACTCGCCATATCCTCATAAGCCCCCACCGGCCCGATGTCGCTCGCCACGTCCACCATGCCCCCGCCCGTCCGCGGTAGGCGACGCCGGAGGCGGTCACCGCCGGAACTAGTGTTCGGGTTTTCACCAGAAGGCAGACGGAGGGAGGAGGCATTCTATCTGTTTTTAGATGGCAATGCGGAGATCGAGGAGTTGTTGGAGCGTGACCGCATGGTGGAGGAGCAGGAGTTGTTGGAGCGCGACCGCCTGGCGGAGGAGCAGCGTATCGCCGATTTGCACCGCCAATGGGACATGGAGCAGCAGCGCACCGACGCTCTGAGTCGCGAGCAGAGCGCCCGCAACTGGGTCGACTACGTGGAGGCCGGCGTCCGGCAAATAGCCCTGGAGGCTGTCGGGCACGCACGCGTTCGCGACGCTGATTTTTACTACCAACTCGTCACGTGGGTTTCTTGCTTGGAAGCCGAAGCTTCGGTGGATCACGCCGGCATGGAAAGGGCCAACGCGTGCGAGCAACACGCCCTATCGCACCTCTTATAAGTCCGAGGCGAGGCGCACGACGCCGGTGCCGGCGTTTAGCATGTACCACAGATGGCGGCCGACATCATCTAGTTAGCTAAGAGTAAGTTAGTACTTGTACGCTACTAGAGTATTAGTGGGAGTAGATAGTTAACTTGGCTATGATGGTTGTCAACGTGGAAGTTCAGTACTCTATATGTGGATCAGACCTGTTACTTTGCTCTGAATGTTGAACTTTCCGTTTGAACGTATGGAATGGGTTGTTATTTTTATAAATGGGTTGTATTTGTCCTCCACGGGTTTTGAGGCTGACTTGTGGGCCTAGCAAGTTGACGCGTACACAATCAGGAGATGATTGTATGTGGAGAGGATGATAGTAGGGACCCGCCAAGGTCATGGCAGTACGCAGGCAAGTGCCTCCTTATTTCAAGCCAATAAAAAATGGCTCCTCCTAGTGGATTTCTGACATCTGGGTCCCATGCCATTGTCAACATAGTCAATAAATGAGATAATTGCACAATGAGCGGCTGACACCAGGGACCCAGCAGCTCGCCCAGTTATTTTTGTTTTGCGTTAATTTGATAAATGCCACTCCAAATCTGGTGTATCCGAGAAATGCCACTGCAATTTCCAAACTTTGAAAAATGCCATTTCTTGTGGCATTTTTCGAAGTCCGGAGTGGCATTTTTCAAAGTTTGCAAACTGCAGTGGCGTTTTTCAAAGTTTGCAAAAATTGCGGTGGCATTTTTCAAAGTTTGGAAATTGCAGTGGCATTTTCATGAATCGCCATAATTGGAGTGGCATTTATTTAATTTGTTTTTGAGACGGAAGCAGGGTGTCAACTGGGCTGTGCGGAACACTCTGGCCTGTCTAGACAACCTTTTCTTTTATGTTTACCACAGAACAGCCGAGTAGTTTTTTTCTTTCTGAAAATGGCTAGCCTAGTTTTTTTTGTGATTTGTCAAGTAAGTCGCTTTATCAGGCCTGTTGAGCTGCAAATCTTGCAAGACGAGGAGAGCTTCATTCGGCTGGCCGAGAAAATGGCCTATCAGTAATGAGAAATGGGCTGTACATTTTTAAAACACATCAAACCGGCAATTAGTTTCAAATATCTTTTTTTCATTTCGAGATTTTAAATTGCATTGATTTTTATGCGTGGACAATTTATTGGATTTTATATTGATACACATTTATTTTGAAAATCAGTCTAAATGTGACTCGAAATTTCGGGATTAAAAACAGTTCAGACCGCACCAACATATGCAAAATTTCGTATAATTTTTTAACCGTGGCCACAATATGGGCTGTAATGCTAACAAAAAGAGTATGGGCTCCAAAAAAACCCGTAAGAATTAGCAAATGGGCTGTAAATTATTTGAAATAATGGCAGATGGGATGTATGCTGTTTTCCACAGATTTGAGGCTTTCCACAGATGGCCTGTATACTGTTGGATGTCCATCCAACGGCCGTCGTGCTTCTCCAATCTCTGCTCTTCCTGCTCCAGCCACTCAAACAAGCGCCGGCGGGACTGTCTGTTCCCTCCTCCCCACGGCCGGCTGTGCTGCCGCGCAGGCCTCACCGCCCCACTGTACTCCCATTGCTGGCCTAGCCATCCCTCTACTCACCCACACCTGCTGTTATTCTTCGTCGACGGCAGATGAACCAGTAAACCCTTGTACAGTCATACTCCCCTCCGCGTGGGAAACAAAAACAACTGCCGAGTCTTCCCTGCCTCCGTGTCGTTCCCTTCCTAGGCCTCGCCGCCGTCCACCACCCTGGTGCTCTCGGCGTGGCGTGGTCAACGTGGTCAACAACCAACATGCATCTGAAGTGGACTGTACGTGGAGAGGCTGACAGCTGGGTCCACGGCCGCACGCAAGGAAATGCCTCCTTATTACTTGCAAAATAATGATTCCTCCACCTGACATCTGGGACCCACCGAAAGGGCCTCTGTATTTTGTGAAAAAAAAACGTTACCGCCACTGACAGCTCGGACCCACTAGCTATATCTTCGCACACAAGGAAGTGCCTCCTTATTACGCACAAAAAAATGAATACTCCCCCTGCTAGCTGGGACCCAGTATAGTGGGCCTACTAAGTTGACGGGGACGAAGGGCTTTATCAACTTAGTCAATATGCACGATTCTAGCTCGACTGACCGTACAATGTCCATCCAACGGCCGTAGTGCTTCTTCAACCTCTGGTCTTCTTGCTCCAGCCGCCCAAAGCAGCGCCGGTCGTGTCTCCTGCTCCTGCCTCCTGTGGCCGGCTGTGCTACCGTGGAGGCCTCACCGCCCCCATACTACTCCCACCGCTGGCCAGGCCATCCCTCCACTCCACTCACCACACCCCCTGTTATTCTGCGGCGACGGCAGCGCAGCCGAACCAGTGAACCCTCGTACTCCTCTCCGCGTGGGCATCCACTGCCGCGTCTTCCCTGGCTCTGCGTCGTCCCCTTCCTAGGCCTCGCCGTCGTCCACCACCGTGGTGCTCTCGGCGCGGTGTGGTCAATGTGGTCAACGACCGAATTCCATCGGAAGAATACTGTACGTGGAGAGGCTGACAGCTAGGTCCACGGCAGCCGCAAGGAAGTGCCTCCTTATTACGCGGAAAATAATTATTCCTCCACCTGACAGCAGGGACCCACCGGACGCCCACCAGTATTTCACAAAAAAAACGTTTGCCCCTGACTGCTGGGACCCACCCAACGGGCCACCGTATTTCGTGAAAAAAACGTTCCCCCTGTTGTCAGCTCGGACCCACCGGAAGTGCCTCCTTATTACACACAAAAAATGAATACCCCTACTAGCTGGGACCCACCTTGGTGGGAGGCTGACTTGTGGGCCTACTAAGTTGACGGGGACGGAGGGCTTTGTCAACTTAGTCAATATAAACGATTCTAGCTCCAGTGACCGTACGATGTCCATCCAACGGCCGTAGTACTTCTTCAACCTCTGGTCTTCTTGCTCCATCCGCCCAAAGCAGCGCCAGTCGTGCCACATGCTCATGCCTCCCGTGGCCGGATGTGCTGCCGCGGAGGCCTCACCGCCCCTACTATTCCCACCGCTGGCCAGGCCCTGCGGCTACGGCAACCTCACATCGCAGCTGAACCAGTGAACCCTCGTACTGCTCTCCGCGCGAGCTTCCACTGCAGCTTCTTCCCCGGCTCCGCGTCGTCCCCTTCCTAGGCCTCGCCGTCGTCCATCGCCCTGGTGCTCTCGGTGCGGCGTGGTCAACGTGGTCAAGGAACGATTTCCATCGGACGTGGACTGTACGTGGAGAGGCTGACAGCTGGGTCCACGGCCGCAGCAAGGAAGTGCCTCCTTATTACGCGGAAAATAATGATTCCTCCACCTGACAGCTGGGACCCACTGGACGGGCCATTGTATTTCGCGGAAAAAACATTTCCCTCTGACTGCTGGGACCCACCAACAACATCTTCGCATGCAAGGAAGTGCGTCCGGGCAAAAAAAACGATTCGCCCCCCTGACTGCTGGGACCCACCAGCTACATCTTCGCACGCAAGGAAGTGTGTCCGGGCAAAAAAAACGATTCGCCCCCCTGACTGCTGGGACCCACTAGCTACATATTCGCACGCAAGGAAGTGCCTGACAGTCGGGACCCACCTGGTCGAAGCGTACGTAGCGTTGTCATTCTGGTCACGAACGTGTACGTACATATATACTGGTGGATGTAGAGGCGCACACGTGTCGTAGTAGAGGCACGTACGTGTCGTAGTAGAGGCGCGCACGTAGCATGTACACGTACGTACATCGGCCAGGGTGCAAGAAAGAAAATACGGCCATGTATGTGTACATACGGGTGGGGTGTCAAATGCCTACTCGCGCATACGTACGACCAGGGCTCGTGTACATGGCTGGGTCGGAACGGAGAAACGGCGTCGTCGTCGTGTTCATGGGGAGGCAACGAAATGCGTCGTGTTCATGGGGAGGCAACGGAATGCGTCGTGTTCATCGGGAGGCAACGGAACACGTGGGAGCCAACCGGCTGGGTCAGAACGGAATGCGTGGTCGTGTTCATTGGGAGGGCTTGGACGGAACAGGCGATGGAAACGAGGCCAGGCGTACCGCACAACAGAGGAAACGGACCTCCTACGTTCAGAACGGGGTCCTGTTGATCGGGAGGGGTCTAGCGTATCGCAAAACGAAGGAAACGGACCTCCTACGGTCGAAACGGGGGTCCTGTTGATCGGGAGGGGTGTGGCGTACCGCAAAACGGAGGAAACGGACCTCCTATGGTCGAAACGGGGGTCCTGTTGATCGGGAGGGGTGTGCCGTACAGCAAAACGGACGAAACGGACCTCCTACGGTCGAAACGGGGGTCCTGTTCATTGGGAGGGGTGTGGCGTACCCCAAAGCGGGACTTGATACGTCCATTTTGCATCATGCTTTTATATCATATTTATTGCATTATGGGCCGTTATTTCACATTATGTCACAATACTTATGGCTATTCTCTCTTATTTTACAAGGTTTACATAAGGAGGGAGAATGCTGGCAGCTGGAATTCTGGGCTGGAAAAGGAGCAAATGTTAGAGACCTATTCTGCACTACTCCAAAAGTCCTAAAACTCCACGGAATACCTTATAATTAATAATGAAAAATCCTCGCCAAAGATGAAGACCAGGGGGCCCACACCTTGTCCACGAGGCTGGGGGGCGCCCCCTACCTCGTGGGCCCCCTGGTGGCTCTCCGATGACCATCTTCTGCTATATGAAGTCTTTCGTCGAGAAAAAAATCAGAAGCAACCTTTTGGGATGAAACTCCGCCGCCACGAGGTGGAACCTTGGCGGAACCAATCTAGGGCTCCGGGAGAGCTGTTCTGCCGGGGAAACTTCCCCCCCGGAGGGGGAAATCATCGCCATCGTCATCACCAACGCTCCTCTCATCGGGACAGGGCAATCTCCATCAACATCTTCATCAGCACCATCTCATCTCAAAACCCTAGTTCATCTCTTGTATCCAATTCTTGTCTCCAAGTCTGGGATTGGTGCTAGTAGGTTGCTAGTAGTGTTAATTACTCCTTGTAGTTGATGCTAGTTGGTTTAATTGGTGGAAGATCATATGTTCAGATCCTTTATTCATATTATTACCCCTCTGATTATGAACATGAATATGCTTTGTGAGTAGTTACGTTTGTTCCTGAGGACAAGGGAGAAGTCTTGCTATTAGTAGTCAAGTGAATTTGGTATTCGTTCGATATTTTGATGAGATGTATGTTGTCTAGCCTCTAGTGGTGTTATGTGAACGTCGACTACATAACACTTCACCATTATTTGGGCCTAGAGGAAGGCATTGGGAAGTAATAAGTAGATGATGGGTTGCTAGAGTGACAGAAGCTTATACCCTAGTTTATGCGTTGCTTCGTAAGGGGCTGATTTGGATCCATATGTTTCATACTATGGTTAGGTTTACCTTAATACTTTTGTTGTAGCTGCGGATGCTTGCAATAGAGGTTAATCATAAGTGGGATGCTTGTTCAAGTAAGAACAACACCCAAGCACCGGTCCACCCACATGTCAAATTATCAAAGTACCGAACGCGAATCATATGAACGTGATGAAAACTATCTTCACGATATTCCCATGTGTCATCGGGAGCGCTTTTCCTTATATAAGACTTTGTCCAGGCTTGTCCTTTTCTACAAAAAGGATTGGGCCACCTTGCTAAACTTTATTTACTTTTGTTACTTGTTGCTCGTTACAAATTATCTTTTCACAAAACTATCTGTTACTACTTATTTCAGTACTTGCAGAGAATACCTTGCTGAAAACCGCTTATCATTTCCTTCTACTCCTCGGTGGGTTTGACACTCTTACTTATCAAAAGGAAAACGATAGATCCCCTATAATTGTGGGTCATCAAGACTCTTTTCTGGCGCGGTTGTCGGGGAGTGAAGCGCCTTTGGTAGGTGGAATTTGGTAAGGAAAAAATTATATAGTGAGCTGAAATTTACTGTCACTTGTTACTATGGAAAGTAATCCTCTGAGGGGCTTGTTCGGGGGATCTTCACCCCGAACAGTAGAGCAAAGAGTTGCTCCTCAACCTACTGAACCTATTGAAAATGAAATTCCTTATGAGTATCCTTCGGGTATGATAGAAAAACTGCTAGCTAATCCTTTTACAGGAGATGGAACAAAGCATCCTGATGAACACCTAATATATGTGGATGAAGTTTGTGGATTATTTAAGCTTGCAGGTATACCCGATGAGTTGCTAAGAAGAAGGTCTTCCCTTTATCTTTGAAGGGAGACGCATTGACATGGTATAGGCTATGTGATGATACGAGATCATGGAACTATAGAAGATTGAAATTGGAATTTCATCAAAAGTATTACCCTATGCATCTTGTTCATCGTGACCGCAATTATATATATATAATTTTTGGCCTCATGAAGGATAAAGCATCGTTCAAGCTTGGGGGAGGCTTAAATCAATGTTATATTCATGCCCCAATCATGAGCTCCCAAGAGAAACAATTCTTCAAAAAATTTATGCTCGGCTTTCTGAAAATAATCGCACCATGCTCGATACTTCTTGTGCTGGCTCTTTATGATGAAGACTATTGGATTTAGATGGGATTTATTGGATAGAATTAAACGCAACTCTGAAGATTGGGATCTCGACAAAGGTAAGGAGTCAGGTATGACACCTAAGTTTGATTGTGTTAAATCTTTTATGGATACCGATATTTTCCGTAAGTTTAGCACTAAATATGGACTTGATTCTGAGATAGTAGCTTCTTTCTGTGAATCTTTTGCTACTTATGTTGATGTCCCTAAGGAGAAGTGGTTTAAATATCATCCTCCCATAGAAGTAAAAGTAGCTGCACCAATTAAAGCTGAAGAAAAGACTGTCACTTATAATGATCCTATTGTTCCTACTTGTTATGTTGAGAAACCACCTTTCCCTGTTAGGATAAAGGATCATGCTAAAGCTTCAACTGTGGTTCGTAAAAGCAATATTAAAATATATACACCTCGTGAGCAAGTTAAAGTAGAACCTAATATTGCTATTGTTAAAGATCTCTTGTCTGATAATATTGATGGGCATGTTATTCAGTTCTGCGGTGAAACTGCTAGAATTGCTAAACCTTGTGCTAAAGATAAACATAGACCTATGGTAGGCGTGCCTGTTATTTCTGTTAAAATAGGAGAACATTGTTATCATGGCTTATGTGATATGGGTGCTAGTGCTAGTGTTATACCTTATGACTCGTATAAAGAAATCAAGCATGAAATTGCACCTGCTGAGTAAGAAGATATTGATGTCACAATTAAACTTGCTAATAGAGATACTATTTCAGTAGTGGGAATTGTTAGAGATGTTGAAGTCTTGTGCGGGAAAACTAAATATCCTGCTGATTTTCTTGTTCTTACTTCCCCACAAGATAGCTTTTGTCCCATTATATTTGGTAGACCCTTCTTGAACACTGTTAATGCTAAGATAGACTGTGAAAAGAATGTTGTTACTATTGGCCTGGATGATATGACTCATGAATTTAATTTCTCTAAATTTAGTAAACAACATTGTAAGAAGAATTGCCTAGTAAGGATGAAATTATTGGTCTTGCTTCTATTGCCGTACCTCCTAGTGATCCTTTAGAACAATATTTGCTTGGCCATGAGAATGATATGTTTATGAATGAAAGAAGGGAAATAGATGAAGTATTCTTTAAATAGGAACCTACTCTGAAACACAATTTGCCTATTGAAATCCTAGGGGATCCCCCTCCACCTAAGGGTGATCCCGTGTTTGAGCTTAAACCGTTGCCTGATAATCTTAAATATGCTTATCTTGATGAAAAGAAGATATATCCTGTTATTATTAGTGCTAACCTTTCAGAGCATGAAGAAGAAAGATTATTGAAAACTCTGAAGAAGCACCGTGCTGCTATTGGATATACTCTTGATGATCTTAAGGGCATTAGTCCCACTCTATGTCAACATAAAATAAATTTGGAAGCAGATGCCAAACCAGTTCGTGATCCTCAACGACGTCTGAATCCTAAAATGAAAGAAGTGGTAAGAAAAGAAATACTAAAGCTTTTGGTGGCAGGTATAATTTATCCCGTTGCTGATAGTCAGTGGGTAAGTCCTGTTCATTGTGTCCCTAAGAAGGGAGGTATTACTGTTGTTCCTAATGATAAAGATGAATTGATTCCACAAAGAATTATTACAGGTTATAGGATGGTAATTGATTTCCGCAAATTAAATAAGGCTACTAAGAAAGATCATTACCCCTTACCTTTTATCGATCAAATGCTAGAAAGATTATGCAAACATACACATTACTGCTTTCTAGATGGTTATTCTGGTTTCTCTGAAATACCTGTGTCGGCTAAAGATCAATCAAAGACTACTTTTACATGCCCTTTTGGTACTTTTGCTTATAGACGTATGCCTTTTGGTTTATGTAATGCACCTGCTACCTTTCAAAGATGCATGATGGCTATATTCTCTGACTTTTGTGAAAAGATTTGTGAGGTTTTCATGGACGGCTTTTCTGTCTATGGATCTTCTTTTGATGATTGATTGAGCAATCTTGATCGAGTTTTGCAGAGATGTGAAGAAACTAATCTTGTCTTGAATTGGGAAAAGTGCCACTTTATGGTTAATGAGGGTATTGTCTTGGGGCATAAAGTTTCCGAAAGAGGTATTGAAGTTGATAAAGCCAAGGTTGATGCTATTGAAAAGATGCCATGTTCCAAGGACATCAAAGGTATAAGAAGTTTCCTTGGTCACGCCGGATTTTATAGGAGGTTCATTAAGGACTTCTCAAAAATTTCTCGGCCTCTGACTAATTTATTACAAAAAGATATACCATTTTTCTTTGATGATGATTGTGTAGAAGCATTTGAAATACTTAAGAAAGCATTAGTCTATGCACCTATTGTTCAGCCACCTGATTGGAATTTACCCTTTGAAATTATGTGCGATGCTAGCGATTATGTTGTAGGTGCTGTTCTAGGGCAAAGAGTTGATAAGAAATTAAATGTTATCCATTATGCTAGTAAGACTCTAGACAATGCTCAAAGAAATTATGCTACTACTAAAAAAGAACTTTCAGCAGTTGTATTTGCTTGTGATAAGTTCAGACCTTATATTGTTGATTCTAAAGTAACTATCCACACTGATCATGCTGCTATTAAATATCTTATGGAGAAGAAAGATGCTAAACCTAGACTTATTAGATGGGTTCTCTTGCTACAAGAATTTGATTTGCATATTGTTGATAGAAAAGTAGTTGAGAACCCCGTTGCAGACAACTTATCTAGGTTAGAGAATGTTCTTGATGACCCACTACCTATTGATGATAGCTTTCCTGATGAACAATTAAATGTCATAAGTACTTCTCGTAGTACCCCTTGGTATGCTGATTATGTTAATTACATAGTTGCTAAATTTATACCACCTAGCTTCACATACCAACACAAGAAAAAGTTCTTCTATGATTTGAGACATTACTTTTGGGATGACCCACATCTTTATAAAGAAGGAGTAGATGGTGTTATTAGACGTTGTGTACCTGAGCATGAACAGGAACAGATCCTACGCAAGTGCCACTCCGAAACTTATGGAGGACACCACGCGGGAGATAGAACTGCACATAATGTATTGCAATCAGGTTTTTATTGGCTTACTCTCTTCAAGGATGCACGTAAGTTTGTCCTATCTTGTGATGAATGTCAAAGAATTGGTAATATTAGTAGACGTCAAGAAATGCCTATGAATTATTCACTTGTTATTGAACCATTTGATGTTTGGAGCTTTGATTATATGGGACCTTTTCCTGCCTCTAATGGATATACACATATTTTAGTTGCTGTTGATTACGTTACTAAGTGGGTAGAAGCTATTCCAACTAGTAGTGCTGATCATAACACTTCTATTAAAATTCTTAAAGAAGTTATTTTTCCGAGGTTTGGAGTCCCTAGATATTTAATGACTGATGGTGGTTCACATTTTATTCATGGTGCTTTCCGTAAAATGCTTGCTAAATATGGCGTCAATCATAGAATTGCATCTCTGTATCACCCACAGTCCAGTGGTCAAGTAGAATTGAGTAATAGAGAACTCAAATTAACTTTGCAAAAGACTGTCCATAGGTCTAGAAAGAATTGGTCCAAGAAACTTGATGATGCATTACGGGCCTATAGAACTGCATATAAAAATCCTATGGGTATGTCTCCGTATAAAATGGTATATGGAAAAGCATGTCACTTACCTCTTGAACTAGAACATAAGGCATATTGGGCTATTAAAGAGCTCAATTATGATTTCAAACTTGCCGGTGAAAAGAGGTTATTTGATATTAGCTCTCTTGATGAATGGAGAACCCAAGCTTATGAAAATGCCAAGTTGTTTAAAGAAAAGGTTAAAAGATGGCATGACAAAAGGATACAAAAGCGTGAGTTTAATGTAGGTGATTATGTATTGCTATACAACTCTCGTTTAAGATTTTTTGCAGGTAAAATTCTCTCTAAATGGGAAGGCCCCTATGTTATCAAGGAGGTCTATCGTTCCGGTGCCATAAAAATCAAGAACTTCGAAGGCACAAATCCGAAGGTGGTAAACGGTCAAAGAATCAAACATTATATCTCAGGTAATCCCATAAATGTTGAAACCAATATTATTGAAACCGTAACTCCGGAGGAATACATAAGGGACACTTTCCAGAACGTTTCAGACTCCGAAAAGGAATAGGTATGTGGTACGGTAAGGAAACCGATTCCAAAACAGTTTTTAAGGCAATATTTCTCCATTTTGGAATATTTAGAAAAATAGAAAATTAAGTAGCAGTCCGGGAAGGACACGAGGGCCCCACAAGGGTGGAGGGCACGCCCTACCCCCCTGGGCGCGCCCCCCTACCTCGTGAGCTCCTCGTGTGCCTTCCGGACTCCGTTTTCTTGCACGATATGTATTTTGGTCGGTAAAAATTCACTATATATTCTCCCGAAGGTTTTGACTCCCGTATCACGCAAATATCCTCTGTTCTTGTTTTGGGATATTCTCTGTCAGGGTTGTCAAGGCTAGGCATCATGTCGTCCCCCTCCTCCAACAACGATGACAAAGATGCTTGGCTAATGAAGATAGAGCTGAAGAGGGAAGAACCCATGGAGATCAACAAGGATGAAGGGATCAAGAAGGCCACGGAGAACCAAGCTCCGGCAACAGAATACATCCTTCACCTTGATCACAACCTTCTTACCCCAACTGAGATCGAAGCTTTCCAGATGATCGAGTTAACTTGTATTCAAAACAAGTATCTCACAAGTGAAAATATTTTGTTGAAGGAGCATATCTTTGCACTCAAGGGCATTATTCGCAAGCTAGAGGACCTGTCACGCTTGATGTGCGACTATCCATCACCTCCTTCACCAACCAAGGAGATATAATCACATGGGTATGGGCACTCCCCTTGGCAACTTCCAAGCTTGGTGGAGGTTCCCTGGTATCGTATTACAATCACAACTCCTATCTTTACCGTTTTCCTTAGTTCGATCTTATTAGTAGTATTTTGATCTAGTAGAATAAAGTTTATGGCATGATTTAGTTTTGAGTTTTGCCTTATGATCTCTCTTTGTAATCGAGTCTGTGAGCTATATAATAAAGATTAGTGTTGAGTCAAGGGCTTGATTTTCTTGCTATGATCTTGGGTGAATAAAGGAAAAGAGAAAAAGAATAAGAAGAAACAAAAGTTCATATTGATCTTATTGATAGTAATGACTTCACATAGAAAGAGTGTGACGATTAAAAGTTGTTGGGAGTTGGCAGACATAGCTTTGGTCATCGTTGCAATTAATAGGAAGTAATAAGGAAAGAGAGGTTTCACATATAAATATACTATTATTGACATCTTTTATGATTGGGAGCACTCATCAAAATATGACATGCTAAAGAGTTGATGTTGGGCAAGGAAGACAACGTAATGGGTTATGTTTTCTTATATCTGAGATAAAGTATGTTGTCATGGATCATCCAACATGTTGAGCTTGCCTTTCCCCCTCATGCTAGCCCAATTCTCAGCACCAAGTAGAGATACTACTTGTGCTTCCAAATACCCTTAAACCAGTTTTGCCATGAGAGTCCACCATATCTACCTATGGATTGAATAAGATCCTTCAAGTAAGTTGTCATCGGTGCAAAGAAATAAAAATTGCTCTAAATATGTATGATTAGTGTGGGAGAAATAAGCTTTATACGATCTTGTGATGTGGAAGTAATAAAAGCGATAGACTGCATAATAAAGGTTCACATCACAAGGGGCAATATAAAGTGACGCTCTTTCGCATTAAGATTTTGTGCATCCAACTATAAAAGCACATGGCAACCTCTGCTTCCCTCTGTGAAGGGCCTATCTTTTATTATTATCTTCTACCTTATGCAAGAGTCATGGTGATCTTCACCTTTCCTTTTTACATTTTATCCTTTGGCAAGCACAGTGTGTTGGAAAGATCCTGGTAGATATATCTAATTGGATGTAGGGGGCATGAGTTACTATTGTTGACATTACCCTCGAGGTAAAAGGTTGTGGGGCGAAACTATAAGCCCCTATCTTTCTCTGTGTCCGATTAAAACTCCATAACCACAAGTATTGCATGAGTGTTAGCAATTATGAAGGACTAGATGATAGTTGAGTATGTGGACTTGCTTTTTAGCTCTAACATAGACTCTTTCTGATGTTATGATAAATTGCAATTGCTTCAATGACTGAGGTTATAGTTTGTTGGTTCTCAATAAGGTTTCTGATTCATACTTTTGCATTGTGAATAGATCATCACTTGAACATAAGTAATCATATGACAATATCTATATATGTTGTTGTTATGAGAATAATCATGATGCCTTCATGTCCGTATTTTATTTTTATCGACGCCTCTACCTCTAAACATGAGGACATATTTATTGTTATCGGCTTTCGCTTGAGGACAAGTGATGTCTAAGCTTGGGGGAGTTGATACGTCCATTTTGCATCATGCTTTTATATCGATATTTATTGCATTATGGGCTATTATTTCACATTATGTCACAATACTTATGGCTATTCTCTCTTATTTTACAAGGTTAACATAAGGAGGGAGAATGCCGGCAGCTGGAATTCTGGGTTGGAAAAGGAGCAAATGTTAGAGACCTATTCTGCACAACTCCAAAAGTCCAGAAACTCCACGGAATACCTTATAATTAATAATGAAAAATCCTCGCCAAAGATGAAGACCAGGGGGCCCACACCCTGTCCACGAGGGTGGGGGGCATGACCCCTACCTCGTGGCCCCCCTGGTGGCTCTCCGATGACCATCTTCTGCTATATGAAGTCTTTCGTCAAGAAAAAAAATCAGAAGCAACCTTTCGGGACGAAACTCCACCGCCACGAGGCGGAACCAATCCAGGGCTCCGACAAAGCTGTTCTACCGGGGAAACTTCCCTCCCGGAGGGGGAAATCATCGCCATCGTCATCACCAACGCTCCTCTCATCGGGAGAGGGCAATCTCCATCAACATCTTCATCAGCACCATCTCATCTCAAAACCCTAGTTCATCTCTTGTATCCAATTCTTGTCTCCAAGTCCGGGATTGGTGCTAGTAGGTTGCTAGTAGTGTTAATTACTCCTTGTAGTTGATGCTAGTTGGTTTAATTGGTGGAAGATCATAAGTTCAGATCCTTTATGCATATTATTACCCCTCTGATTATGAACATGAATATGCTTTGTGAGTAGTTACGTTTGTTCCTGAGGACAAGGGAGAAGTCTTGCTATTAGTAGTCATGTGAATTTGGTATTCGTTTGATATTTTGATGAGATGTATGTTGTCTAGCCGCTAGTGGTGTTATGTGAACGTCGACTACATAACACTTCACCATTATTTGGGCCTAGAGGAAGGCATTGGGAAGTAATAGGTAGATGATGGGTTGCTAGAGTGACAGAAGCTTAAACCCTAG
The DNA here is from genome assembly GCF_003073215.2 of Triticum urartu. Lineage (NCBI taxonomy): Eukaryota > Viridiplantae > Streptophyta > Magnoliopsida > Poales > Poaceae > Triticum > Triticum urartu. Next base: position 108,210,981 of record NC_053022.1, read on the forward strand.
TTTATGCGTTGCTTCGTAAGGGGCTGATTTGGATCCATATGTTTCATGCTATGGTTAGGTTTACCTTAATACTTTTGTTGTAGTTGAGGATGCTTGCAATAGAGGTTAATCATAAGTGGGATGCTTGTTCAAGTAAGAACAGCACCCAAGCACCAGTCCACCCACATGTCAAATTATCAAAGTACCGAACGCAAATCATATGAATGTGATGAAAACTAGCTTGACGATATTCCCATGTGTCCTCGGGAGCGCTTTTCCTTATATAAGAGTTTGTCCAGGCTTGTCCTTTTCTACAAAAAGGATTGGGCCACCTTGCTGCACTTTATTTACTTTTGTTACTTGTTGCTCGTTACAAATTATCTTATCACAAAACTATCTGTTACTACTTATTTCAGTACTTGCAGAGAATACCTTGCTGAAAACCGCTTATCATTTCCTTCTGCTCCTCGTTGGGTTCGACACTCTTACTTATCGAAAGGACTACGATAGATCCCCTATACTTGTGGGTCATCAGGACTGCACGGGATACTGTTCATCTCCACCGTCGACCTCCTCCAACCTCCACGGGCTACCGTTAACCTCCTCCAGCATCCACGGGCTCCTGTTCATCCAGCCTCCACCGCGCGATACTCCACTAGCTACTGTTCAACCACCCCTCCACGGGCACCCCTCCACCGTCTACTGTTCATCCAGCCCTCCACACCATGGGGTCCTGTTCAACCACCCCTCCACGGGCACCCCTCCACCGTCTACTATTCATCCAGCCCTCCACCACATCACGGGGTCCTGTTCATCCAGAGGCAATGCCACCGCTCACTGTTCATCCAACCCCCCCGCAACACTCACTGTTCATCCAATCGATCGGCTTCAGTTAGCAGCAGTAGCGAAGGAATCGCTCGATCGGGTTCAGTTAACAGCCATCGATCGATCGCTTGGGTTCAGTAACGCGTAGCCTGCAGTGCAATCGCTCGGGTTTAGTTAGAGCCCAACGCCTCACTCGGGTTCAGTTAGAGCCAACGCCTCACACACACGCGCGTACGTGTACGAGAGAAACGCGCATCGCTCGGCCCCCGACCTCCCACCGTAACCGGGAACTCCCCGAAATTTTCCTCTCCCTCGCTTCTACCACGGTTTTTTCTGTCATGGACGGCCCAAAGAATGTCATGCAGCTGCGTCTCCGGCCCGCCCAGGACGAAAAGCCCATTTTCTATAATGATTTTTTGTCATAGAAGTAGGAGCCCACCACATCTATGATGATACCAGGTTTTGTCACAATTATCGTCATAGAAGTGTGATATGTATGACAATTTTTTTTTCGTTCGGCCCAAAATGTCACGGATGTGTCTTTTTTTGTAGTGCCTCTACATCAACTCCATGGCCCCTCCGATGGTGTCTGAGTAGTTTACTTCAGACCTTCGGGTCCATAGCTAGTAGCTAGATGGCTTCTTCTCTCTCTTTGGATCTCAATACAAAGTTCTCCTTGATTCTCTTGGAGATCTATTCGATGTAATCTTCTTTTGCGATGTGTTTGTCGAGATCCGATGAATTGTGGGTTTATGATCAAGTTTATCTATGAACAATATTTGAATCTTCTCTGAATTCTTTTATGTATGATTGGTTTATCTTTGCAAGTCTCTTCGAATTATCAGTTTGGTTTGGCCTACTAGATTGATCTTTCTTGCAATGGGAGAAGTGCTTAGCTTTGGGTTCAATCTTGCGGTGCTCGATCCTAGTGACAAAAAGGGAACCGACACTTATTGTATTGTTGCCATCGAGGATAAAAAGATGGGGTTTACATCATATTGCATGAGTTCATCCCTCTACATCATGTCATCTTGCTTAAGGCGTTACTCTGTTCTTATGAACTTAATACTCTAGATGCATGCTGGATAGCGGTCGATGTGTGGAGTAATAGTAGTAGATGCAAAATCGTTTCAGTCTACTTGTCACGGACGTGATGCCTATATACATGATCATGCCTAGATATTCTCATAATTATTCGCTTTTCTATCGATTGCTCGACAGTAATTTGTTCACCCACCGTAATACTTATGCTATCTTGAGAGAAGCCACTAGTGAAACCTATGGCCCCCGGGTCTGTTTTCCATCATACAAGTTTCTGATCTATTTTATTTTGCAATCTTTACTTTCAATCTATATCATAAAAATACCAAAAATACTTATCTTATTATTATCATCTCTATCAGATCTCACTATTGCAAGTGGCCGTGAAGGGATTAACAACCCCTTTATCGCGTTGGTTGCGAGGTTCTTATTTGTTTGTGTAGGTACGAGGTGACTCGCGCGTGGTCTCCTACTGGATTGATACCTTGGTTCTAAAAAACAAAGGGAAATACTTACGATGCTTTACTGCACCACCCTTTCCTCTTCAAGGGAAAACCAACACAGTGCTCAAGAGGTAGCAAGAAGGATTTCTGGCGCCGTTGCCGGGGAGGCTTACGCAAAGTCAAGTCAAGATTTTATCTCCCGACAACTAGCCATTTCTGGCACCGTTGCCGGGGAGATCTACGCCAAGTCAAGACATACCAAGTACCCATCACAACTCTTATCCTTCGCATTACATTATTTGCCATTTGCCTCTCGTTTTACTCTCCCCCACTTCACCCTCACCGTTTTATCTGTCTCTTTCCCATTTGTTTTCTTATACCATGGCTGATTCAAAAAGGTCTAAGGGTTCTCTCCCGGGTTTTACCTTGGATAGTCCCTCTGTCCTCTCTAAGCTCATAAATAATGATGCTATGGAGAGACCTACCGGGGTTATCAATGAGAGTTTGAATAATTTTGATGAAGATGATCCCAGAATTTTTTGTTATTTACTTGATGAATCTTTGAAAGACGCTTGGGATAGGCTATTAATAATTCGAGCTAGCTATGTGCCCCAATATCAAATTGAGGTTTACCTGAAAAGCTTTTATATTGGTTTACCCTCTTCATTCAAGAAAGTTCTAGATTCTAGCTTTGAAGAAGGTTTTCTTGAGGGGGATCCCATTGATACTTATGAAAGGATGAAAACTATATTTGGGCACCCCATGAGTGAGAAGGTTGAATCTACCTCTCTTTTGTGCTTTTACCAAAATGAAACTATCAAAGAAATGAGGGCTAGCTTAGATGCCAATTTCTGTAACATGATTAATCTCTATTCCACTATCAATGGCCATGTGCTATCTCAAAATAGAAAGATAAATGCTATAGAAAAGAAATTTTCTCTTTTCTTTCCTAATATCAAAGATGGCAATACCTAGATCTATCTTCACTTTTATGCCTAGCTAGGGGCGTTAAACGATAGCGCTTGTTGGGAGGCAACCCAATTTTATTTTTATAACTTGCTTTTTTCTCCTGTTTAGTAATAAGTAATTTATCTAGCCTCTGTTTTGGTTGTCTTTTTTTGTGTTTAATTAGTGTTTGTGCCAAGTAGAACCGTTGGGAAGACTTGGGGAAAGTCTTTTTGATCTTGCTGTAAAAAACATAAAATTTAGCGCTCACGAGAATTGCTACCATTTTTTATTGGAGAGTGATATTTAGTTAATTCTTTTTGAAGATGATTAATAGATAAATTAATCACGCCGAGCAATTTATTTTAGAATTTTTGGGGTTCCAGAAGTTTGCGTTAGTTACAGATTACTACAGACTGTTCTGTTTTTGACAGATTCTGTTTTTCGTGTGTTGTTTGCTTATTTTGATGAATCTATGACTAGTAAAAGAGTTTATAAACCATAAATAAGTTTTAGTGCAGTAGTTTTAAAACCAATATAAATAAATAATGAGTTCATTACAGTACCTTGAAGTGGTGTTTGTTTTCTTTCGCTAACGGAGCTCACGAAGATTTTCTTTTAAGTTTTGTGTTGTGAAGTTTTCAAGTTTTGGGTAAAGATTTGATGGATTATGGAACAAGGAGTGGAAAGAGCCTAAGCTTGGGGATTCCCATGGAACCCCAAGGTAAAATACAAGGACACCAAAAAGCATAAGCTTTTGGATGCCCCGGAAGACATCCTCTCTTTTGTCTTCATTCATCGGTAACTTTACTTGGAGCTATACTTTTATTTGCCACATGATATGTGTTTTGCTTGGAGCGTCTTGTATGATTTGAGTCTTTGCTTTTTAGTTTACCACAATCATCCTTTCTGTACACACCTTTTGAGAGAGACACACATGAATTAGAATTTATTAGAATACTCTATGTGCTTCACTTATATCTTTTGAGCTATATAGTTTTTGCTCTAGTACTTCACTTATATCTTTTAGAGCACGGCGGTGGTTCTATTTTATAGAAATAATTGATCTCTCATGGTTCACTTATATTATTTTGAGAGTCCTTTAGAACAACATGGAAATTTGCTTTTAGGCGTAATAAAAACTTTCATATAAGTGCATTGAATACTGAGAGAAGTTTGATACTTGATGATTGTTTTGAGATATGGAGATGGTGATATTAGAGTCATGCTAGTTGAGTATTTGTGAATTTTAAAAATACTTGTGTTGAAGTTTGTGATTCCCGTAGCATGCACGTATGGTGAACCGTTATGTGATGAAGTCGCAGCATGATTTATTTATTGATTGCCTTCCTTATGAGTGGCGGTCGGGGACGAGCGATGGTCTTTTCCTACCAAACTATCCCCCTAGGAGCATGCGCGTAGTACTTTGTTTCGATAACTAATAGATTTTTGCAATAAGTATGTGAGTTCTTTATGACTAATGTTGAGTCCATGGATTATACGCACCCTCACCCTTCCACATTTTCTAGCCTCTCTAGTACCGCACAACTTTCGCCGGTACCATAAACCCACCATATACCTTCCTCAAAACAGCCATCATACCTACCTATTATGGCATTTCTATAGCCATTCCGAGATATATTGCCATGCAACTTTCCACCATTCCGTTTGCTATGACACGCTTCATCATTGTCATATTGCTTTGCATGATCATGTAGTTGATATCGTATTTGTGGCAAAGCCACCATTCATAATTTTTTCATACATGTCACTCTTGATTCATTGCATATCTTGGTACACTGCCGGAGGCATTCCCATAGATTCATATTTTGTTCTAAGTATTGAGTTGTAATTCTTGAGTTGTAAGTAAAAAGAAGTGTTATGATCATAATTATTAGAGTATTATCCCAGTGAGGAAAGGATGATGGAGACTATGATTCCCCCACAAGTCGGGATGAAACTCCGGACGAAAAAAGAGAAAAAAGAGGCAAAAAAGAAGGCCCAAATAAAAAAATGAGAGAAAAAGAGAGAAGGGACAATGTTACTATCCTTTTTCCACACTTGTGCTTCAAAGTACCACCATGATCTTCATGATAGAGAGTCTCCTATGTTGTCACTTTCATAAACTAGTGGGAATTTTAAATTATAGAAATTGGCTTGTATATTCCAATGATGGGCTTCCTCAAATTGCCCTAGGTCTTCGTGAGCAAGCAAGTTGGATGCACACCCGCTTAGTTTCTTTTGTTGAGCTTTCATACACTTATAGCTCTAGTGCATCCGTTGCATGACAATCCCTACTCACTCACATTGATATCTATTAATGGGCATCTCCATAGCCCGTTGATATGCCTAGTTGATGTGAGACTATCTTCTCCTTTTTGTCTTCTCCACAACCACCATTCTATTCCACCATAGTTCTATATCCATGGCTCACGCTCATATATTGCGTGAAGATTGAAAAAGTTTGAGAACATCAAAAGTATGAAATAATTGCTTGACTTATCATCGGGGTTGTGCATGATTTAATATTTTGTGTGATGAAGATAGAGCATAGCCAGACTATATGATTTTGTATGGATAACTTTCTTTGGCCATGTTATTTTGAGAAGACATGATTGTTTAGTTAGTATGCTTGAAGTATTATTATTTCCATGTCAATATTAAACTTTTATCTTGAACCTTTCGGATCTGAACATTCACGCCACAATAAAGAAAAATTACATCGAGAAATATGTTAGGAAGCATTCCACATCAAAAATTCTTTTTTATCATTTACCTACTCGAGGACGAGCAGGAATTAAGCTTGGGGATGCTTGATACGTCTCCAATGTATCTATAATTTTTGATTGCTCCATGCTATTATATTATCTATTATGGATGTTAATGGGCTTATTTTTACACTTTTATATTATTTTTGGGACTAACCTATTAACCGGAGGCCCAACCCAAATTGTTGTTTTTTGCCTATTTTAGAGTTTCGTCGAAAAGGAATATCAAACGGAGTCCAAATGGAATGAAACCTTCGGGAGTGTTATTTTTGGAACAAACGTGATCCAGGAGACTTGGAGTGGACGTCAAGCAAACAGAGAGGCGGCCACAAGGCAGGGGGGCGCGCCCACCCCCTGGGCGCGCCCTCCACCCTCGTGGGCCCCTCGTTGCTCCACCGATGTACTTGTTCCTCCTATATACATCCATATACCCCCAAACATCCAGGAGCACCATGAAAACCTAATTCCACCGCCTCAACCTTCTATACCCAAGAGATCCCATCTTGGGGCCTTTTTCGGAGCTCCGCCGGAGGGGGCATTGATCACGGAGGGCCTCTACATCAACTCCATGGCCCCTCCGATGATGTGTGAGTAGTTTACTTCAGACCTTCGGGGTCCATAGCTAGTAGCTAGATGGATTGTTCTCTCTCTTTGGATCTCAATACAAAGTTCTCCTCGATTCTCTTGGAGATCTATTCGATTTAATCTTATTTTGCGTTGTGTTTGTCGAGATCCGATGAATTGTGGGTTTATGATCAAGTTTATCTATGAACAATATTTGAATCTTCTCTAAATTCTTTTATGTATGATTGGTTTATCTTTGTAAGTCTCTTTGAATTATCAGATTGGTTTGGTCTACTAGATTGATCTTTCTTGCAATGGGATAAGTGCTTAGCTTTGGGTTCAATCTTGCGGTGCTCGATCCCAGTGACAGAAAGGGAACCGACACGTATTGTATTGTTGCCATCGAGGATAAAAAGATGGGGTTTACATCATATTGCATGAGTTTATCCCCCTACATCATGTCATCTTGCTTAAGGCGTTACTCTGTTCTTATGAACTTAATACTCTAGATGCATGCTGGATAGCGGTCGATGTGTGGAGTAATAGTAGTAGAAGTAGAATCGTTTCGGTCTACTAGTCACGGACATGATGCCTATATACATGATCATGCCTAGATATTCTCATAATTATTCGCTTTTCTATCAATTGCTTGACAGTAATTTGTTCACCCACTGTAATACTTATGCTATCTTGAGAGAAGCCACTAGTGAAACCTATGGCCCCCGGGTCTATTTTCCATCATACAAGTATCTAATCTATTTTATTTTGCAATCTTTACTTTCAATCTATATCATAAAAATACCAAAAATACTTATCTTATTATTATCATCTCTATCAGATCTCACTCTTACAAGTGGCCATGAAGGGATTGACAACCCCTTTATCGCGTTGGTTGCGAGGTTCTTATTTGTTTGTGTAGGTACGAGGTGACTCGCGCGTGGTCTCCTACTGGATTGATACCTTGGTTCTCAAAAACTGAGGGAAATACTTACGCTGCTTTACTGCACTACCCTTTCCTCTTCAAGGGAAAACCTGTTGGAAATATGCCCTAGAGGCAATAATAAATTGATTATTATTATATTTCCTTGTTCATGATAATCGTTTATTATCCATGCTAGAATTGTATTGATAGGAAACTCAGATACATGTGTGGATACATAGACAACACCATGTCCCTAGTAAGCCTCTAGTTGACTAGCTCGTTGATTAATAGATGGTTACGGTTTCCTGACCATGGACATTGGATGTCGTTGATAACGGGATCACATCATTGGGAGAATGATGTGATGGACAAGACCCAATCCTAAGCCTAGCACAAAGATCGTGTAGTTCGTTTGCTAAAGCTTTTCTAATGTCAAGTATCATTTCCTTAGACCATGAGATTGTGCAACTCCCAGATACCGTAGGAATGCTTTGGGTGTGCCAAACGTCACAACGTAACTGGGTGGCTATAAAGGTACACTACAGGTATCTCCGAAAGTGTCTGTTGGGTTGGCACGAATCGAGACTGGGATTTGTCACTCCGTGTGACGGAGAGGTATCTCTGGGCCCACTCGGTAGGACATCATGATAATGTGAACAATGTGATCAAGGAGTTGATCATGGGATGATGTGTTACGGAACGAGTAAAAGAGACTTGCCAGTAACGAGACTGAACAAGGTATCGGGATACCGACGATCGAATCTCGGGCAAGTATCGTACCGCTAGACAAAGGGAATTGTATACGGGATTGATCGAATCCTCGACATCGTGGTTCATCCAATGAGATCATCGTGGAACATGTAGGAACCAACATGGGTATCCAGATCCCGCTGTTGGTTATTGACCGGAGAACGTCTCGGTCATGTCTGCATGGTTCCCGAACCCGTAGGGTCTACACACTTAAGGTTCGATGACGCTAGGGTTATAGGGAATAGATATACATAGTTACCGAATGTTGTTCGGAGTCCCGGATGAGATCCCGGACGTCACGAGGAGTTCCGGAATGGTCCGGAGGTAAAGATTTATATATGGGAAGTCATCATACGGTCACCGGAATAATTCGGGGGTTACCGGTATTGTACCAGGACCACCGGAGGGGTTCCGGGGGTCCACCGGGAGGGTCCACCTGCCCCGGAGGTCCCTATGGGCTGTATGTGGAGAGGGACCAGCCCCTTAGTGGGCTGGGCGCCTCCCCCCTTAGGGCCCATGCGCCTAGGGTTTGGGGGAACCCTAAAGGGGGGCGCCCCCCTTGCCTTGGGGGGCAAGGAAACCCCCCTTGGCCGCCGCCCCCTCCTCAGATTGGATCTGAGGGGGCCGGCCCCCCTCTCCCTTGCCCCTATATATATGTGGGGGGTGGGAGGGCAGCCGCACCCAAGTCTTGGCGCAGCCCTTCCCCTCTCCCAAGTCCTCCTCTTCTCCCGTGGTGCTTAGCGAAGCCCTGCAGGATTGCCACGCTCCTCCTTCACCACCATGCCATCGTGCTGCTGCTGGATGGAGTCTTTCCCAACCTCTCCTTCACCCCTTGCTGGATCAAGGCGTAGGAGACGTCACCGGGCTGTACGTGTGTTGAACGCGGAGGTGCCGTCCGTTCGGCACTAGGATCTCCGGTGATTTGAATCACGACGAGCACGACTCCATCAACCCCGTTCACTTGAACGCTTCCGCGTAGCGATCTACAAGGGTATGTAGATGCACTCTCCTTCCCCTCATTGCTGGTTTCTCCATAGATAGATCTTGGTGACACGTAGGAAAATTTTGAATTTCTGCTACGTCCCCAACAGTGGCATCATGAGCTAGGTCTATTACGTAGATTCTATGCACGAGTAGAACACAAAGTAGTTGTGCTCATTGATTTTGTTCAATATGCTTACCGTTACTAGTCCAATCTTGATTCGGCGGCATTGTGGGATGAAGCGGCCCGGACCGACCTTACACGTACTCTTATGTGAGACTGGTTCCACCGACTGACATGCACTACTTGCATAAGGTGGCTAGCGGGTGTCTGTCTCTCCCACTTTAGTCAGATCGGATTCGATGAAAAGGGTCCTTATGAAGGGTAAATAGCAATTGGCATATCACGTTGTGGTTTTTGCGTAGGCAAGAAACGTTCTTGCTAGAAACCCATAGCAGCCACGTAAAACATGCAAACAACAATTAGAGGACGTCTAACTTGTTTTTGGAGGGTATGCTATGTGATGTGATATGGCCAAGAAGAATGTGATGAATGATATGTGATGTATGAGATTGATCATGTTCTTGTAATAGGAATCACGACTTGCATGTCGATGAGTATGACAACCGGCAGGAGCCATAGGAGTTGTCTTTATTAATTGTATGACCTGCGTGTCATTGAACAACGCCATGTAATTACTTTACTTTATTGCTAACCGGTAGCCATAGTAGTAGAAGTAATAGTTGGCGAGCAACTTCATGGAGACACGATGATGGAGATCATGGTGTCATGCCGGTGATAAGATGATCATGGAGCCCCAAGATGGAGATCAAAGGAGCTATATGATATTGGCCATATCATGTCACTATTATTTGATTGCATGTGATGTTTATCATGTTTTTGCATCTTGTTTACTTAGAACGACGGTAGTAAATAAGATGATCCCTCATAATAATTTCAAGAAGGTGTTCCCCCTAACTGTGCACCGTTGCGACAGTTCGTTGTTTCGAAGCACCACGTGATGATCGGGTGTGATAGATTCTAACGTTCACATACAACGGGTGTAATACAGGTTTACACATGCGAAACACTTAGGTTGACTTGACGAGCCTAGCATGTACAGACATGGCCTCGGAACACAAGAGACCGAAAGGTCGAGCATGAGTCGTATGGTAGATAGATCAACATGAAGATGTTCACCGATGATGATTAGTCCGTCTCACGTGATGATCGGACACGGCCTAGTTGACTCGGATCATGTAATCACTTAGATGACTAGAGGGATGTCTATCTGAGTGGGAGTTCATAAGATGAACTTAATTATCCTGAACATAGTCAAAAGGTCTTCGCAAATTATGTCGAAGCTCGCGCTTTAGTTCTACTGTTTAGATATGTTCCTAGAGAAAATTTAGTTGAAAGTTGATAGTAGCAATTATGCGGACTAGGTCCGTAAACTGAGGATTGTCCTCGTTGCTTCATAGAAGGCTTATGTCCTTAATGCACCGCTCAGTGTGCTGAACCTCGAACGTCGTCTGTGGATGTTGTGAACATCTGACATACACATTTTGATAACTACGTGATAGTTCAGTTAAACGGTTTAGAATTGAGGCACCGAAGATGTTTTTGAAACGTCGCGAAACATATGAGATGTTTCAAGGGATGAAATTGGGATTCAGGCTCGTGCCCACGTCAAGAGGTATAAGACCTCCGACGATTTTCTTAGCCCACAAACTAAGGGAGAAAAGCTCAATTGTTGAGCTTGTGCTCAGATTGTCTGAGTACAACAATCATTTGAATCGAGTGGGAGTTGATCTTCTAGATGAGATAGTGATGTTTCTCCGAAGTCATTACCACCAAGCTGCTAGAGCTTCGTGATGAACTATAATGTATCAGGGACATATATGATGATCCTTGAGATATTCACGATGTTTGACACCACAAAAGTAGAAATCAAGAAGGAGCATCAATTGTTGATGGTTGGTGAAACCACTAGTTTCAAGAAGGGCAAGGGCAAAAAGGGGTGCTTCATGAAACGGCAAATCAGCTGCTGCTCTAGTGAAGAAACCCAAGGTTGAACCCAAACCCGAGACTAAGTGCTTCTGTAATAAGGGGAACAGCCACTGGAGCAGAATTACCCTAGATACTTGGTAGATGAGAAGGCTGTCGATAGAAGTATATTGGATATACATTATGTTAATGTGTACTTTACTAGTACTCCTAGTAGCACCAGGGTATTAGATACCGGTTCGGTTACTAAGTGTTAGTAACTCGAAACAAAAGCTACGGAATAAACGGAGACTAGCTAAAGGTGAGATGGCGATATGTGTTGGAAGTATTTCCAAGGTTGATCAAATGTCGTACGCTCCCTCTACCATCGAGATTGGTGTTTGCGTTGAGCATAGACATGATTGGATTATGTCTATCGCAATACGGTTATTCATTTAAGGAGAATAATGGTTACTCTGTTTATTTGAATAATACCTTCAATGGTCTTACACCTAAAATGAATGGTTTATTGAATCTCGATCGTAGTGATACACATGTTCATGCCAAAAGATAGTAATGATAGTACCACCTACTTGTGGCACTGCCACGTAAGTCATATCGGTATAAAACGCATGAAGAAGCTCCATGTTGATGGATCTTTGGGCTCACTCGTTTTTGAAAAGTTTGAGACATGCGAACCATGTCTATTGGTGTATATGCATGAAGAAACTCCATGCAAATGGACCGTTTGGACTCACTTGATTTTGTATCACTTACATGCAAATCATACCACATGGGCAAGATGACTGAAAGACTCGTTTTCAGTAAAATGGAACTAGAAAGCAACTTGTTGGAAGTAATACATTTTGATGTGTGCAGTCCAATGAGTGCTGAGGCATGTAGTGGATATCGTTATGTTCTTACTTCACAGATGATTTGAGTAGATGTTGAGTATATTTACTTGATGAATCACGAGTCTGAATTATTGAAAGGTTCAAGTAATTTCAGGGTGAAGTTGAAAGATCGTCGTGACAAGAGGATAAAATATCTATGATATGATCATAGAGATGAATATCTGAATTACGAGTTTGGCACAGAATTAAGACATTGTGGAAATTGTTTCACAACTAATACAGCCTGGAACACCATAGTGTGATGGTGTGTTCGAACATCATAACTGCACCCTATTGGATATGATGCATACCATGATGTCTCTTATCGAATTACCACGATAGTTCATGGGTTAGGCATTAGAGACAACCGCATTCACTTTAAATAGGGAACCACGTAATTCCGATGAGATGACACCATATGAACTATGGTTTAGAGAAACCTAAGCTGTCATTTCTTAAAAGTTTGAGGGCTGTGACGCTTATGTGAGAAGTTTCAGGCTGATAAGCTCAAACCCAAAGCAGATAAATGCATCTTCATAGGACACCCAAAAACAATTCGGTATACCTCTTGTCTCAGATCCGAAAGCAATAAGGGATTGTTTCTAGAATCGGGTCCTTTCTCGAGGAAAAGTTTCTCTCGAAAGAATTGAGTGGGAGGATGGTGGAGACTTGATGAGGTTGTTGAACCGTCTCTTCAACTAGTGTGTGGCAGTGTAACACCCTCGATGCGACTATAGCTCCCACATGTTGAGGCACGACTTAGAGACATAATCGCATTGAAGGCATATGTCGCAAGTTAGGCAATCTTCACAAACATCCCATGTAATATAATAATAAAAGGGGAGATAACATAGTTGGCTTACACTCGCCACGTCAATCAAGTACATAAATAACATTACATCATCCAAACACTCATGGCCCGACTACGGCGCCAAAATAAAAGAGAACCCAACATGAGACAACGGTCCCGTTCACCCCCAACTGCGCACCACTACTGATCATCGGGAAAGGAAACAAAGTAACATTGAGAGTCTTCGTCGAACTCCCACTTGAGCTCATACGCGTCTCCTGGAGCGGAATCATCAGGCCCTGCATCTGGTGTAATAGTAATCTGTGAGCCACAGGGACTCAGCAATCTCGCACCCTCGCGATCAAGACTATTTAAGCTTATAGGTATGGCAAAGTAAATATATGTGGAGCTACAGCAAGCGTCTAGCAAGTATGGTGGCTAACTTATTCGCAAAAGAGAGCGAGAAGAGGAGGCAAAGCACGAGCGAGAAACTAGAGAACAACCTGCGCAAACGTTACTCCAACACCGTGTCCACTTCCCGGACTCCGCCGAGAAGAGGCCATCACGGTAACACACTCAGTTGATTCATTTTAATTAAGTTAAGGTTCAAGTTATCTACAACCGGACATTAACAAATTCCCATCTGCCCATAACCGCGGGCACGGCTTTCGAAAGTTCAATCCCTGCAGGGGAGTCCCAACTTAGCCCATGACAAGCTCTCACGGTCAATGAAGGAATAGACCTCCTCCCAAGACGTTCCGATCAGACTCGGTATCTCGGTTACTCAAGACACTTCGACAGGTTAAAACAAGACCAGCAACACCGCTCGAATGTGTCGACAAATCCCGATAGGAGCTGCACATATCTCTTTCTCAGGGCACACTCAGATTGTCCTAGGTACGGGTAGGCCAGCCCAGAGTTGCCCCTGGTGGCCACTGGTAGCTGACAGGTGGACCAACACTCAGAGGAGCACTGGTCCGGGGGGGTTAAAATAAAGATGACCCTTGAGTCTGCAGAACCCAAGGGAAAGAAAAGGCTAGGTGGTAAATGGTAAAACCAAGGTTGGGCATTGCTGGAAAAGCTTTAATCAAGGCGAACTATCAAGGGGTTCCCATTATAACCCAACCGCGTAAGGAATGCAAAATTCAGGAACATAACACCGATATGACGGAAACTAGGGCGGCAAGAGTGGAACAAAACACTAGGCGAGAGGCCGAGCCTTCCACCCTTTACCAAGTATATAGATGCATTAAGATAACATAGCAATATAATGATATCCCAACAAGTAAATAAATGTTCCAACAAGGAACGGCCTCCAATCTTCACCTGCAACTAGCAACGCTATAAGAGGGGCTGAGCAAAGCGGTAACATAGCCAATCAACGGTTTGCTAGGACAATGGTGGGTTAGAGGTTTGACATGGCAATTTGGGAGGCTTGCAATCAAGTGGTAGGCATCGTAGCAATGGCATAGCAAAAGAGCGAGCAGACTAGCATAGCAAAGAGAGTAGTGATTTCGAGGGTATGATCATCTTGCCTGCACAATTGTCAGAGTTGACTGGATCCTCGAAAGCAAACTCTACGGGCTCCTCGTTAGCGGACTCGTCTCCTGGCTCTACCCAAACAAGACAAACAAGCAACAAGGATACAATCAACCACGTGCAAACTCAAACAACACAATGCAAAGATGATATGCTATGCGGGATGCGATGCGGGATGCAAAATGCAAGATATGACAGGAAATGCATGAACCTGCCTAAACTTGGAAAACCAAGTGCGCCACTGGAAAGATGAGATGAAATCGCTTGAAAACGATATAAAGAACGCCGGAATCGGAGTTACGGTTTGGAAATGGCAAGCGATTCAAATATGACACCGGTCTGCGATTTACAGCAAGTAGGCATCTAAATGCAATGAGATGAACATGCTACAACACCCAAACATGACAACAAAATACATGACAGGGATGCACACAAGATTCTTAACAAAAGTCTAGCACTGAGCTACGGCCAATTCATCCATTAACAGGTTCAAACAAGCATGGCAAAAATGCATATGACAAACAGATCTCAGACTTAGTGAAATTAACACTTGTCTAGAATTTCAGATCAGGTAGCCCTCTTCGGAGCCACAAAACTACATGCTACAGGATCTGAACATGTCAAAGTAAAGCATGGCATGGAGATACTCAAAGAGCTTAAAAAAAGTCCCTTAGTGACCTTGAGCCAAAAAGGACCAGAAAATACAATTGCAAGCACGTGAACATAGCAAAAACATAATCAGTTTTCAGACTTAGTGAAAACTGGCACATGCTGAAATATAACTCAAGTAGGCATGTTTACGAGCTCGATGCACTCACTACGGTGCAAGTCATGGCAAGACAAGCACACACCCAACAATAAGGCACAAAATGCAAGCTAGACATGGCAAGACAATAACATAGCATACACGGATCAACTACAACAACACCGGCAAAATTGCAAACAAGTTGACAATCTGCCCAGATTCACAAAGTAGCAAAAGTAGAGCTTAATTGACTCAAGCTAGGGTGCTCCATAATTGCAAACAAAGACATGGATGGATAAATCACTACAATATTAACAAAACATCCTTACTGATCATCCTCAAAAGAGGCACGGATCACTAGGAAACAACATGAACATATGGCATCATGAGATAAACAGCTCCAGGACTTAGTGAAATTACTAAGTCCCTGAAAACAGACTTAACAAGTGCACCACTTTGCAAGCTTGCACAAGTCACCACACACATCCTAAAAATACATGGGTTGCACCTCTGGAGAGATGAAAAAACCCTTAACAAAACACATGTAGAGCATCAGGGCATAACATGCACACATTAATCATGGCAAAAATGACAAAAGGCTAAATGGAGTAGCAGATCTGACAATTAACTCAAGTAGCCCTCTTCTAACAGCATTTCAGGCATCAAGATGAACTCAAATTAAAATAATGCAATGGAATGAAATGATGTACTCTCTGAGACGAACATTTTGATATACTATATGCATGAATCGGAGCTACGGATGCAAAGTTACGGGGCTAGGAAGAAGGGCACATGGATCTGGAATTTCGGGACAGAGAAAATTCAACCTCCGGATTAGGGTTTACTGTTCATCCCGATCTAGATCTCGCGCACGCATTGTTCGCGGCGGCGGATCCGAGGTCGGCGAGGACGGAGGAGGCAGCGGCCGGTGTCGGCGAGGCGGGAGGAGGCGGCGGCCGGCGTCGCCTGGGGCCGGCGATGGCCGGGGCGGCTCGCGGCGGGCGGAGGAGGGCTCGCCGGACGGCGACGGTCGCCGGGCGACGGAGCGGCGTGCACCGGGCGGCGGGGCGGCGCCGGGTGGAGGCGGCGGCGTGCTCCGGGCGGGCGGCGTCGGGCGGCGGAGCGGCGGGCTTCGGCGCCGGCGTCGGGAGCGAGGAGGCGCGGGGCTTCGGGCGGCGGCGCGGTGGCTTCGGGCCTCGGGGGCCGGCTGCGGGCCTCCCGGGCCGGCACGGTGGGCGGCGGCGCAGGGCCACGTGGCAGGCGGGGAGTGGCTGCGGCGGGCGGAGCGGACGCGTCCGGCCGGTGCGGGGGCGATTTCTAGGGTGTCGGGGAGGAAGGAGATCCGAATTTCGGGGGGGTGTTTAAATAGGCATAGAGGGAGCTAGGAGAGTCCAAATGAGGTGTGGTTTTCGGCCACGCGATCGTGATTGAACGCTCTAGATGATGGAGAGGGCTTAGGTGGGTTTTGGGCCAAATTGGAGGGGTGTTGGGCTGCAATACACACGAGGCCTTTTCGGTCTCTCGGTTAACCGTTGGAGTATCAAACGAAGTCCAAATGGTACGAAACTTGACAGGCGGTCTACCGGTAGTAAACCAAGGCCGCTTGGCAAGTCTCGGTACAATCCGGAAATGTTTAATCCCCACACACAAAAGAAAGCTAGAAATGACCACCGGAGGAGAACGAAGCGCCGGAATGCAAAACGGACAACGGGGAAAATGCTCGAATGCATGAGACGAACACGTATGCAAATGCAATGCACATGATGACATGATATGAGATGCATGAAAACGACAACAACACACGGAGACAAAACCCAAACCCGAGGAAATAAATATAACTTAACGCCGGAAACGGCAAGAGTTGGAGTACAAATTGGGAAAGTTACATCCGGGGTGTTACAGGCAGGGCACAGGAAGTTGTTCCTGTGGCACCTACATCAATTGAAGTGGAAGCTTATGATAGTGATCATGAAACTTCAGATCAAGTCACTACCAAACCTCGTGGGATGACAAGGATGCGTACTACTTCAGAGTGGTACGTGATCCTGTCTTGGAAGTCATGTTGCTAGACAACAATGAACCTACGAGCTATGGAGAAGCGATGGTGGGCCCGGATTCCGATAAATGGCTCGAGGCCATAAAATCCGAGAGAGGATCCATGTATGAAAAACAAAAGTGTAGACTTTGGCAGAACGGCTCGATGGTCGTAAGGCTATTGAGTACAGATGGATTTTAAAAGGAAGATGAACAATGATGGTAAGTATCACCATTAAGAAAGCTCGACTTGTCGTTAAGATTTTTTCCGACAAGTTCAAGGAGTTGACTATGATGAGACTTTCTCACTCGTAGCGATGCTAAGAGTCTGTTGGAATTATATTAGCGATTACTGCATTATTTATGAAATCTTGCAGATAGGATGTCAAAACATTGTTTCCTCGACGATTTTCTTGAGGAAAGGTTGTATGTGATACAACCGGAAGGTTTTGTCAATCCTGAAAGATGCTAATAAGTATGCAAAGCTCCAGCAATCCTTCTAAGGACTGGAGTAAGCATCTCGGAGTTGGAATGTATGCTTTGATGAGATGATCAAAGATTTTGGGTGAATACAAAGTTTATGAGAAACTTGTATTTCCAAAGAAGTGAGTGGGAGCACTATAGAATTCCTGATGAGTATATGTTGTTGACATATTATGGATCAGAAATGACGTAGAATTTCTGGAAAGCATATAGGGTTATTTGGAAAGTGTTTTCAATGGAAAGCCTAGATTAAGCTACTTGAACATTGAGCATCAAGATCTATAAGGATAGATCAAAACACTTAATGGTACTTTCAAATGAGCACATACCTTGACATGATCTTGAAGGTGTTCAAGATGGATCAGCCAAAGGAGTTCTTGCCTGAGTTGTAAGGTATGAAGTTAAGACTTAAAGCTCGACCACGGCAGAAGAAAGAGGAAGGACGAAGGTCGTCCCCTATGCTTTTGTCATAGGCTCTATACGGTATGCCATGCTAAGTACCGCACCTGATGTGTGCCTTGCCACATGTCTGGCAAGAGGGTACAAAGGTGATCCAGGAGTGGATCACTAGATAGCGGTCAAAAATTGTCCTTGGAGTAATAAGGACATGTTTCTCGATTATGGAGGTGATAAAGAGTTCGGCGTAAAGGGTTACATCGATGCAAGCTTTAACACTTATCCGAATGACTCTGAGTAGCAAACCGGATACGTATAGTGGAGCAGCCATTTGTAATAGCTCCAAGTGGAGCGTGGAAGCAGCATTTATAATATGACCTAGAGATTTGCGAAGTACATACGGATCTGAATGTTGCAGACCCGTTGACTAAAACCTCTCTCACAAGCAAAACATGATCAAACCCAGAACTCATTGAGTCTTAATCACATGATGATGTGAACTAGTTTAGTGACACTAGTAAACTCTTTGGATGTTGGTCACATGGCGATGTGACCTGTGAGTGTTAATCACATGGCGATGTGAACTAGATTATTGACTCTAGTGCAAGTGGGAGACTGTTGGAAATATGCCCTAGAGGCAATAATAAATTGATTATTATTATATTTCCTTGTTCATGATAATCGTTTATTATCCATGCTAGAATTGTATTGATAGGAAACTCAGATACATGTGTGGATACATAGACAACACCATGTCCCTAGTAAGCCTCTAGTTGACTAGCTCGTTGATTAATAGATGGTTACGGTTTCCTGACCATGGACATTGGATGTCGTTGATAATGGGATCACATCATTGGGAGAATGATGTGATGGACAAGACCCAATCCTAAGCCTAGCACAAAGATCGTGTAGTTCGTTTGCTAAAGCTTTTCTAATGTCAAGTATCATTTCCTTAGACCATGAGATTGTGCAACTCCCAGATACCGTAGGAATGCTTTGGGTGTGCCAAACGTCACAACGTAACTGGGTGGCTATAAAGGTACACTACAGGTATCTCCGAAAGTGTCTGTTGGGTTGGCACGAATCGAGACTGGGATTTGTCACTCCGTGTGATGGAGAGGTATCTCTGGGCCCACTCGGTAGGACATCATCATAATGTGCACAATGTGATCAAGGAGTTGATCACGGGATGATGTGTTATGGAACGAGTAAAAGAGACTTGCCAGTAACGAGACTGAACAAGGTATGGGATACCGACGATCGAATCTCGGGCAAGTATCGTACCGCTAGACAAAGGGAATTGTATACGGGATTGATCGAATCCTCGACATCGTGGTTCATCTGATGAGATCATCGTGGAACATGTAGGAACCAACATGGGTATCCAGATCCCGCTGTTGGTTATTGACCGGAGAACGTCTCGGTCATGTCTGCATGGTTCCCGAACCCGTAGGGTCTACACACTTAAGGTTCGATGACGCTAGGGTTATAGGGAATAGATATACGTGGTTACCGAATGTTGTTCGGAGTCCCGGATGAGATCCCGGACGTCACGAGGAGTTCCGGAATGGTCCAGAGGTAAAGATTTATATATGGGAAGTCATCATACGGTCACCGGAATAATTCGGGGGTTACCGGTATTGTACCGGGACCACTGGAGGGGTTACAGGGGTCCACCGGGAGGGTCCACCTGCCCCGGAGGGCCCTATGGGCTGTATGTGGAGAGGGACCAGCCCCTTAGTGGGCTGGGCGCCTCCCCCCTTAGGGCCCATGCGCCTAGGGTTTGGGGGAACCCTAAAGGGGGGGCACCCCCCTTGCCTTGGGGGGCAAGGAAACCCCCCTTGGCCGCCGCCCACTCCTCAGATTGGATCTGAGGGGGCCGGCCCCCCTCTCCCTTGCCCCTACATATATGTGGGGGGTGGGAGGGCAGCCGCACCCAAGTCTTGGCGCAGCCCTTCCCCTCTCCCAAGTCCTCCTCTTCTCCCGTGGTGCTTGGCGAAGCCCTGCAGGATTGCCACGCTCCTCCTTCACCACCATGCCGTCGTGCTGCTGCTGGATGGAGTCTTTCCCAACCTCTCCTTCACCCCTTGCTGGATCAAGGCGTAGGAGACGTCACCGGGCTGTACGTGTGTTGAACGCGGAGGTGCCGTCCGTTTGGCACTAGGATCTCCGGTGATTTGAATCACGACGAGCACGACTCCATCAACCCCGTTCACTTGAATGCTTCCGCGTAGCGACTTATTAGAGACTTCATATCTCTCAATCTGGGCATTTGCTTAAAATATTAACTTCAACTCCTGGTCATAAGCTCCATGACATTCAAAACATCATTGAAGTCCCGGTTCTAATCCGTAAAGCATGGCACACTGAACTATCGAGTAGTCATCAGCTTTGCTCTACCAGGTGTTCACAACATCTGGCGTTGCTCCTGTAGGGGGTTTGTCACCTAGCGGTGCTTCCAGGACGTAATTCTTCTGTGCAGCAATCAGGATAACCCTGAAGTTACGGACCTAGTCCGTGTAGTTGCTACCATCATCTTTCAACTTAGCTTTCTCTAGGAACGCATTAAAATTCAACGGAACAACAGCACGGGCCATCTATCTACAACAGCATACACATGCAAAATACTATCAGGTACTAAGTTCATGATAAATTAAAGTTCAATTAATCAAATTACTTAAGAACTCCCACTTAGATAGACATCTCTCTAATCTTCTAAGTGATCACGTGATCCATATTAACTAAACCATGTCCGATCATCACGTGAGATGGAGTAGTTTTCAATGGTGAACATCACTATGTTGATCATATCTACTATATGATTCACGCTCAACCTTTCGGTCTCAGTGTTCCGAGGCCACATCTGCATATGCTAGGCTCATCAAATTTAACCCGAGTATTCCGCGTGTGCAAAACTGGCTTGCACCCGTTGTATGTGAACGTAGAGCTTATCACACCCGGTCATCATGTGGTGTCCCAGCACGATGAACTGTAGCAACGGTGCATACTCAGGGAGAACACTTGTACGTTGAAATTTAGTGAGAGATCATCTTATAATGCTACCGCTGAACTAAGCAAAATAAGATGCATAAAGGATAAACATCATATGCAATCAATATAAGTGATATGATATGGCCATCATCATCTTGTGCCTTTGATCTCCATCTCCAAAGGACCGTCATGATCACCATCGTCACTGGCTTGACACCTTGATCTTCATCGAAGCATCGTTGTCGTCTCGCCAATTATTGCTTCTACGGCTATCACTACCGCTTAGTGATAAAGTAAAGCAATTACATGGCGATTGCAGTTCATACAATAAAGCGACAACCATATGGCACCTGCAAGTTGCCGATAACTGTGTTACAAAACATGATCATCTCATACAATAAAATTTAGCATCATGTCTTGACCATATCACATCACAACGTGCCCTGCAAAAACAAGTTAGACGTCCTCTACTTTGTTGTTGCATGTTTTACGTGGCTGCTATGGGCTGAGAAAGAACCGTTCTTACCTACGCATCAAAAACCACAACATGGTATAGTGATTGCTTTTTGATCTTCAGAAAGAACCCTGTTCATTGAATCCGATTCAACTAAAGTTGGAGAAGACTGACACCCACCAGCCACCTGTGTGAGAAGCACGTCGGTAGAACCAGTCTCGCGTAAGAGTACGCGTAATGCCGGTCTAGGCCGCTTCATCCAACAATACCGCCGAATCAAGAAACAACTAGTGACGACAAGCAATATGTATATACCCACACCCACAACTCCTTTGTGTTCTACTCCTGCATATAACATCTATGCATAAACCTGGCTCAGATGCCACCGTTGGGCAACGCAGTAGTTTCAAAAAAAATCCTACACACACGCAAGATCATGGTGATGCATGGCAACGATAGGGGAGAGTGTTGTCCACGTACCCTCGTAGACTGTAAGCGGAAGCGTTATGACAACGCGGTTGATGTAGTCGTACGTCTTCACGATCGACTGATCCTAGTACCAAAAGTACGACACCTCCGCGATCTGCACACGTTTGGCTCGGTGATGTCCCACGAACTCTCGATCCAGCTGAGTGTCGAGGGAGAGCTTCGTCAGCACGATGGCGTGATGACGGTGATGATGATGCTACCGGAATAGGGCTTCGGCTAAGCACCGCTACGATAAGACCGAGGTGGATTATGGTGGAGGGGGCACCGCACACAGCTAAGGGATCAATGCTCAACTTGTGTGTCTATGGGATGCCCCCTCCCCCGTCTATAAAGGAGTGGAGGAGGGGGAAGGGCCGGCCCTCTATGGCGCGCCTTGGAGGAGTTCTACTCCCTCCGGGAGTAGGATTCCCCCTTCCCTTGTTGGACTAGGAGAGAAGGAAGGGGGAGAAAGGGAGGAAGGAAAGGGGGCGCCGCCCCTCCTAGTCCAATTCAGACCAGAGGGGGAGGGGGCGCGCGGCCTGCCCTGGCTGCCTCTCTCTCTCTCCACTAAAGCCCATTAGGGCCCATATACTCCCCAGGGGGTTCCGGTAACCCCCCGGTACTCCGGTATATGCCCGAACTCACTCGGAACCTTTCTGATGTCCAAACATAGGCTTCCAATATATCGATCTTTATGTCTCGACCATTTCGAGACTCCTCGTCATGCCCTTGATCACATCCGGGACTCCGAACAACCTTCGGTTCATCAAAACACATAAACTCATAATACCGATCGTCACCGAACGTTAAGCGTGCGGACCCTACGGGTTCGAGAACTATGTAGACATGACCGAGACATGTCTCCGGTCAATAACCAATAGCGGAACTTGGATGTTCATATTGGCTCCCACATATTCTACGAAGATCTTTATCGGTCAAACCACATAATGAT
The DNA here is from genome assembly GCF_003073215.2 of Triticum urartu. Classification (NCBI taxonomy): domain Eukaryota; kingdom Viridiplantae; phylum Streptophyta; class Magnoliopsida; order Poales; family Poaceae; genus Triticum; species Triticum urartu. Next base: position 108,233,931 of record NC_053022.1, read on the forward strand.
ATGTGTTGTTCCCTTTGTCATCGGTATGTTACTTGCCCGAGATTCGATCATCGGTATCTCAATACCTAGTTCAATCTCGTTACCGGCAAGTCTCTTTACTCGTTCCGTAATGCATCATGCCGCAACTAACTCATTAGTCACATTGCTTTCAAGGCTTATATTGATGTGCATTACTGAGAGGGCCCAGAGATACATCTCCGACAATCGGAGTGACAAATCCTAATCTTGATCTATGCCAACTCCACAAACACCATCGGAGACACCTATAGAGAACCTTTATAATCACCCAGTTATGTTGTGATGTTTGGTAGCACACAAAGTGTTCCTCTGGTATTCGGGAGTTGCATGATCTCATAGTCATAGGAATATGTATAAGTTATGGAGAAAGCAATATCAACAAACTAAACGATCATCGTGCTAAGCTAACAGACTGGGTCAAGTCAATCACATCATTCTCTAATGATGTGATCCCGTTAATCAAATGACAAGTCATGTGTGTGGCTAGGAAACTTAACCATCTTTGATTCAACGAGCTAGCCAAGTAGAGGCTTACTAGTGACACTCTATTTGTCTATTTATTCACACATGTACTAAGTTTCTGGTTAATACAATTCTAGCATGAATAATTGATACGTCGCCAACGTATCTATAATTTTTTATTGTTCCATGCTATTATATTATCTGTTTTGGATGTTTCATGGGCTTTAATATACCTTTTTATATTATTTTTGGGGCTAACCCACTAACGAAAGGCCCAGTGCAAATTTTTGTTTTTTTGCCTATTTCAGTGTTTCGCAGAAAAGGAATATCAAACGGAATCCAAAAGAAATGTGCTACCTCTTGAGCACTGTATTGGTTTTCCCTTGAAGAGGAAATGGTGATGCAACGAAGTAGCGTAAGTATTTCCCTCAGTTTTTGACAACCAAGTTATCAATCCAGTAGGAGATCATGCTCAAGTCCCACGCACCTACACAAACAAATAAGAACCTCACAACCAACGCGATAAAGGGGTTGTCAAGCCCTTCACGGTCACTTACGAGAGTGAGATCTGATAGATATGATAAGATAATATTTTTGGTATTTTTATGATGAAGAGAAATAAAGATGCAAAGTAAAATAAACGGCAAAGGAAATAACTAAGTATTGGAAGATTAATATGATGAAAGATAGACCCGGGAGCCATAGGTTTCACTAGTGGCTTCTCTCAAGAGCATAAGTATTACGGTGGGTAAACTAATTACTGTCGAGCAATTGATAGAATTGAGCATAGTTATGAGAATATCTAGGTATGATCATGTATATAGGCATCACATCCGAGAAAAGTAGACCAAAACGATTCTGCATCTACTACTATTACTCCACATATCGACCGCTATCCAGCATGCGTCTAGAGTATTAATTTCATAAGAACAGAGTACTGCTTTAAGTTAGATGAAATGATGTAGAGGGATAAACTCATGCAATATGATATAAACCCCATCTTTTTATCCTCGATGGCAACAATACAATACGTGTCGGTTCCCTTTCTGTCACTGGGATCGAGCACCGCAAGATTGAACCCAAAGCTAAGCACTTCTCCCATTGCAAGAAAGATCAACTATTAGGCCAAACCAAACTGATAATTTGAAGACACTTACAAAGATAAACCAATCATACATAAAAGAATTCAGAGGAGAATCAAATATTGTTCATAGATAATCTAGATCATAAACCCACAATTCATCGGATCTCGACAAACACACCGCAGAAGAAGATTACATCGAATATATCTCCAAGAAGATCGAGGAGAACTTCGTATTGAGATCCAAAGAGAGAGAAGAAGCCATCTAGCTAATAACTATGGACCCGTAGGTCTGAAGTAAACAACTCACACATCACCGGAGAGGCCATGGAGTCGATGTAGAGGCCCTCCGTGATCAATGCCCCCCTCTGGTGGAGCTCCGGAAAAGACCCCAAGATGGGATTTCTCAGGTACAGAAGGTTGCAGTAGTGGAATTAGGTTTTCGTGGTGCTCCTGGATGTTTGGGGGGTACGTGGATATATATAGGAGGAAGAAGTATGTCGGTGGAGCAACGGAGGGCCCACGAGGGTGGAGGGCGTGCCCAGGGGGTAGGCGCGCCCCCTGCCTCGTGCCTTCCTCCCTTGTTTCTTGACGCCCACTCCAAGTCTCCTAGATCACATTAGTTGAGAAAATCATGTTTCCGAAGGTTTCATTCCGTTTGGACTCCGTTTGATATTCCTTTTCTTCAAAACCCTAAAATAGGCAAAAAAACAGCAATTTGGGCTGGGCCTCCAGTTAGTAGGTTAGTCCCAAAAATGATATAAAAGTGTAGAATAAAGCCCATTGACATCCAAAATAGATAATATAATAGCATGGAGCAATAAAAAATTTATAGATACGTTGGAGACGTATCAGAATGAAACCTTCGGGAGAGTTATTTTTGGAACAAACGCAATCCAGGAGACTTGGAGTGGACGTCAAGGAAGAAACAAGGCGGCCACGAGGTAGGAGGGCGCGCCCCCACCCTCGTGGGCCCCTCGTGGCTCCGCCAACCTACTTCTTTCGCCTATATATACTCATATACCCCGAAAACATCCGAGAGTACCATGAAACCCTATTTCCACTGCTGCAACCTTCTGCACCCATGAGGTCCCATCTTGGGGCCTTTTCCGGTGCTCTGCCGGAGGGGGAATTGATCACGGAGGGCTTCTACCTCAACACCATAGCCTCTCCGATGATGTGTGAGTAGTTTACCACAGACCTTCGGGTCCATAGTTATTAGCTAGATGGCTTCTTCTCTCTCTTTGGATCTCAATACAAAGTTCTCCTCGATTCTCTTGGAGATCTATTTCATGTAATTCTTTTTGCGGTGTGTTTGTCGAGATCCGATGAATTGTGGGCTTATGATCAAGATTATCTATGAACAATATTTGATTCTTCTCTGAATTCTTTTATGCATGATTTAATATCTTTGCAAGTCTCTTTGAATTATCAGTTTGGTTTGGCCTACTAGATTGATCTTTCTTTCAATGGGAGAAGTGCTTAGCTTTGGGTTCAATCTTGCGGTGTCCTTTCCCAGTGACAGCAGGGGCAGCAAGGCACGTATTGTATTGTTGCCATCGAGGATAAAAAGATGGGGTTTATATCATATTGCTTGAGTTTATCCGTCTACATCATGTCATCTTGCCTAATGCATTACTCTGTTCTTATGAACTTAATACTCTAGATGCATGCTGGATAGCGGTCGATGTGTGGAGTAATAGTAGTAGATGGAGAATAGTTTAGGTCTACTTGTCGCGGACGTGATGCCTATATACATGATCATGCCTAGATATTCTCATAACTATGTGCTTTTCTATCAATTGCTCGATAGTAATTTGTTCACCCACCGTAGAATTTGCTATCTTGAGAGAAGCCACTAGTGAAACCTATGGCCCCGGGTCTATTTTCCATTATATTATTTTCCTATCTACTTGCTATTTCTATCGTTGTTTATTTTGCAATCTTTATTTTCAAATCTATACAATAAAAATACCAAAAATATTTATCTTATTATTTGTATCAGATATCACTTTCGTAAGTGACCGTGAAGGGATTGACAACCCCTTTATCGCATTGGTTGCGAGGTTCTTGTTTGTTTGTGTAGGTACTAGGGACTTGCGTGTTACCTCCTACTGGATTGATACCTTGGTTCTCAAAAACTGAGGGAAATACTTACACTACTTTGCTGCATCACCCTTTCCTCTTCAAGGGAAAACCAACGCATGATCAAGAGGTAGCAATAATAAACATTTATCATGATATAAGGAAATATAAATAACAACTTTATTATTGCCTCTATGGCATATTTCCTTCACGACCTTCTTCTTTCGCCTATATATAATCTTATACCCTGAAAACATCCAGGGGAGCCACGAAACAACTTTTCCACCGCTGCAACCTTTTGTACCCATGAGATCCCATGTGGGGACCTTTTTCGGTGATCTGCAGGAGGGGGATTCAATCATGGAGGGCTTCTACATCAACACCATAGCCTCTCCGATGATGTGTGAGTAGTTTACCACAGACCTTCGGGTCCATAGTTATTAGCTAGATGGCTTCTTATCTCTCGTTGGATCTCAATACAAAGTTCTCCTCGATGTTCTTGGAGATCTATTTGATGTAATTCTTTTTGCGGTGTGTTTGCCGAGATTCGATGAATTGTGGGTTTATGATTAAGATTGTCTATGAACAATATTTGATTCTTCTCTAAATTCTTACATGCATGATTTGATATCTTTGCAAGTCTCTTTGAATTATCAGTTTGGTTTGGCCTACTAGATTGATCTTTCCTGCAATGGGAGAAGTGCTTAGCTTTGGGTTCAATTTTGCGGTGTCCTTTCCCAGTGACAGTAGGGGCAACAAGGCACGTATTGTATTGTTGCCATCGAGGATAAAAAGATGGGGTTTATATCATATTGCTTGAGTTTATCCCTCTACATCATGTCATCTTGCCTAATGCGTTACTCTGTTCTTATGAACTTCATACTCTAGATGCATGCTGGATAGCAGTCGATGTGTGGAATAGTAGTAGATGCAGAATCGTTTCGGTCTACTTGACACAGACGTGTTTCCTATGTTCATGATCATGCCTATATATCATCATAACTATGCGCTTTTCCATCAATTGCTCGGTAGTAATTTGTTCACCCACCGTAATATATGCTATCTTGAGAGAAGCCACTAGTGAAACCTATGGCCCCCGGGTCTACTTTTCATCATATAAGTTTCCGATCTACAATTCTAGTTTACTATTTATTTTGAAATCTTTACTTTTCAATTTATACAACAAAAATACCAAAAATATTTATCTTATTATCTCTATCAGATCTCACTTTCGTAAGTAACCATGAAGGGATTGACAACCCCTTTATCGCGTTGGTTGCGAGGTTCTTGTTTGTTTGTTCAGGTACTAGGTGACTTGCGTGTAGTCTCCTACTGGATCGATACCTTGGTTCTAAAAAACCGAGGGAAATACTTATGCTACTTTGCCGCATCACCCTTTCCTCTTCAAGGGAAAACTAACGCATGCTCAAGAGGTAGCAAGAAGGATTTCAGGCGCCGTTGCTGGGGAGATCTAATCCAAGTCAAGACATACCAAGTACCCATCACAAACTTTTATCCCTCGCATTACATTATTTGCCATTCACCTCTCGTTTTCCTCTCCCCCACTTCACCCTTGCCGTTTTATTTGCCTCTTTTCCATTTGCCCTTCTTTCGTTCATCTCTTTTCGCTTGCCTCTTGTGTGTCTGCTTGCCCTGATGGCCTTGCCTAAAAACGTTGATCCTCACCTTAGAAGGTTGGAAGAAATTGAGAACAATGTTAGAAGCTTGATGTCTTTGCAATTTGAGCATAATAATTTCTTCAGAAACGAGCTTAAAGAACAAAAAAGTTTTATGGAGTACATGAATAAAGAGCTTGATGATATGTCTAAGGAATTTTATGGTTTGAAATCTCAGTTTGCCCATCTTGAAAATTTAGTAGGCCAAATTTCGGATAAGCAAGCCACCTTAGTTAATAAGATGGCTGCTAAACCGGAAGATCTAGAGGATAATAAAGATGAAGATCTAAAAGTGATTGGTGTGTCTCCTATTAAATCTTTGTTTGCCAATATGAATCTTAATAAAGATGGGACTGGAGACGAGTCAACTTTAGTTAGAAGGCGTCCCAATGATTCGGAGTTTTTATATCTTGATGCAAAAATTGGTAAAAGTGGGATTGAAGAGGTCAAAACTTTACATAGCAATGAACCCACTATTTTGGATTTCAAGGAATTTAATTATGATAATTTCTCTTTGATATATTGTATTTCCTTGTTGCAATCCATGCTAAATTCTCCTCATGCTTATGATCAAAACAAAGCTTTTACTAAACACATCGTTGATGCTTTGATGCAATCCCATAAAGAAAACCTTGAACTAGAAGTTTCTATTCCTAGAAAACTTTATGATGAGTGGGAACCTACTATTAAAATTAAGATTAAATATTATGAATGCTATGATTTATGTGATTTGGATGCTAGTGTTTCCACAATTCCAAAAACTTTGTGTGATGTGTTACGTTTCCGTGAATTTGATGATTGGTCTTTAAATTTGCATCTCGCAGATTCCACCATTAAGAAACCTATGGGAAGGATTAATGATGTTATTATTGTTGCAAATAGGAATTATGTGCCCGTAGATTTCATTGTTCTTGATATAGATTGCAATCCTAAATGTCCTATTATTCGTGGTAGACCTTTTCTTAGAACGATTGGTGCAATTATTGACATGAAAGAAGGAAATATTAGATTCCAATTTCCATTAAGGAAAGACATGGAACACTTTCCTAGAAAGAAAATTAAATCACCTTATGAATCTATTATGAGAGCCACACATGGATTGCATACCAAAGATGACAATACCTAGATCTATTCTTGCTTTTATGCCTAGCTAGGGGCGTTAAACGATAGCGCTTGTTGGGAGACAACCCAATTTTATTTTTGTTTCCTGATTTTTGTTCCTGTTTAGTAATAACTAAATAATCTATCCTCTGTTATGATTGTTTTTTTTATGTTTTAATTAGTGTTTGTGCCAAGTAAAGCCTTTAGGATCTTCTTGGATGATTGTTATTTGATCTTGCTGAAAAAAACAGAAAGTATGCGCTCACGAGAATAATTTTCATTTTTAACAAGAGAGCGATAAAATACTGATTCCAACTGAAGCAGATCAATATACAAATTATTTAGGATGTCCTAATTTCTCCGGATTTTTGGAGTTACAAAAGTATTCGAAACCTATAGATTACTACAGACTGTTTTGTTTTTGACAGATTCTGTTTTTCTTGTGTTGTTTGATTATTTTGATGAATCTATGGCCAGTATCGGGGGGTATGAACCATAGAGAAACTAAAATACAGTAGGTTTAACACCAATATAAATAAATAATGAGTTTATTACAGTACCTTAAAGTGGTGGTTTGTTTTCTTATACTAACGGAGCTCATGAGATTTTCTGTTGAGTTTTGTGTTGTGAAGTTTTCAAGCTTTTCGGTAAAGATTTGATGGATTTCGGAACAAGGAGTGGCAAGAGCCTAAGCTTGGGGATGCCCAAGGCATACCAAGGTAAAATTCAAGGACAACCAAAAGCCTAAGCTTGGGGATGCCCCGGAAGGCATCCCCTCTTTCGTCTTCATCTATCGGTAACTTTACTTGAGGCTATATTTTTATTCACCACATGATATGTGTTTTGCTTGGAGTGTCTTGTATGATTTGAGTCTTTGCTTTTTAGTTTACCACAATCATCCTTTATGTACACACCTTTTGGGAGAGACACACATGAATCGGAATTTATTAGAATACTCTATGTGCTTCATTCATATATTTTGAGCTAGATAATTTTGCTCTAGTGCTTCGCTTATATCTTTTTAGAGCATGGTGGTGGTTTTATTTTATAGAAATGATTGATCTATCATGCTTCACTTATATTATTTGAGTGTCTTTTAGAACAACATGGCAATTTGCTTTGGTTATGAAATTAGTCCTAATATGGTAGGCATCCAAGATGGGTATAATAAAAACTTTCATATAGAGTGCATTAAATGTTATGAGAAGTTTGATTCTTGATAGTTGTTTTGAGATATAAAGGTGGTAATATTAGAGTTGTGCTAGTTGAGTAATTATGGAATTGAGAAATACCTGTGTTGAAGTTGGCAAGTCCCGTAGCATGCACGTATGGTAAAAGTTGTGTGACAAATTTGAAGCATGGGGTGTTCTCTGATTGCTTTCCTTATGAGTGGTGGTCGGGGACGAGCAATGGTTTTTTCCTACCAATCTATCCCCCTAAGAGCATGCGCGTAGTGCTTTATTTTGATGACCTGTAGATTTTTGCAATAAGTATATGAGTTCTTTATGACTAATGTTGAGTCCATGGATTATATGCACTCTCACCCTTCCATCATTGCTAGCCTCTTCGGTACCTTGAGAGTTGGTGCAAACTTTGCCGGTGCATCCAAACCCCATGATATGATACGCTCTATCACACATAAGCCTCCTTATATCTTCCTCAAAACAGCCACCATACCTACCTATTATGGCATTTCCATAGCCATTCCGAGATATATTGCCATGCAAATTTCCACCGTTCCGTTTATTATGACACGCTCCATCATTGTCATATTGCCTTGAATGATCATGTAGTTGACATCGTATTTGTGGCAAAGCCACCTTCATAATTCTTTCATACATGTCACTCTTGATTCATATCCCAGTACACCGCTGGAGGCATTCACATAGAGTCATATTTTGTTCTAAGTATCGAGTTGTAATTCTTGAGTTGTAAAGTAAATAAAAGTGTGATGATTTTCATTATTAGAGCATTGTCCCATGTGAGGAAAGTTCTTCGAAAAAAAATAAAAAAAAGAGAAAGGCCATAAAAAGAGAGGCCCAAAAAATGAGAGAAAAAGAGAGAAGGGGCAATGTTACTATCCTTTTTCCACACATGTGCTTCAAAGTAGCACCACGATCTTCATGATAGAGAGTCTCTTATGTTGTCACTTTCATATACTAGTGGGAGTTTTTCATTATAGAACTTGGCTTGTATATTCCAACAATGGGCTTCCTCAAATGCCATAGGTCTTCGTGAGTGAGGGAGTCCTGGACTAAGGGATCCTCGGGCGTCCGGCCTGTTATCCATGGACCGGACTGATGGGCTGTGAAGACATGAAGGCCAAAGACTGTACCTGTGTCCTGATTGGACTCTCCTTGGCATGGAAGGCAAGCTTGGCGACCGACTATGAAGATTCCTTCTTATGTAATTGACTCTATGTAACCCTAGATCCCCCCGGTGTCTATATAAACCGGAGGGGTTAGTCCGAAAAGGATATACTCATTACCATAGTCATACAGGTTAGACTTCTAGGGTTTAGCCATTATGATCTCGTGGTAGATCAGCTCTTGTAACACTCATATTCATCAAGATCAATCAAGCATGACGTAGGGTATTACCTCCATAGAGAGGGCCCGAACCTGGGTAAACATCGTGTCCCCCGTCTCCTGTTACCATCGATCCTAGACGCACAGTTCGGGACCCCCTACCTGAGATTCGACGGTTTTGACACCGACATTGGTACTTTCATTGAGAGTTCCACTGTGCCGTCAACGAAAGGTTCGATGGTCCCTTCAATCGTCTATAGTGACGCTGTCCAAGGAGAAACCTTCCTCCCCGGACAGATTTTCATGTTCGGCGGCTTCGTACTGCGGGCCAACTCGCTTGGCCATCTGGAGCAGATCGATAGCTATGCACCTGGCCACCAGGTCAGATTTGGAAGCTTGAACTACGTCACGGATATCCGTGGAGACTTGATCTTCAATGGATTTGAGACCGCAGCAATTGCTCCCCTCGCCCCGATGAACATGACTTAAATCTGTCATCGGATCACATCCAGGAGATGGTCCCTGTTGCTGCAACGACCTTATAACCGGACAAATCATGCCATCCGAGGCCACAGAGCCCGCAGAGTTGGAGCCGCACATGGACCCGGCACCCCGCAATATTTGCGTCAATGGAACTTCGGACTCGTCTCCGGCTATAAGTCTCGGACCGGGGACGCCTACGGACACCGAGCTGGATCGGTTATCGATTCTCGAATTTAGCGCCGCAGACATCTTCCAGCACTCACCTTTGGGTGATGTGCTAAACTATTTAAAGAACTTGTCCTTGGATAAGGACTCATAGCCGAACTATGTTTGGTTCGAGCTAGAGGCTGATGATGGGAAATTTCGCTTCCCACTCACCACCCACTTCATAGCCACTATCGATGACTTAACCGACGTGCTTGATTACGGCTCCGAAGACATCGACGGTATGGACGACGATGCCGACATGGAGTGAGGGAGTCCTGGATTAGGGGGTCTCCGGACAACCGGACTATATCTTTGGCCGGAATGTTGGACTATGAAGATACAAGATTTAAGACTTTGTCTGATGTCCGGATGGGACTTTACTTGGCGTGGAAGGCAGGCTAGGCAATACGGATATGGATATCGCCTCCTTTGTAACCGACCTTGTGTAACCCTAGCCCCCTCCGGTGTCTATATAAACCAGAGGGTTTTAGTCCGTAGGACAAGATACAATCATACCATAGGCTAGCTTCTAGGGTTTAGCCTCTCTGATCTCGTGGTAGATCAACTCTTGTAATACTCATATCATCAAGAATAATCAAGCAGGACGTAGGGTTTTACCTCCATCAAGAGGGCCCGAACCTGGGTAAACATCGTGTCCCCTGCCTCATGTTACCATCCGCCTTAGACGCACAGTTCGGGACCCCCTACCCGAGATTCACCGGTTTTGACACCGACATTGCTGCTTTCATTGAGAGTTCCACTGTGTCGTCACCATAAGGCTTGATGGCTCCTCCGATCATCGCTAGCGATGCGGTCCAGGGTGAGGCTTTCCTCCTCGGACAGATCCTCATATTCGGCAGCTTTGCACTACGGGCCAATTCGCTTGGCCATCTGGAGCAGATTGAGAGCTACGCCCCTGGCCATCAGGTCAGATTTGGAAACTTGAACTACATGGCCGACATCCGCAGAGACTTGATCTTCGACAGATTTGGGCCCATGTCGGACGTGCCATACATTCGTGACGAGCTTGATGTAACTCTGCCGTCGGACAATGTTCAGGAGATCGCATCCGCAACTACTCCATCTATCAATCCGGAGCAAGTCGTGCCATCCGAGAGCGGAGGGATGGACCCCGCCATGGAGGTCGCACTCTCAGTGGCGACAGAGCTGGATACTGACTTCACCCCTTACGAGAGCCGTGTCGCCGAACCACCGGATTCATCTCCGGCCACGGACTCCGAGCCGCCCATATCCATGCCCGTCGAGTCCGACTGTGCGCCGATCATGGAGTTCACCTCCGCGGATATCTTTCAGCACTCACCTTTCGGAGATGTGCTAAATTCATTAAGGTCTCTCTCCCTATCAGGAGAACCTTGGCCGAACTATGTCCGGTTAGAATGGGATGCGGACGACGAAGAAATTAGCTGCCCAACCACCACATACTTAGTAGCCACTGTCGACGACTTAACCGACATGCTCGACTTCGACTCCGAAGACTTCGACGGTATGGACGACGAAGCCGGAGATGAACAGGAACCACCGCCCTCGGGGCACTGGACCGCCACCTCATCATATGATATATATACATGGTGGACACCCCTAAAGAAGCCAATGGCGATGAGAAAGTGGAGGATGACCCCTCCAAGAAGCAACCCAAGCGCCGATGTCAGCGGCGCCGCTCTAAGCCCCGCCATAGCAAGAACATCGATAATAATAGTCCACGCAACTCTGGAAGAGACGACAACTGCACCACCCCGGTGGCAGAAAACGATCAAGATGCAAACTGCAAACATAGTATGGATCCGACATCCAAACATGATGATGCCAAAGATAAGCCTCATCAATCCCTGTCTAGGGAAGAAAACATTCCAGACGAAGATGCACCCATCATCCTGGAAACACACTTGGAGCAAGAGAACCTCTGCAGAAGGCTTACTGCCACATCGAGAAGCCTGAAGAAACAGAAGCAAAGGCTCAAGGTTGCACAAGATACACTCAACAGCAAGTGGAACAAAGTAACAAAGTATGGTGGAAGTTACCATCCAAAAAGCTATCCAAAGCGCAAGCTATTACCGGAATTCGACGATGAGGCCTTAGAGCCCATACAGCCGAAAAGTGATACGACCAACCGGCCGGATCCACCACCCTGTGAACGCGATAGAGCGGCTAACAAAGTCACGCATAAGTCAACACACAATCTACGTGAGAACTTGCGTCAAAAATCCGGCGCGACCAGATCTATCTATGGATATAGGAAGCACGCTACGGTACACAACCACCACCGAATACTACAACCGTCCGAACACCATGGCGCATCACAATACAGGGGTGCCACACACCCCTTATGTTTCACCGATGAGGTGCTAGATCATGAATTCCCAGAGGGATTCAAACCGGTGAACATAGAGGCGTACAACGGAACCACAGACCCTGGAGTCTGGATAGAGGACTTCATCCTCCACATCCACATGGCTCGTGGAGACGATCTCCATGCCATTAAATACTTGCCCCTCAAGCTTAAAGGGCCAACTAGGCACTGGCTGAAAAGCCTCCCCTAAAACTCAATTGGAAGTTGGGAGGAGCTCGAGGACGCTTTCCGGGCCAATTTTCAAGGGACTTATGTCCGACCTCCGGATGCAGACAATTTAAGTCATATAATCCAACAGTCCGGAGAGTCCACCCGAAAGCTCTGGAACAGGTTCCTCACAAGAAGAACCAAATTGTCGACTGTCCGGACGCTGAAGCCTTAACAGCTTTCAAACACAGCGTCCGAGACGAATGGCTCGCCGGACACCTCGGTTAAGAAAAACCGAGAACAATGGCAGCCCTAACAAGACTCATGACCTGCTTTTGTGCGGGTGAGGACAGCTGGTTGGCCCGTAGCAGCACCAGCGACCCAAGCACATCTGAAGTCAGGGATGGCAATGGTAAACCACGACGCAACAAAAACAAGCGTCGAAATAAAGACGGTAGCCCAGATAACACGGCGGTAAACGCCAGATTCAGGGGCTCTCGACCAGGTCAGTGGAAAGAGCCTTTCAAAGGCAGCAGAGAAGGACAATCTGGCCTAAACAAAATTCTTGACAAACTCCGTCAGATTCACGGCACCCCAAACAAACCTGCAAATCATACCCACAGAGAATGTTGGGTCTTCAAGCAGGCCGGTAAGCTAAACGCCAAACACAAAGGGGAAGAGACACCAAGCGAAGACGAGGATGAACCTCGCCAACAAAGTGTCGGAGGACAGAAAAAGTTCCCACCGGAGGTTAAAACAGTAAACGTGATCCATGTGACAAAGAGGAGAAGCAATCACGCACTCCGATGCACAAGCGCCATAGAGCCCGTCACCCGTAGGTCCAACCCCTGGTTGGCCTGCCCGATCACTTTTTATCGTAGGGATCACGATACGCATATCCGACGTGAAGGACTGATGACCTTGGTGTTAGACCCAATAATAAATGGGTACCATTTCACAAGGGTCCTCATGGACGGCGGTAGTGATCCAAATCTGATATATCAGGACACAGTCCGCAAAATGGGGATAGACCCGACACAAATAAGCCACGGTAACACTACCTTCAAGGGAGTAATACCAGGACAAGAGGCCCACTACACGGGCTCTCTACTACTAGAGGTGGTATTCGGTTCTCTCGATAACTTCCGAAGTGAAACGTTAACTTTTCACATCACTCCATTCCAAAGTGATTTTCAAGCACTACTCGGAAGGGCGGATTTCACTCATTTTAACGCAATACCGCATTATGCTTTTCTCAAGCTCAAGATGCCCGGTCCACGAGGCGTCATTACAGTTAGCGGAAATACCAACCGTTCTTTACGTACGGAAGAGGACGCAGCGGCTCTAATAGCCGCACACTAGACGACCTCACCAACCAGAAAAAATGGCAGGTCGTCAAGACCACGGACACGGTTAGACGAGTCCGGCGTTCCATCATACATGCATGCGATTGGTTTTCGAACCCTCATAAAACGATACCAGGGGCTTCCCGCGTGTAGTTAGGGCCAGCCCAACTCAACTAGGCCTCACTGGAATTTTGATAATTCATTCTTCTTTTTGGCACGACAGCTTTCGCCTAAGTTCTTTCCTTTTGCAGGTGACAATCGTGCTACACCCGTCCAGGACTCGGTACAACGGAGATACAGGCGCAGACATGCAGCAGGGACCCGCCCAAAGGTTTCTTTTTAGATTAAGGCCCTGCGTAAACCTTTTTTACTGTCTCTTGTTGCTCACATCCTCTGGATACTCCACACAACCGAGAAGGATGACGGCGTTATTGGCATGTGGCCACCCCAGGATTTTGCATGTACCTGGACACATGGGGTTTCTTATAAAGGGCATTTTTTAGCCCGGTATATGTTATAAAGACCAAACACCTTAGGGAGTGTTCGGCGTCGCGAGTTTGGCCCTATATGCATCAGCTCCGAATCATGTCTTTGGTCAAATGTTGGGTTTGCCCGGCTCCCACGTTTTGGTACCTTACGTTCCGTTATATCGGCTAAGGTAGCACTGGGAGAACTACTGCGATTGTGCCCTGGTTCATCCAGGTGAGCACCTCAGTAGAGAAAGCCGAAAACTGACTGTCATGATATAGTGAGAGACTGGTCAACCACTCGATGACTAATCGGAATCTTCAGGATTCCTCCGCATTAACGAAGGGCCGTTTCCTGGTCATGTACGTACGCGCTCCGTATTCAGACGAGCGCAGAAGTACCAGGGGTTATATAGTAGCCCCACTTTCAAACTCCTATGTCTAAGTGAAAGTGTTAAAGCAATATAGTCCGATTGCCTCGTTCGCTACGCTATAACCTCCTTAACGGACCAAGACGTTGGATCAAGTGTGGATATGAATCTTTTGCGAACACCCCCACATTATATGCGTGGGGGCGGAAGCCGACGACTGCAAACTTTCAGGTTATATACATATATACATAAACGGCCGCACAGGAGGCATCATAGTACTTTCTGGCAAAAGTATAAATACAACCTTGATTAATTCAGAAAAACATTGTTTGTACAATGGGACTACATGTCACTGGAAAATAATATTCTTCGAGCACTGAGCCTCTATCCAACGAGCGCCTTCAAGGACTTCTTCAAAGTAGTGCTCGGCAGCCACTCGACCTATGGCCGAACCCTGTGCCGCAATAGTGGCGGCCTCCATCTCCGCCCAGTATGTTTTGACACAGTCAAGGGCCATCCGCGCACCTTCTATGCACGCCGATCTCTTTACAGCATCGACGCGTGGCACAACATCAAGGAATTGTTGCACTAAGATAAAGTAGCTATTCGGCCTTGGCCCGCCCGGCCACAGGGGATCCACAACGGACCTCATGGCAAGTCCGGACAACCTATGGAGCTCGGCCCAACTGGTCAATCGCTCATTCAGCAGCAGCGGACGGACTAGAGCGTGAAACTGTGACCAGAACAGATTTTCCACTTCGGGACCTTTCTGATCCTTGAAATAGTCGGCTGCATCAGCAGCACTTGTAGCCAAATCCATGTACGCGTCCGCAGAACTCCATAGCCGGTCTAGAGGAGCATACTTCGGATCTCCGAACTTAGTCCGCACCAAGAAGGGCTTCCCAGACACAATATCTGCAGCTTGATTCAGCTCCTCCTTCGTCGCTCTAATTTTGGAGCGGGCTTCCTTGGCAACCACCCGGGCCTTCTCCAGGTCCGTCGCCTTCGCCCGATTTTCTTCTTCAAGAAGCTGGTAACGGTCGGTAACATCTTTTAACTCTACAACCATCTTGGCTATTTTTTCCTTGCTCTCGCAATGCGCGGCCTATTCGGCCCTTAACTCTTCGGCCACCTTTAAAGCGGCCGCATTACTACTCCTTGCTTGCTCCTTGGCTCGGGCAAGCTCTGCCCGAAGGGTCTCCACGGTGGCATCTCCATCTGCAGTCACAACATATTAAAGATACTGGCATCATGCTGCTCTTATTATGTGACGATCACCAGAAAAATCACTCACCTTGTGCCTCGTCAAGCCGCTTGTTGACAAGCACGATGTCGGCATCTAGCGCATCTAGTTGCCGCTTTAGTTTGGCAAACCCATCAGTCCGGCTAGCCATCGGAGCTTCAACCACCTGCACACATAAAGGCGGTCTGGTTATTAACTAGGACTATGACCCTCTGTTTTCCGCCGTTCTCGACGACAACTAGAGTCTCAGGGCTACTATCTACACGGGCATACCTAAAGTATGCGGTACCGTTAAAGGCATACATTATTTCACGTACCTCGAAGCCTTTCAGCAGACTCGTAAAAGCTTTGTGCAAACTGCTTTCAGCGGATGAAATCCTTTCAATTACCGTACCCATTAGCGTACGATGCGCTTCCGAGATGATAGCTTGCCCTAGAAGATCCTTCAGCGCGTCCAACCGCACACTGTACGGACCCTTGCTGTCGCTCTCCTCAGGAGCCGGATACTGGGGATTCCGGGCAGCCAAAGGGTTATCCTCTGGCCCTAGTGGATCCGGAGATACCCTTCACGACGACACTTCAAGGTCGCCCGCTTCTTGAGCTGGGGAGTCCGGGGGAGGCGTTTCGCTCTCCATCATCTCCGGAAGAAGATCCCCCGAAGATGAACTCTGTCGAGAAGGGCTGCGATCCGGACTACGCTTTATAAGCATCGGTCATTGTCCTCGGAAGTAAGGTAGGATATCTTCACTATTAAGTACTTTTTGATTACTTACAGCTCGGTAGAGGGCTGATCCCCGCGTGGACATTGTGCGGCAAGAATACCCTCCGAGGCAGGACCCTCTGGCGAAGATTTCTTCTCCCGTTTGGAAACCTTAGTTTTCGGATCTTCAGAGGTAGTCCTCTTCCTTCCCCGGGGAGAGAGAATGTCAGATTCTTCCCCTTGGTTATCCTCCATAGCGGAGGCGCTCATTCCCTCTATTGGAATAGGTAGCAATGGAGGCCCGCTTTCGCCCACTTCATTCCCCCCTTCATCTTCCTTTGAGGGCACTAGATAAGGTGCTGGCTCGAGCATCTTTTCCAGCACCGGATTGTCTAAGCCCTTAGGAAGGGGGGCCAAACACCATATCATCTTCGCCTTTGTTATCCAGTCCTGGTCAAAGAGCAATTCTTCATAATGATGTCATGATAAATAAAAGGACAGTGTGTTCGGCCATGGGATTACTTACTTGGGCAGCGGGGCGGTTGCAGCTCATGCCCACGTCCTTGGTAGTGTCCGGACACTCTATTTGTGGTCCGAAGAACGATTTGTGCATCTCCTTGTGCGTCATGCCGAGGAAATGCTGAATAGTGCGTGGTCCTTCTGGGTTGAATTCCCACATGCAGAGGGGCCGGCGTTTGCAAGGCTGGACTCGATGAACCAGCATAACTTGCATTACCATAACCAGACTGAAATCTCCCTCGAAGAGATCTCGGATACGGCTCTGCAGTATTGGCACATCCTTGGCTGGACCCTAGCTCAGCCCCCTGCTGATCCATGACATCAATTGTGGTGGGGGGCCCGAGCGAAAGGTGGGGGCAGCTACCCATTTGGCACTTCAGGGAGCTGTGACGTAAAACCACTCCCGCTGCCACAATCCGGACACCTCTGGAAAGGAACCCTTTGGCCATGGAGCGTTAGCAATCTTGCTTATTAAAGCACCTCCGCACGCTGCGTACTGCCCCTCGACCGTCTTCGGCTTCACATCGAAGGTCTTGAGCCACAGGCCAAAGTGAGGGGTAATGCGGAGGAAGGCCTCACATACGACAATAAATGACGAGATGTGAAGAAGGGAATCTGGGGCCAGATCATGAAAATCCAGCCCGTAATAGAACATAAGACCCCTAACAAAGGGATCCAGAGCGAGGCCTAGTCCTCGGAGGAAGTGGGAGACAAACACAACGCTCTCGTTGGGTTCGGGAGTAGGGACGACCTGCCCTCGGGCGGGCAGCCTATGCGAAATTTCGGCGGTCAGATATCTGGCCTCCCTCAACTTCTTGATGTCCTCTTCTGTGGTGTATTCGGAGGAGGAACCCGCCTTGCTTGCTCCTTGCTTGCTCCTTGGCTCGGGCAAGCTCTGCCCGAATGGTCTCCATGGTGGCAGCTCCATCTGCAGTCACAACATATTAAAGATACTGGCATCATGCTGCTCTTATTATGTGACGATCACCAGAAAAATCACTCACCTTGTGCCTTGTCAAGCCGCTTGTTGACAAGCACGATGTCGGCATCTGCCGCATCCAGTTGCCGCTTTAGTTCGGCAAACCCATCAGTCCGGCTAGCCACCGGAGCTTCAACCACCTGCACATAAAGGCGGTCTGGTTATTACCTGGGACAATGACCCTCTGTTTGCCGCCGTTCTCGACGAAAACTAGAGTCTCAGGGGCTACTATCTGCATGGGCATACCTAACGTATGTGGTACCGTTAAAGGCATACATTATTTCACGTACCTCGAAGCCTTTCAGCAGACTCGTAAAAGCTTCGTGCAAACCGCTTTCAGCAGATGAAATCCTTACAATTACCGTACCCATTAGCGTACGATGCACTTCCGAGATGACAGCTTGCCCTAGAAGATCCTTCAGCGCGTCCGACCGCACACTGTACGGACCCTTGCTGTCGCTCTCCTCAGGAGCCGGATACTGGGGATTCCGGGCAGCCAAAGGGTTATCCTCTGGCCCTAGTGGATCCGGAGATACCCTTCACGACGACACTTCAAGGTCGCCCGCTTCTTGAGCTGGGGAGTCCGGGGGGGTGTTTCGCTCTCCATCATCTCCGGAAGAAGATCCCCCGAAGATGAACTCTGTCGAGAAGGGGTGCGATCCGGACTACAATTTATAAGCATCGGTCATTGTCCTCGGAAGTAAGGTAGGATATCTTCACTATTAAGTACTTTTTGATTACTTACAGCTCGGTAGAGGGCTGATCCCCGTGCGGACATTGTGCGGCAAGAATACCCTCCAAGGCAGGACCCTCTGGCGAAGATTTCTTCTCCCGTTTGGAAACCTTAGTTTTCGGATCTTCAGAGGTAGTCCTCTTCCTTCCCCGGGGAGAGAGAATGTCAGATTCTTCCCCTTGGTTATCCTCCCTCGCGGAGGCGCTCATTCCCTCGATTGGAATAGGTAGCGATGGAGGCCCGCTTTCGCCCTGTTCATTCCCCACTTCATCTTCCTTTGAGGGCACTAGACAAGGTGCTGGCTCGAGCATCTTTTCCAGCACCGGATTGTCTAAGCCCTCAGGAAGGGGGGCCGAACACCATATCATCTTCGCCTTTGTTATCCAGTCCTGGTCAAAGAGCGATTCTTCAGAATGATGTCATGATAAATAAAAGGACAGTGTGTTTGGCCATGGGATTACTTACTTGGGCAGCGGGGCGGTTGCAGCTCAGGCCCACGTCCTCAGTAGTGTCCGGACACTCTATTTAGGGTCCGAAGAACGATTTGTACATCTCCTTGTGTGTCATGCCGAGGAAATGCTGAATAGTGCGTGGTCCTTTCGGGTTGAATTCCCACATGCGGAGAGGCCGACGTTTGCAAGGCTGGACTCGATGAACCAGCATAACTTGCATTACCATAACCAGACTGAAATCTCCCTCGAAGAGATCTCGGATACGGTTCTATAGTATTGGCACGTCCTTGGCTGGACCCTAGCTCAGCCCCATGCTGATCCATGACATCAATTATGGTGGGGGGCCCGAGCGAAAGGTGGGGGTAGCTACCCATTTGGAACTTCGGAGAGCTGTGACGTAAAACCACTCCCGCTGCCACAATCCGGACACCTCTGGAAAGGAACCCTTTGGCCATGGAGCGTCAGCAATCTTGCTTATTAAAGCACCTCCACACGCTGCGTACTGCCCCTCGACCGTCTTTGGCTTCACATCGAATGTCTTGAGCCACAGGCCGAAGTGAGGGGTAATGCGGAGGAAGGCCTCACATACGACAATAAATGACGAGATGTGAAGAAGGGAATCTGGGCCAGATCATGAAAATCCAGCCCGTAATAGAACATAAGACCCCTAACAAAGGGATCCAGAGCGAGGCCTAGTCCTCGGAGGAAGTGGGATACGAACACAACGCTCTCGTTGGGTTCGGGAGTAGGGACGACCTGCCCTCGGGCGGGCAGCCTATGCGAAATTTCGGCGGTCAGATATCTGGCCTCCCTCAACTTCTTGATGTCCTCTTCCGTGATGTATTTGGAGGAGGAACCCGCCTTGCTTGCTCCTTGCTTGCTCCTTGGCTCGGGCAAACTCTGCCCGAAGGGTCTCCACGGTGGCAGCTCCATCTGCAGTCACAACATATTAAAGATACTGGCATCATGCTACTCTTATTATGTGACGATCACCAGAAAAATCACTCACCTTGTGCCTCGTCAAGCCGCTTGTTGACAAGCACGATGTTGGCATCTGCCGCGTCCAGTTGCCGCTTTAGTTCGGCAAACCCATCAGTCTGGCTAGCCACCGGAGCTTCAACCACCTGCACATAAAGGCGGTCTGGTTATTACCTGGGACTATGACCCTCTGTTTGCCGTTGTTCTCGACGACAACTAGATTCTCAGGGGCTACTATCTGCATGGGCATACCTAACGTATGCGGTACCGTTAAAGGCATACATTATTTCACGTACCTCGAAGCCTTTCAGCAGGCTTGTAAAAGCTTCGTGCAAACCTCTTTCAGCGGATGAAATCCTTTCAATTACCGTACCCATTAGCGTACGATGCGCTTCCGAGACGACAGCTTGCCCTAGAAGATCCTTCAGCGCGTCCGACCGCACACTGTACGGACCCTTGCTGTCGCTCTCCTCAGGAGCCGGATACTGGGGATTCCGGGCAGCCAAAGGGTTATCCTCTGGCCCTAGTGGATCCAAAGATATCCTTCACGACGACACTTCAAGGTCACCCGCTTCTTGAGCTGGGGAGTCCGGGGGAGGCGTTTCGCTCTCCATCATCTCCGGAAGAAGATCCCCCAAAGATGAACTCTGTCAAGAAGGGCTGCGATCCAGACTACAATTTATACGCATAGGTCATTGTCCTCGGAAGTAAGGTAGGATATCTTCACTATTAAGTACTTTTTGATTACTTACAGCTCGGTAGAGAGCTGATCCCCGCGCGGACATTGTGCGGCAAGAATACCCTCCAAGGCAGGACCCTCTGGTGGAGATTTCTTCTCTCGTTTGGAAACCTTAGTTTTCGGATCTTCAGAGGTAGTCCTCTTCCTTCCCCCGGGAGAGAGAATGTCAGATTCTTCCCCTTGGTTATCCTCCCTCGCGGAGGCGCTCATTCCCTCGATTGGAATAGGTAGTGATGGAGGCCCGCTTTCGCCCTCTTCATTCCCCCCTTCATCTTCCTTTGAGGGCACTAGACAAGGTGATGGCTCGAGCATCTTTTCCAGCACCGGATTGTCTAAGCCCTCAGGAAGGGGGGCCGAACACCGGATCATCTTCGCCTTTGTTATCCAGTCCTGGTCAAAGAGCGATTCTTCAGAATGATGTCATGATAGATAAAAGGACAGTGTGTTCGGCCATGGGATTACTTACTTGGGCAGCGGGGCAGTTGAAGCTCAGGCCCACGTCCTCGGTAATGTTCGGACACTCTATTTGGGGTCCGAAGAATGATTTGTATATCTCCTTATGCGTCATGCTGAGGAAATGCTGAATAGTGCGCGGTCCTTCCGGGTTGAATTCCCACATGCGGAGGGGCCGGCGTTTGCAAGGCTGGACTCGACAAACCAGCATAACTTGCATTACCATAACCAGACTGAAATCTCCCTCGAAGAGATCTCCGATACGGCTCTGCAGTATTGGCACGTCCTTGGCTGGACCCTAGCTCAGCCCCTTGCTGATCCATGACATCAGTTGTGGTGGGGGCCCGAGCGAAAGGTGGGGGCAGCTACCCATTTGGCACTTCGGGGAGCTGTGACGTAAAACCACTCCCGCTGCCACAATCTGGACACCTCTGGAAAGGAACCCTTTGGCCATGGAGCGTTAGCAATCTTGCTTATTAAAGCACCTCCGCACGCTTCGTACTGCCCCTCGACTGTCTTCGGCTTCACATCGAAGGTCTTGAGCCACAGGCCGAAGTGAGGGGTAATGCGGAGGAAGGCCTCACATACGACAATAAATGACGAGATGTGAAGAAGGGAATCCGGGGCCAGATCATGAAAATCCAGCCCGTAATAGAACATAATACCCCTAACAAAGGGATCCAGAGAGAGGCCTAGGCCTCGGAGGAAGTGGGAGATGAACACAACGTTCTCGTTGGGTTCGGGAGTAGGGATGACCTGCCCTCAGGCGGGCAGCCTATGCGAAATTTCGGCGGTCAGATATCTGGCCTCCCTCAACTTCTTGATGTCCTCTTCAGATATCATTATACCAACAGGCACGGTTGGGTTACCCACATTTGTATTGATGAGAATCCCGTGATAAGGGTAACACAATCTCTCCTTTGACAAGACGTGTCAAGAAACCGCCTCGCGTTATGTGCAGGGCTGGTTAAAGAAAAACGGTTCAAATAATGACCGGGCCATGGCGCGATGTCATGCTGTCAAAACATGTCAGCATATTAGATTTATGGAAATATTATTCTCTCTATTGTGGTATCTGGAACTTATTTTGCAGGGTCGGACACTATCCTTGTATTCAAACTCTTCCGTGGTGTATTCGGGGGAGGAAACCGCCTTGCAATGCCGAAGACAACACTGCGCGCCGGACTCATCGTCATTGAAGCCTGGTTCAGGGGCTACTGAGGGAGTCCTGGATTAGGGTGTCTCCGGACAGCCGGACTATATCCTTTGACCGTATTGTTGGACTATGAAGATACAAGATTGAAGACTTCATCTCGTGTTCGGATGGGACTTTACTTGGCGTGGAAGGCAAGCTAGGCAATATAGATATGGATATCGCCTCCTTTGTAACCGACCTTGTGTAACCCTAGCCCCCTCCGGTGTCTATATAAACCAGAGGATTTTAGTCCGTAGGACAAGATACAATCATACCATAGGCTAGCTTCTAGGGTTTAGCCTCTCTGATCTCGTGGTAGATCAACTCTTGTAATACTCATACCATCAAGAATAATCAAGCAGGACGTAGGGTTTTACCTCCATCAAGAGGGCCTGAACCTGGGTAAACATCATGTCCCCTGCCTCCTGTTACCATCCGCCTTAGACGCACAATTCGGGACCCCCTACCCGAGATCCGCCGGTTTTGGCACCGATAGTTGGCATTGTAAATTTTGTGATTGGACCACATGAATAAGTAGTAGTAAGAATTCGCGCATGAGATGTATTATCAAGGCTGCATGAATAAACAAAATTATCTCAAATTCTATTATGTAGGTTGCTGTACAAATGAAATAAATCCATGAAAATAATTGTGTACGGTGGTAGATTCTGCATGAGGCACATCCCAAAATATTGTTAGCGGAAGCGGCGCTTCTAAAGGAGGCTCTTGTTGATTAGTGAATATGGGTACAAATGTGAAGCAAGAAAACACAACAAGTGCAAGATCATCCGCAATATGTGCCTTTTCTCCTCTATCTCCTCACTGATCTTTAATCATAACTCCTAGCTCCTAGCCTATCTACCAATCTTCATCCTTAAACACAGGCAATACATCCTTGGTTCTCATTTACATGTGCAATAGGTACTGACTATATTTCTGCTACCATATATATATGTAGTTCATCCAAATTTCACCATCTAAAAGCGAAGACCATATCCTCAACACATGGGGTTTTCCTCCCCCCTTCAAACAATATTATAATAGATATACATATTATTATTTCAGAAAACAAATACTTCCCCTTTTTTGCCATAACAGGAAATCAATTCTTCTGCCTCATCATATGACCGAATCCTTTGTTTGCTATCAGGACACGCATGTTAGTTTCCTCCCTATACATCACTTTTAACATGTGTATAAGATGACACTGTAAGATGAAAGAACTGAGAAAAATACATCATTTTTCCTCATCTTCGCCTCTACTCATGGCAAAACATTAGAAAGACATAGTTGTATACCCAAAACTTGTAATTTTAGTTGTATATCTAGTATTTTTAGCACTACTTTGATTTTGATGTTAGAGATTGATACTTGTTGAACTTGAATAAAATATGGTTGTGTGCATTGTAATGATGCAGAGGCCACGGGTGATCCTCCTTCAAAAAATCTAATATCTGTAGTTTGTTTATCATTTTGTATATTTTTGCAAGGATAACTTCTGACATATTCATCAACTACCAAGGTAATAGAAAGAACACCAAAAGTAGAAAATACACCTAAGTCCGTAGACGACCTAGTGACGACTACTATCACAGGAGCGAGTGATGACCCACAAGTATAGGGGATCTATCGTAGTCCTTTCGATAAGTAAGAGTGTCGAACCCAACGAGGAGCAGAAGGAAATGATAAACGGTTTTTAGTAAGGTATTCTCTGTAAGTACTGAAATAAGTGGTAACAGATAGTTTTGTGATGAGATAATTTGTAACGAGCAACAAGTAACAAAAGTAAATAAAGTGCAGCAAGGTGGCCCAATCCTTTTTGTAGCAAAGGAAAAGCCTGGACAAACTCTTATATAAGGAAAAGTGCTCCCGAGGACACATGGGAATATCATCAAGCTAGTTTTCATCACGTTCATATGATTCTCATTCGGTACTTTGATAATTTGAAATGTGGGTGGACCGGTGCTTGGGTGCTATTCTTACTTGAACAAGCATCCCACTTATGATTAACCTCTATTGCAAGCATCCGCAACTACAACAAAAGTATTAAGGTAAACCTAACCATAGCATGAAACATATGGATCCAAATCAGCCCCTTACGAAGCAACGCATAAACTAGGGTTTAAGCTTCTGTCACTCTAGCAACCCATCATCTACTTATTACTTCCCAATGCCTTCCTCTAGGCCCAAATAATGGTGAAGTGTTATGTAGTCAACGTTCACATAACACCACTAGAGGCTAGACAACATACATCTCATCAAAATATCAAACGAATACCAAATTCACATGACTACTAATAGCAAGACTTCTCCCTTGTCCTCAGGAACAAACGTAACTACTCACAAAGCATAAACATGTTCATAATTAGAGGGGTATTAATATGCATATAGGATCTGAACATATGATCTTCCACTAGCATCAACTACAAGGAGTAATTAACACTACTAGCAACCTACTAGCACCAATCCCGGACTTGTAGACAAGAATTGGATACAAGAGATGAACTAGGGTTTTGAGATGAGATGGTGCTGATGAAGATGTTGATGGAGATGACGATGGCGATGATTTCCCCCTCCGGGAGGGAAGTTTCCCCGGCAGAATAGCTCTCCCGGAGCTCTAGATTGGATCCGCCAAGGTTCCGCCTCGTGGCGGCGAAGTTTTGTCCCGAAAGGTTGCTTCTTATTTTTTTCTGGACGAAAGTCTTCATATAGGAGAAGATGGTCATTGGAGAGCCACCAGGGGGCCCACGAGGTAGGGGCGCGCCCTAGGGGGGGCGCCCCCCACCCTCGTGAGAAGGGTGTGGGCCCCCTAGTCTTCATCCTTGGCGAGGATTTTTCATTATTTATTATAAGGTCGTGGAGTTTCAGGACTTTTGGAGTTGTGCAGAATAGGTCTCTAATATTTGCTCCTTTTCCAGCCCAGAATTCCAGCTGCCGGCATTCTCCCTCCTTATGTAAACCTTGTAAAATAAGAGAGAATAGCCATAAGTATTGTGACACAATGTGAAATAACAGCCCATAATGCAATAAATATCGATATAAAAGCATGATGCAAAATGGACGTATCAACTCCCCCAAGCTTAGACCTCGCTTGTCCTCAAGCGAAAGCCGATAACAATAAATATGTCCCCATGTTTAGAGGTAGAGGCGTCGATAAAAATAAAATACGGACATGAGGGCATCATGATTATTCTAATAACAGCAACATATATAGATATTGTCATATGATTACTTTTGTTCAAGTGATGATCTATTCACAATGCAAAAGTATGAATCAGAAACCTTATTGAGAACCAACAAACTATAACCTCAGTCATTGAAGCAATTGCAATTTATCATAACATCAGAAAGAGTCTATGTCAGAGCTAAAAAGCAAGTCCACATACTCAACTATCATCTAGTCCTTCATAATTGCTAACACTGGCTGAATACTTGTGGTCATGGAGTTTTAATCGGACAAAGAGAAAGATAGGGGCTTATAGTTTCGCCCCGCAACCTTTTACCTCAAGGGTAATGTCAACAATAATAACTCATGCTCCCCTACATCCAATTAGATATATCTATCAGGATCTTTCCAACACACTGTGCTTGCCAAAGGATAAAATGTAAAAAGGAAAGGTGAAGATCACCATGACTCTTGCATAAGGTAGAAGATAATAATAAAAGATAGGCCCTTCATAGAGGGAAGCAGAGGTTGCCATGCGCTTTTATGGTTGGATGCACAAAATCTTAATGCGAAAGAACGTCACTTTATATTGCCCCTTGTGATATGAACCTTTATTATGCAGTCTGTCGCTTTTATTACTTACACATCACAAGATCGTATAAAGCTTATTTCTCCCACATCAATCAATCATACATATTTAGAGAGAAATTTTTATTGCTTTGCCCCGATGACAACTTACTTGAAGGATCTTGTTCAATCCATAGGTAGATATGGTGGACTCTCATGGCAAAACTGGTTTAAGGGTATTTGGAAGCACAAGTAGTTTCTCTACTTGGTGCTGAGAATTTGGCTAGCATGAGGGGGAAAGGCAAGGTCAACATGTTGGATGATCCATGACAACATACTTTATCTCAGATATAAGAAAACATAACCCATTACGTTGTCTTCCTTGTCCAACATCAACTCTTTAGCATGTCATATTTTGATGAGTGCTCCCAATCATAAAAGATGTCAATAATAGTATATTTATATGTGAAACCTCTCTTTCCTTATTACTTCCTATTAATTGCAACGATGACCAAAGCTATGTCTACCAACTCCCAACAACTTTTAATCATCACACTCTTTCTATGTGAAGTCATTACTATCAATAAGATCAATATGAACTTTTGTTTCTCCTTATTCTTTTTCTCTTTTCTTTTATTCACCCAAGATCATAGCAAGAAAATCAAGCCCTTGACTCAACACTAATCTTTATTATATAGCTCACGGACTCGATTACATAGAGAGATCATAAATCAAAACTTAAAACTAGATCATGCCATAAACTTTATTCTACTAGATCAAAATACTACTAATAGGATCGAACTAAGGTAAACGGTAAAGATAGGAGTTGTGATTGTGATACGATACCGGGGCACCTCCCCCAAGCTTGGCAGTTGCCAAGGGGAGTGCCCATACCCATGTGATTATGTCTCCTTCTTTGTTGTTGGTGAAATATTCTTGGCGATGATTCCTCTCAGGATACGATTCTCCTCCTCGAGATTGTTGACTTGCTGCTTGAGGTCCATTGTTTCCTTACGAAGCTTTCCTGTGACGGCTAAAGCTCCTTGCACCCAAGGGTGTTTCATAGCTGCGGGAGAACAAGTGATACTCCTCTTCATATTTTCATAAGAAAGAAATCTAACATTGGAAGGGATAACCGAGTTTGGAATAGCTAAGCTCTGTAGTTCCCCCATCGTGAGCCCAGCCCGGAAGCGAGAGGTGACTTCTTGATCCTCCATGGCATCTACCCTCATTAGGTCAGCCTCCATCTCTTCCTCCGTTGCTGGCCCAAAGTGGTCAGGGTCGCTGTTTGCCCTTGGTTCCGGTGCCGGATTAGATACCCGGCTCTCCTCGACTGACTCTTGAGAAGACATCTTGCTCTAATCTGCACCTGCAACAACTCGAAACAAAAACAGAAGATAATTGCGTGATACGGGAGTCAAAACCTTCGGGAGATTATATAATGAATTTTTACCGACCAAAATACATGTTCTGTAAGAAAACAAAGTCCGGAAGGCACACGAGGTGCTCACGAGGTAGGGGCGCGCGCCCAAGGGGGTAGGGCGCGCCCTCCACCCTCGTGGGTCCCTCGTGTCCTTCCCGGACTGCTACTTAATTTTCTATTTTTCTAGATATTCCAAAACGGAGAAATATTGCCTTAAAAATTGTTTTGGAGTCGGTTTACTTACCGTACCACATACCTATTCCTTTTCGGAGTCTGAAACATTCTGGAAAGTGTCCCTTATGTATTCCTCCAGGGTTACGGTTTCAATAATATTGGTTTCAACATTTATGGGATTACCTGAGATATAATGTTTAATTCTCTGACCGTTTACCACCTTCGGATTTGTGCCTTAGAAGTTGTTGATTTTTATGGCATCGGAACGATAGACCTCCTCGATAACATAGGGGCCTTCCCATTTAGAGAGAAGTTTTCCTGCAAAAAATCTTAAACGAGAGTTGTATAGCAATACATAATCACCTACATTAAACTCACGCTTTTGTATCCTTTTGTCATGCCATCTTTTAACCTTTTCTTTGAACAACTTGGCATTTTCATAAGCTTGGGTTCTCCATTCATCAAGTGAGCTAATATCAAATAACCTCTTTTCACCGACAAGTTTAAAATCATAGTTGAGCTCTTTAATGGCCCAATATGCCTTATGTTTTAGTTCGAGAGGTAAGTGACATGCTTTTCCATATACCATTTTATACGGAGACATACCCATAGGATTTTTATATGCAGTTCTATAAGCCCATAATGCATCATCAAGTTTCTTGGACCAATTCTTTCTAGACCTATTGACAGTCTTTTGCAAAATTAATTTGAGTTCTCTATTACTCAATTCTACTTGACCACTAGATTGTGGGTGATATGGAGATGCAATTCTATGATTGACGTCATATTTAGCAAGCATTTTACGGAAAGCACCATGAATAAAATGTGAACCACCATGAGTCATTAAATATCTAGGGACTCCAAACCTCGGAAAAATAACTTCTTTAAGCATTTTAATAGAAGTGTTATGATCAGCACTACTAGTTGGAATAGCTTCTACCCACTTAGTAACGCAATCAACAACAACTAAAATATGTGTATATCCATTAGAGGTAGGAAAAGGTCCCATATAATCAAAGCCCCAAACATCAAATGGTTCAATAACAAGTGAATAATTCATAGGAATTTCTTGACGTCTACTGATATTACCAATTCTTTGACATTCATCACAAGATAGGACAAACTTACGGGCATCCTTGAAGAGAGTAGGCCAATAAAAACCGGATTGCAATACCTTATGTGCAGTTCTATCTCCCGTGTGGTGTCCTCCATAAGTTTCGGAATGGCACTTGCATAGGATTTGTTCCTGTTCATGCTCAGGTACACAACATCTAATAACGCCATCTACTCCTTCCTTATAAAGATGTGGGTCATCCCAAAAGTAATGTCTCAAATCATAGAAGAACTTCTTCTTTTGTTGGTATGTGAAGCTAGGTGGTATAAATTTAGCAACTATGTAATTAGCATAATCAACATACCAAGGGGTACTACGAGAAGTACTTATGAAATTTAATTGTTCATCAGGAAAGCTATCATCAATAGGTAGTGGGTCATCAAGAACATTCTCGAACCTAGATAAGTTGTCTGCTACAGGGTTCTCAGCTCCTTTTCTATCAACAATATGCAAATCAAATTCTTGTAGTAAGAGAACCCATCTAATAAGTCTAGGTTTAGCATCTTTCTTCTCCATAAGATATTTAATAGCAGCATGATCAGTGTGGATAGCTACTTTGGAATCAACAATATAAGGTCTGAACTTATCACAAGCAAATACAACTGCTAAAAGTTCTTTTTCAGTAGTAGCATAATTTCTTTGAGCATTGTCTAGAGTCTTACTATCATAATGGATAACATTTAATTTCTTATCAACTCTTTGCCCTAGAATAGCACATACAGCATAATCGCTAGCATCACACATAATTTCAAAGGGTAAATTCCAATCAGGTGGCTGAACAATAGGTGCAGAGACTAATGCTTTCTTAAGTATTTGAAATGCTTCTACACAATCATCATCAAAGACAAATGGTATATCTTTTTGTAATAAATTAGTCAGAGGCCGAGAAATTTTTGAGAAGTCCTTAATGAACCTCCTATAAAATCCGGCGTGACCAAGGAAACTTCTTATACCTTTGATGTCCTTGGGACATGTCATCTTTTCAATAGCATCAACCTTGGCTTTATCAACTTCAATACCTCTTTCAGAAACTTTATGCCCCAGGACAATACCTTCATTAACCATAAGGTGGCACTTTTCCCAATTCAAGACAAGATTAGTTTCTTCACATCTCTGCAAAAATCGATCAAGATTGCTAAAGCAATCATCAAAAGAAGATCCATAGACAGAAAAGTCGTCCATGAAAACCTCACAAATCTTTTCACAAAAGTCAGAGAATATAGCCATCATGCATCTTTGAAAGGTAGCAGGTGCATTACATAAACCAAAAGGCATACGTCTATAAGCAAAAGTACCAAAAGGGCATGTAAAAGTAGTCTTTGATTGATCTTTAGCCGACACAGGTATTTGAGAGAAACCAGAATAACCATCTAGAAAGCAGTAATGTGTATGTTTGCATAATCTTTCTAGCATTTGATCGATAAAAGGTAAGGGGTAATGATCTTTCTTAGTATCCTTATTTAATTTGCGGAAATCAATTACCATCCTAACCTGTAATAATTCTTTGTGGAATCAATTCATCTTTATCATTAGGAACAATAGTAATACCTCCCTTCTTAGGGACACAATGAACATGACTTACCCACTGACTATCAGCAACAGGATAAATTATACCTTCCTCTAGAAGCTTTAGTATTTCTTTTCTTACCACCTCTTGCATTTTAGGATTCAGACGTCGTTGAGGATCACGAACTGGTTTGGCATCTTCTTCCAAATTTATTTTATGTTGACATAGAGTGGGACTAATGCCCTTAAGATCATCAAGAGTATATCCAATAGCAGCACGGTGCTTCTTCAGAGTTTTCAATAATCTTTCTTCTTCATGCTCTGAAAGGTTAGCACTAATAATAACAGGATATATCTTCTTTTCATTAAGATAAGCATATTTAAGATTACCAGTCAACGGTTTAAGCTCAAACACGGGATCACCCTTAGGTGGAGGAGGATCCCCTAGGATTTCAACAGGCAAATTGTGTTTCGACATAGGTTCCTATTTAAAGAATACTTCATCTATTTCCCTTCTTTCATTCATAAACATATCATTCTCATGGTCTAGCAAATATTGTTCTAAAGGATCATTAGGAGGTACGGCAATAGAAGCAAGACTGATAATTTCATCCTTACTAGGCAATTCTTCTTCATGGTGTTGTTTACTAAATTTAGAGAAATTAAATTCATGAGTCATATCATCTAAGCCGACAGTAACAACATCCCTAGTGCAATCTATGGTAGCATTAACAGTATTTAAGAAGGGTCTACCAAATATAATGGGACAAAAGCTATCTTGTGGGGATCCAAGAACAAGAAAATCAGCAAGATATTTAGTTTTCCCACACAAGACTTCAACATCTTTAACAATTCCCATTGGTGAAATAGTATCTCTATTAGCAAGATTAATAGTAACATCAATTTCTTCTAACTCAACAGGTGCAATGTCATGCATAATTTCTTTGTATAAGTCAATAGGTATTGCACTAGCACTAGCACCCATATCACATAAGCCATGATGACAATGATCTCCTATTTTAACAGAAATAACAGGCATACCTACCACAGGTCTAGGTTTATCTGTATCACAAGGTTTAGCAATTCTAGCAGTTTCACCGCAGAACTGAATAACATGCCCATCAATATTATCAGACAAGAGCTCTTTAACAATAGCAATATTAGGTTCAACTTTAACTTGCTTAGGAGGTGTATATGTTTTAATATTGCTTTTACGAACCACAGTTGAAGCTTTAGCATGATCCTTTATTCTAACAGGGAAAGGTGGTTTCTCAACATAAGAAGTAGGAACAATAGGATCATTATAAGTGATAGTCTTTTCTTCAACTTTAATAGGTGCAGCTACTTTTACTTCTATGGGAGGATGATATTTAAACCACTTCTCCTTAGGGAGATCAACATAAGTAGCAAAAGATTCACAGAAAGAAGCTACTATGTCAGAATCAAGTCCATATTTAGTGCTAAACTTACGGAAAATATCGGTATCCATAAAAGATTTAACACAATCAAACTTAGGTGTCATACCTGACTCCTTACCATTGTCGAGGTCCCAATCTTCAGAGTTGCGTTTAATTCTATCCAATAAATCCCATTTGAATTCAATAGTCTTCATCATAAAAGAGCCAACACAAGAAGTATCAAGCATGGTGCGATTGTTATCAGAAAGCCGAGCATAAATTTTTTGAATAATCGTTTCTCTTGGAAGCTCATGATTGGGGCATGAATATAACATTGATTTATGCCTCCCCAAGCTTGAGCGATGCTTTCTCCTTCGCGAGGCCAAAAATTATATATATAATTGCGATCACGATGAACAAGATGCATAGGGTAATACTTTTGATGAAATTCCAATTTCAATCTTCTATAGTTCCATGATCTCGTATCATCACATAGC